>NC_048567.1:43255849-43570294 GCF_013265735.2 Oncorhynchus mykiss
TAGCTAGCTAGAGTATCTTACCCGTGCTGTGAAATCGAAGTAGATAGCTTTTAAATTCGCTCTGGTTATGTCTATCAACAGTTGTCGCAATGACATTCTATTGAAGGTTGCGCTCCTGCCCTTCATAAATTCAGAGTGCTGTCAGATTGTCTGTTCAGAGTGCACACTGGATGCTCTGGCCGATGAGTAGGGCTGATTCAAGTGTTCTGACCTTACAACGGCAGTCAAGCACCCAAGCTAACTGGCTAACATTGGCTAGCTACTTCCAGACAAAAATGAGAGAAAACCCCACTCTGACCATATTACTCGCCCTAGCAGAGATGGTTAGGCTGCTTTCATGTTATCCAGAGCATTGGTGACTAACTGTGCTGCTGGCAAAACATTTATTATGCTTTTTTGCCGACGTTTACTGACATGGCCCATTTTCAACGGGTGTTGAGCGTTTGTAAATTCATCAATCCTGTGCTCTGGCACACTGAGACGATAGTGCTCTGGTATCAGAGTAGATGGCCAAATTGAATTTACAAACACACCCGAAATGGTTACTTCCTTAGTGTAGTCTTTTGTTAAGACATGTAGCTAGCTTGCTCGTTAAACAATGAACCATAATCCCAACTCATGACATTACTACCCTGCATGAATCTGCAGGTAGCTAACCAACCAGGTGCAATGTTAACTAGCCAACATTAGGCTTTAACTAGCAAAGCACATGGCTCTGAGATACTAATAATAAGATCATACACGTAACGTTAGCTAGCTAACTAACAGTATACTTTAACTTGAAATGAAACCACTTTCGGTCAAAATTAGAAACTGAAAATGTAGATAACTATACTATCTTACCAATTTACATCATGGATGGATGCGTCTCCTGTCGGATGCCATGGTTGCCCTCAGTTTGAAGAAGTAATCCAGAGACAGGTGTTTTCTCTATCTCCTTAGCTATCAAACTCAAATTCCATACATAAAAAAAGCCTTAGACTGGATTACCAGCTCAAATAGACAGAAGCGTGCTATATGGCAGACCGATCCGAACTCATTTCTCGGCATGTCCAGTCCACTCATTAATTCAGCCAATCAAGACGAGCTTGAAGGTTGCTGTCTTTTTCTGTGGCAAAACCAACTAGGCTCGTAATTTAACAACTGTAATCGTATTTACAGATGGCATGCAAGATTGTTATTAAGGCACGAGAATTCATGCATTTCACATGCAGAAAATGTATGTTCAAAAGGCTCTCCTGTGAAGTAGTGACCTACAACATATGGCTAGTTTCCTGAAACAAGTCACTTATACAGTGTCAGTCAAAAGTTTGGACACACCTTCTCATTCAAGGTTTTTCTTTATTTTTTACTATTTTCTACATTGTAGAATCATAGTGAAGACATCAAAACTATGAAATAACAGAGATGGATGGATTCATACAGTTACCAAAACATATTTTATATTTGAGATTCTTCAAAGTAGCCATACTTTGCCGTGATGACAGCTTTTCACACTCTGTACATCATCTTAACCAGCTTCATAAGGAATGGTTTTCCAACAGTCTTGAAGGAGTTTCTACATATGCTGAGCACTTGTTGGCTGCTTTTCCTTCACTCTGCGGTCCAACTCATCCCAAACCATCTCAATTGGGTTGAGGTCAGGTGATTGTGGAGGCCAGCTCATCTGATGCAGCCCTCCATCACACTCCTTCATGGTCAAATAGATCTTACAAAGCCTGGAGGTGTGTTTTGGGTCATTGTCCTGTTGAAAAACAAATGATAGTCCCACTAAACGCAAACCAGATGGGATGGCATATTGCTGCAGAATGCTGTGTTAGCCATGCTGGTTAAGTGTGCCTTGATTTCTAAATAATTCACAGACCGTGTCACCAGCAAAGCACCCTCACACCATTGCACCTGCGGAACCACACATGCGGAAATCATCCGTTCCCCTACTCTGCGTCTCACAAAGGCACGGCGGTTGGAACCATAAATCTCAAATTTGGACTCATCAAACCAAAGGACAGATTTCCACGGTCTAATGTCCATTGCTAATGTTTCTTGGCCCAAGCAAGTCTTCTTATTATTGGTGTCCTTTAGTAATGGATTCTTTGCAGCAATTCAACCATGAAGGCCAGATTCACACAGACTCCTCTGAACAGTTGATTTTGAGATGTGTCTGTTACTTGAACACTGTGAAGCATTTATTTGGGCTGCAATGTCTGAGGCTGGTAACTCTAATGAACTTATCCTCTTCAGCAGAGGTA
The DNA here is from genome assembly GCF_013265735.2 of Oncorhynchus mykiss. Taxonomy (NCBI): domain Eukaryota; kingdom Metazoa; phylum Chordata; class Actinopteri; order Salmoniformes; family Salmonidae; genus Oncorhynchus; species Oncorhynchus mykiss. The sequence goes on from NC_048567.1 coordinate 43,258,099, forward strand.
ACTCGGTCTTCCTTTCCTGTGGCGGTCCTCAAGGGAGCCAGTTTCATCATAGCGCTTGGTTTTTGCGACTGCACTTGAGGAAACCTTCAAAGTTCTTGAAATGTTCTGCATTGACTCATCTTAATTTCTTAAAGTAATGATGGACTGTTGTTTCTCTTTGCTTATTTTAGATGTACTTGCCATAATATGGACTTGGTATTTTATCAAATAGGGCTATCTTTGGTATACCACCCCTCCTTGTCACAACACAACTGATTGGCTCAAACGCATTAATAATAAGGAAAGACATTTTAAAAATGTACTTTTAACAAGGCTAACCTGTTAATTGAAATGCATTCAAGCTGGTTGAGAGAATGCCAAGAGTGTGCAAAGCTGTCATAAATACAAAGGGTGGCTACTTTGAAGAATCTCAAATTTAAAATATATTTTGACCTATTTAACACTTTCTTGGTTACTTTATGATTCCATCTGTGTTATTTCATATTTTTTATACAATGTAGAAAATAGTAAAAGTAAAGAAATGAGTAGGTGTGTCCAAACTTTTGACTGGTACTGTAATTTAAAATACAAGTCGATAGGTGCAGGCAAGGCCATAAGCATATAGGTAAACTGGGATTTGCCAAAATAGTTAAACAAGTTGATATTTCCACAAATAGACAGGTATTTTCCTTTCCATGGTAGCAAGATCGTATATTTTTTTGCTAACTTCCTCTTTCGGTATATGAATACCCAGTATGTCCACTTCACTCTCAGACCATTTTATTGGTATACTACATGGTAATGTAAAAGTAAAACATGTTTAGTGATCCATTACATAATATAGTATACATCATAATTTGGTTGTAATCCAGAGAGGTTAGAAAAATGATCTGGATCCTCTATGAGTTTATGGAGGAATCCAAATTGTGTATTTAAAAGAAAACATAAATTAGCCCTGGATTTCTAGCCCCTGATATTATTGTTGGATCTGATTTTAATAGCTAACATTTCGATTGCCATAATAAATAGATATGCCGATAGTGAACAACCTTGTTTTACTCCTCTTGACAGTTTACTACTTTCTGAGAAGTAGCCATTTACTATTTTACAACTAAGGCTTTTATACATATTATTAACTCATTGTATAAGAGATTCATTTTCCAATAATTTATATATAAATTCCAGTCATACTTTATCAAAAGCTTTTCAAAGTCAGCTATGAATACCAGGCCTGGTTTCCCAGATATTTTTATAGTGTTAAAAAAAATCTGTATTTGTCTTATATTATCTCCAATGTGTCATCCATGTAAAGAACATGTCTGATTAGAAATAATAATAACAATGACACTACCTTTTTAATTATATGTATTTTGCTAGAATCTTTGCATCACAACACTGAAGTGTAAGAGGCCTCTACTTTTTTTAATGGACTGGATCTTTATATTTACCACATGGGTCCTGTTTCAGTAGTTGTGAAATCATACCTTCTTGTTGAGTATCTGATAATCTACCATTCTTATATGAGTGGTTAAAACATGCTACTTATGGTCCTCTGGGTACATCAAAAACGGTGTGGTTTGGCCTTCACATAAGTACAGCTGTTCATTTTACATTATTAATAGAAAACAATTCTTACAATTACCTTCATTTATTGGAGATTGATGAAATGAAACCAAAATATATGCTTAAGTATTTTGCTTCCTCTATCCAAATATTGTTTGGTGAATCATGGGTGACTCCATAATTTGTAACAAGTTTAAGACTATCGTTTTTGGTTGCATTTTTATGTTGAAGATTTTAAAAGAATTTGGCGCATTTTGTCAACATATTCGATTCAGTTCGCTTTATTTTGACAATATATTACACTTGATCTTTCTTAAGTTCCTCCATTTATTTTAGTTTTTTCCTCAAACTTATTCTGTGCCTCTACAGCAGTTTGTTTTGATAACTATCTGTACTGTTAGTCCCTCTATTTCCATTGGTAGTAAGAATTTTGACCTAAATTGCTTTTGTTTTAAAGATAAGTATTGAATTGCGTGGCCTCTAAAGGCACATTTAAAAGTGCCCCGTACAATAAGGGGATCTGCTCTGTTATGTAGAAAAAAATCTGTTATAAACAATTCTGTCTTGGTTTAAAACAAGTTCTCATCCAATAGGCTTTGATCAAATTTCCAATATCCACGTGTAAATTCTGTAAGATTTATGTATATGCCAATTATTTGATGGTCCGACCACATTCTGTCCCCTATCAACCCTTTTTTTTTTTTTTTTTTTACTTTTGGTGCCAGTGAGAATGACATAAGAAAGTAGTTTACAACATGGTGCTACGGCTTGCTTCATGGCTAACTTCACCTAACTAACACTAGCTGGATAGCTAGCTAATGACATCAAAAGTGGATTAAGTATTAGATGGGTGAAATGTCAACACAGCTGGGATATATTGTCGTTTCTGGGGACACGTTATGCACGGCAGTTCTACAGTAGCAGCAATAGTAGGCCTATGGGTCACTAGCTATAAGCAAGTTGGGCTGGCTAGCTAGCTATAATATAGGTAACTGTGCATTGAAGTAAATCCAAACGCAGTAGGGGTGGCAGGTAGGGGTGGCAAGTAGCCTAGTGGTTAGACCATTGGGCCAGTAACCAAAAGGTTGCTTGATCAAATCCCCTAGCTGACAAGGTAAAAATGTGTCATTTTGCCCCTGAACAAGGCAGTTAACCTACTGTTACCCGGTAGGCCGTCATTGTAAATAAGAATTTGTTCTTAACTGACTTGCCCAGTTAAATAAAAGTTAAATAAAAAAATTAGGTAAGTTCATATGAGTAAATCACTGCTTTATCAGTACTAACACTACTTATGATACTAAATGTGAAGCTGTCTCTACAGTAATAAACTCCCAAACCGAGTGGGTGACTGATGCCTAATCTGTTGCAAAGTGGAGAAAAAAATTCTAACCTTACACCAACCATGTGTATCTTCGCCAGAGCGCCGTTGAGATCAGTGGAGGCTGCGGAGGGGAGGACGGCTCATAATAAGGGCTGTAACGACGTGAATGGAATGGCATTGTCACGATTGTCGTAAAGGGGAGACCAAAGCGCAGCGTGATTAGAATACATTCTTCTTTTATTGAAGGAAGAACACGAAAAACAGTTCAACAAAACGAACGTGACGCTATGACTAACGAGTGCAGACACAGGCAACTTCACATAGACAATAACCCACGAACCACAATACAAAACAGGCTACCTAAATATGGTTCCCAATCAGAGACAACGACAAACACCTGCCCCTGATTGAGAACCATATCAGGCAAAACACATAGAAACAGACAAACTAGACATGCAACATAGAATGCCCACTCATATCACACCCTGACCAAATAAAACATAGAAACAAACAATGCAAATAATGGTCAGAGTGTGACAGGCATCCATGTGTTTGATGAATTTGATACCATTCCACCCATTCTGCTCCAGACAAAACCCCGAGCCCATCCTCCCCAATTAAGGTGCCACCAACCTCCTGCGTGTTAGAATCACCTTTGGCAATTTTGAGTCTTTATGGGTAAGTCTCTAAGTACGTTCCACACCTGGATTGTGCAACATTTTCCCATTTATTTTTTTCTAAATTCATCAAGTTCTGTCAAATTAATCATCGCTAGCCTCCCGGGTGGCGCAGCTGGCGCTGTACTGCAGCGCCAGCTGTGCCACCAGAGACTCTGGGTTCATGCCCAGGCTCTGTCGTAACCGGCCGCGACCGGGAGGTCCGTGGGGCGATGCACAATTGGCCTAGCGTCGTCCGGGTTAGGGAGGGTTTGGCCGGTAGGGATATCCTTGTCTCATCGCGCACCAGCGACTCCTGTGGCGGGCTGGGCGCAGTGCACGCTAACCAAGGTTGCCAGGTGCACGGTGTTTCCTCCGACACATTGGTGCGGCTGGCTTCCGGGTTGGATGCGTGCTGTGTTAAGAAGCAGTGCGACTTGGTTGGGTTGTGTATCGGAGGACACATGACTTTCAACCTTCGTCTCTCCCGAGCCCGTACGGGAGTTGTAGCAATGAGACAAGATAGTAGCTACTAACAATTGGATACCACGAAACTGGGGAGAAAAAGGGGTAATTTTTTATTATTTTATTTTTTATTTTTTTAAATAAACAATTAATCATTGCTAGACAACCATTTTCAGGTTTTGCTCTAGATTTCAAACAGATTTAAGTCAAAACTGTAACTCTGCCACCCAGGTAAGCAAATCAAGTGATTTACTCAATAATGTGTTGTATTTAATTTGCCCCAAACATACAACTTTGTATTCAGGACAAAAGTGAATTGCTTTGCCACATTTTTTACTTTAGTGCCTTGTTGCAAACAAGCTGTGCCACCAGAGACTCTGGGTTCGTGCCCAGGCTCTGTCGTAACCGGCCGCGACCGGGAGGTCCGTGGGGCGACGCACATTTGGCCTAGCGTCGTCCGGGTTAGGGAGGGTTTGGCCGGTAGGGATATCCTTGTCTCATCGCGCACCAGCGACTCCTGTGGCGGGCTGGGCGCAGTGCACGCTAACCAAGGTTGCCAGGTGCACAGTGTTTCCTCCGACACATTGGTGCGGCTGGCGGATGCGCGCTGTGTTAAGAAGCAGTGCGACTTGGTTGGGTTGTGTATCGGAGGACACATGACTTTCAACCTTCGTCTTTCCCGAGCCCGTACGGGAGTTGTAGCGATGAGACAAGATAGTACCTACTAACAATTGGATACCACGAAACTGGGGAGAAAAAGGGGTAAAATGTTACTTTTTTTTTTTTTAATAAACAATTAATCATTGCTAGACAACCATTTTCAGGTTTTGCTCTAGATTTCAAACAGATTTAAGTCAAAACTGTAACTCTGCCACCCAGGTAAGCAACTCAAGTGATTTACTCAGTAATGTGTTGTATTTAATTTGCCCCAAACATAAAACTTTGCATTCAGGACAAAATGTGAATTGCTTTGCCACATTTTTTACTTTAGTGCCTTGTTGCAAACAGGATGCATGTTTTTAAATATTGTTATTTTGTACAGGTTTCCCTTCTTTTCACTCTATCAATTAGGTTAGTTTTTTAGAGTAAATACAATGTTGTTGATCCATCCTCAGTTTTCTACTATCACAGCCATTAAACTCTAACTGTTTTAAAGTCACCATTGGCCTCAAGGTGAAATCCCTGAGCAGTTTCCTTCCTCTCCGGAAACTGAGTTAGGAAGGATGGTCTGTATCTTTGTAGTGACTGGTTGTATTGATAATTCATCCAAAGTGAAATGTTCAAAAGGATGGACTAAGCTGACATGGAATAGGTTTAAGATGGTCATACTATGGATAATTGAGCTATTTGATTGATAATGTTAGGACCCCTTTAGTTATAAAAGAAAACAGTAAAAACATGTATTTTGAAGTGTCTGTCCTAAATAGGAGATCTTTTTAAAAACTCATGAAGTATACGTATATTTTTATTTTTACACATATTTAATTGGGGTCGGCACAACACTACCATCGTACTTCCATTTGTTTTTTTAAACTGGTACTGGTTACCTTCTGAGGAGTCCTGTGACACTTGTGGGGGTCGTAAAGCAAATCGAAGATCATCATCTCCCCTATCCACGTTGGGCTCCCATTAGTTTGTAGCCCAAACGGTTCGGACGCTACCAAACAGAAGATGGCACATGGATGGTGCCGATTTCAAACGAGTGTCATGACACTGGGAAATATATTTTCTCGAAACAAAAATATGATGTTTTCAGCTGTTTGAAGATGGTGTAAAGAACCAAAAGATGCAAAAATATAAACCAGAACAGGAGGCATATAATTACCAACATAAAACAGATCTAAAAATAACAAATTTCTATGTGAATTTAGTCGGGTTGCCCAAAAAGTGACATATTGCAGCTTTATATCCCCCGACAGACGGTAAAGGGCATGTGGTTGCCCCGGTGCTGTACAGTGCCGTCATCCTGATTAACTTTTCATTTGGAGACGGTGACACAGTAATGAGGCCCGGCCAGGACAAAGCCTGACCTTATTTATGACAATGCGGTCGACACCTCTGAAAGCCTGTTGTTGTTGTTGACTTTGTTAAGTTGCCTTTGGCTAGGGTGTGTTTGTTTATGGGGGTGGGGGGGGGGTGCATGCAGGTGTTTAAGATCAGCGTTAGAACACACACACACACTATGTACAACCATTATCCTCATTGTCTTAACCGAGGGATTTGAAGATTACTAAAATGTGGTTTAGTATTTAAGAAGGTAGTCTCAGTAGACTGCCTCAGACGAGTTCATACGTCCCCCATCTCAAATATCTTTCCAATGGAGAGCAACAGAGGACAAAGAACATTGTACCCCACATGTATAGAAACAGTCCCCATATAGGAGAATTTCATTAAAAAGAGATAAATTAAATTCCATCTCCTCTGCTCTTGTCCTGAAGATAAATATCTGTGGGAAAATAAATCATTGATCTTCCCAAGAGCACAGAGGAGAGCTCATTCTTTAAGCATATGGTCTGAGGAATGGTGTGTGTTTTGTCTGTAGATGAAAAGTCTATCCAGAAGTGTACGTTTCATTAAGTGTCTGAAAGCCTTGGTTGTATCCACAGCACAGTCTGACAAATACAACAATCATGTGGTTGTGTGGGTGTGTGTGAGAGAGCGAGAGAAAGAGAGAGAGGAGAATCTACGTGGCCTACAGAGTGGAAGATCACAGCTTTATGAGTTTCTAAAATATTTAAAGTTTCAAGTTATTGTGTGTGTGTGTGAGTGTTTGTGTGTTTGAGTGTCGGTGTGAGCGTGTGTTTGTGAGTGTGTATAATGTGCATAGAGTGAGTGTGAGAGTGTGCAAAGAGACTGCAAAAATAAAATAGAACTGTCAATGTAGATGGTCAGTGTAGCCATTTTGTTAGCTATTTAGCAGACTTTTGTCCTGGAGATACAAGCTGTTCAGGAGCCTGTTGGTGTCAGACTTCATGCTCTGGTACCAACTTGCCATGCAGAAGCAGAGAGAACAGTCTATGGCTTGGGTGGATGGAGTCTTTAACAATTTTTCTGGGAGCTTGACCCCAGTGATGTAGTGGGCTGTCCGCACCACCCTCTGTAGCGCCATACGATCGAGGGCAGTGCAGTTGCCATACCAACAGATAAGAACTTCAAGATGGCAATTTAACAAGACAATCATTGTTTAAGAGATGAAGAGATAATGACTTTGCCTTCCAATCTAAGCTAGCTTGTAACTGTGCCGTTGAGATCAGTGAAGTACTACCAGCTTTAAAATGTTTTACAGGGTGTCCAATCAAAAACACATTTTGACCAATGGGTAAAATCAGGTGTGAAAGTAGAATACATGTCTTTCCGGTACGGGACCACCTAAGTGAGTACGCACTTGTCAATCACTTCAAAGGACTCCTTTACTAGGCTACCCGCGCATATTAATCCACTCACTACATACAGTGCATTCGGGAAAGTATTAAATTTTTTTTTACGTTACAGCCTTGTTCTAAAATGGATTAAAATAAACAAATTCCTCATCAATCCACACACAATACTGCAAAAAGACAAAGTGAAAACAGGTTTTTAGAAATGTTTGCAAATGTATTCACATTTAAAAACAGAACATAAGTATGAGACTTGAAATTGAGCTCAGGTACATCCTGTTTCCATTCATCATCCTTGATATGTTACTACAACTTGATTGGAGTCCATCTGTTGTAAATTCAATTGATTGAACATCATTTGGAAAGTCACATACCTGTCTATATAAGGTCCCACAGTTTACAGTGCATGTCAGAGCAAAAACCCAGCAATGAGGTCTAAGGAATTGTCTGTAGAGCTCCGAGACAGAATTGTGTCGAGGCACAGATCTCGGGAAGGGTACCAAAACATTTCTGCAGGATTCAAGGCCCCCAAGAGCACAGTGGCCTCCATCATTCTTAAATGTAAGAAGTTCTCTTCCTAGAGCTAGCCACCCGGCCAAACTGGGCAATCGGGGGAGAAGGGCCTTGGTCAGGAAGGTGACCAAGAACCCGATGATCGCTATGACAGAGCTCCAGAGTTCCTCTGTGGAGCTGGGAGAACCTTCCATAAGGACAACCATCTCTGTAGCACTCCACCAATCAGGATTTTATGATAGAGTAGCCAGACGGAAGCCACTCCTCAGTAAAAGGCACATGACAGCCCACCTTCCCACAGGACAACGGCCCTAAGCACACAGCCAAGACAATGAATGAGTCTCTGAATGTCCTTGAGTGGCCCAGCCAGAGCCCATACTTGAAGCCGATCTAACATCTCTGGAGAGACCTGAAACGAGTTCTGCAGCAACGCTCCCCATCCAACCTGACAGAGTTTGAGAGGATCTGCAGAGAAGACTGGAGAAACCCCTCAAATACAGGTGTGCAAAGCTTGCTGCCAAAGGTGCTTCAATTTAGTTACTGAGGAAAGTGTCTGAATACTTATGTAAATGTGCTATTTCATAATTTTTAGAATGTAAAAAAAAATCTAAAAACCTGATTGTGCTTTGTCATTATGGGGTTGTGTGTGTAGATTGAGGAGACCCCCCCCCCCCCGAATCCTCTGTTACTGTGCAATAAAAATTGGAAACAAACAAACTTCACTCAGGGTCTAAGCCCCACTATATTTAACATACTATATACACTGAGTGCACAAAACATTATGACACCTGCTCTTTCCATGACCAGGTGAATCTAGGTGAAAGCTGTGATCCCTTATTGATGGCACTTGCTAAGTCCACTTCAATCAGAGTAGATGAAGGGGAGGAGACAGGTTTAAGTAGGATTTTGAACCCTTGAGACAATTGAGACATGGATTGTATATGTGTGCCATTCAGAAGGTGAATGGGCAATAGGGAGGGAAATCACACACAGAACAAGCAGTATGGCTGGTGGCAGTGTCATGCGGAGGGTCATGTCATGATGAGCCTGCATGAGGATGTCTTCCCTATAACGCACAGTGTTGAGATTGCATGCAATGACAACAAGCTCAGTCCGATGATGCGGTTACACACCACCTCAGACCATGACGGACCCTCCACCTCCAAATCAAACCCGCTCCAGAGTACAGGCCTCAGTGTAAGGCTCATTCCTTCGACAATAAACGTGAATCCGACCATCACCCCTGGTGAGACAAAACCGTGACTTGTTAGTGAAGAGCACTTCTTGCCAGTCCTGTCTGGTCCAGCGATGGTGGGTTTGTGCCCATAGGCAACGTGGTTGCCGGTGATTTCTGGTGAGGACCTGCCTTACAATAAGCCCTCAGTCCAGCCTGTCTCAGCCTATTTCGGACAGTCTGAGCACTGATGGGGGGATTGTGCGTTCCTGGTGTAACTCGGGCAATTGTTTCCATCCTTTACCTTTTCCGCAGGTGTGATGTCCGGATGTACCGATCCTGTGCAGGTGTTGTTACACGTGGTCTGCCACTACGAGGACAAATAGCTGTCCGTCCTGTCTCCCTGTAGCACGGACATTGCAATTTATTGCCCTGGCCACATCTGCAGTCCTCATGCCTCTTTGCAGCATGCCTAAGCCTGGTTATCTTTCATGTGCATGTCATGTGCATGTTCATTAATTGTTTATAGTTCATTGAACATGCATGGAAACAGTGTTTAAACCATTGACAATGAAGATCTGTGAAGTTATTTGGATTTGTATGCATTATCTTAGAAAGACAGGGTCCTGAAAAGTGGATGTTTCTTTTTTTGCTGAGTTTCTGGCAAATTTTTGTTTTCAGGGTTGTTTCTCCTATGTTGAACACTCTGATGAAAGGTGTGAGGCTGACATGTTAGGTATTGATAACAGTGATACTTGCAAGTGCAGAGCTTCTTTCCTTTGAATGGCGTGAATGCTTCTGACTACCTGCTGAAGCAACCCGAAATGTGAATTTCATTTGTCTGTTTCTCAGTCTATCACCACGCGTGGCGGTTAAGAGCATTGGGCCAGTAACTGAAAGATTTCTGGTTCGAATCCCTGAGCCAGGAAAGTGGAAAAACCGGCCCTTGAGCAAAGCAGTTAACCCTCCAACAACAACTGTGCCGATGATGTCGATTAAGGCAGCCCCCCGCACCTCTCTGAGTCAGAGTGGTTGGGTTAGATGCAGAAGACGTATTTTGGTTGAATGCATTTAGTTTTGCAATTGACTAGGTATCTACACCCCCCACTCCCCAACCATCTGTGAATCAAAGGACAACAGTCCCAGCAGGAATTCCCTCAGTCTGGCTTCCTGTGGTGTTGCTGAGGTATCTATATCTGTAGCTCCATCGCATGAGTCTCAGTCAGATACGGTTGCTGGGTTCACTCTTACTGTTCCCTCTATAGGGAAACTTATCCTAACGCCAATCCCGACAGTATCACTCTCCCGTCAGCACAAATGAACAACGTGCCTTACTCTGCCAGCAGACATTGGAGGGCCGGTCTCTCCTAGAGCTCAGTGTATTTATTAAATGCCAAATCACTCTCTGTTCGCTGTTTGAGAGCTCTCCAAGCGAGGTACGGGGAGCACCGGCACTATGCTGTGGATGGATGAGCGCCTCGTACACAGCCTGTAATTTAGATTTCATTACGATAACGGCACAGGTACAGTAGAGGGCAGGCGGAGTGGAGGGGTGGTAAGAGGGAGGGATGGGGAAGGATGGAGCCATGATGGATCACCCAGGAGAGAGTGCAGAGAGGTGGGTACGAACGAGTGGAGGGGTGGGTGGTAGCAGGAGTGTACTGCCAGGCTATGGTGATGGAGATTTGGGCGGTATGCAAAGAATTCGATTTACAGTACATGCTTCAGAGGTCTTATAAGGGAGCACTTTTGCTAGTGTGAGGCAATGATGGGTGGTTGGATGGATAACTTATCCCAGGAGTGGGGGTGGATGTTCATTGTTATTGATGTGAAACACATAAAGGAGTGGCTGATATGAGAGATATGAAATAGGAGGTGGGTGTTTTCAACCATTGAATTGAATTACATTGAATTGAAAGTGGTATGAAAGGGTATCTTAGCTTTCAAGGTAGAATGTTGAAAAGTCAGTTCAAGTATGATAGGTTAGAGACAAGGAAACATTGGAATTTTTCACTAAAATGACAAGTATGGAAGACATATGCTGTAAAGCCTATTGAGCCATAAATCTTTGTTTTTCTTTAGTACATTGAAGGATCACTGTTCACTGTAGACAGTAACTTTTACAAAAACTGACTTTATGTACAAATTGTCTCAGGAATGCTCTTGCACAACTGCCTCACTGTTTCTGCTGCCTGCTTGGTCTCAAAGCCTATTTTAATTGTACTGGGTTGTAGAAAGCTGTCCTTTGGTCCATACGAAAGGCTTATTTGCAGATACACATTTTAATAGGAAGAAGTCTCGATGTCAACTCATCTAGCCATTCCTAAAGTACATGCTGTTTCACCCACTGAACTGTTACCTTATCAGCTAAATTGTCTTATTAACAGGTGTCCACAAGCAAAATGAGCAACATTATTAAGTTGTGACACTTCATGGCTTTTCACCACCTCACTACGAACTCAAACTGTGAGGACGTCGAAAAAGAGATTCATGAGGTAACCAATCGTATCTTCAGAGGGATTGCATTTTTGCATTTTCTTTTCTGCACGACATTTCCTGTCATTTTTAACATTATGTTTCCAATATGCGTGTGTTATAGGCTTAGATAGGCTTAGATGATTCCTTAAGCTTAGATGATTCCTTGATTAGAATAAGCCTAATTTGAGAATTGCAATCGACCCGATAGTTGAACTGACCTAATAATCAATTGGTCAGTCAATTGTTAATAATTTAATCTCTGAAATGGCGAAGACTTGTGGATATTAGTGAACACATTTTAAAGTCATTCCACTGAGTTTGATCGAATTTCCTTTTTTGAGAACATACAATTACGGAGACAAATTGCAGCCGAGATCTAACCAATTTTGCTACGCAAACCAATGTCTCTTATACCACAGTGTGCTTAACCTTCGCAGTACTTTGCAAAACAAGTGACTCATACGTTCAATTTACATTCAATTTACTACAACATTACGATCAGAAGATGTAATTGACATCAGCAGCTTCCCAATTTTTAACAAAATGTTATGTGTAATTAAGACAGATTTAATGTTCTGCTGTTTATTCAGGTAATTATAATTCAAAGCATGATTCTATTTGAATAAATCAAGAACATAAAGTATGCTCTAATGCTCGGGTCATGTGCTCTCCATCAACCATTCTATGTCTTAAAAGGGAAACGTAATTGAAGTTGTTTGTAAAACTTTACCACCTTGTGAACTTCCCCTCCTGTTTTTAACAGGTGTGTTTTGGTTAAAGGAAAAGTCCACCCAAAACTATATTTTGGTATTTGTTTCATTAGTCCATTGTTGACATAGTCCCAAAATACAGAAATCATCCCCGTATGATACATTTTGTATTTTGAAAGTTACATATCCTTAAAACTTGATCGCTGACAAGCAAAACTTTGAAACAAATACCAAAATATATTTTTTGGGGTTGAGTTTTCCTTTAATAGTGCTTGGCAGTTTAAATCGCTATCTATCCCAGGTTGATGTTTGTCAGTGTTGTGTATTATGTGTATTATGAGTACAATGCCACTTTGAAACCTAGTGAAAATTCCCACATTGTGTGGACAATAAAGTTTTACCATTCTATTCTAGATTTTGTAACATTAAAGCCGCATTACCTGTTCTTCACACTGTGTTTTTTTGTGTGTAGGGCCTATGTGTATAATGCCACTGTAACACATCGTGAAAATTCCCACATTGTGAAGACGATAACATTTTTGCTATTATATTCTACGCTGTCTCACTGTAAGGTACCTTACCTGTCCTTCACACTGTCACTTCTTCACTTTCTCAAGTAAGGCCATGACCTTATAGCCTGGTAAACCAGATTGAATGCTGTACTTCCTATTGTTTCACTTCATATTTCCTGCAGCGATATATATATATAATTAGTGCAGCGTTCAGTCTGGTTTAACCAGGCTAATGACTTTAGGACTTCCCTGAAGCTGTAACCGCTATTGGTTGAAGTCGCTGAGGGCCCTCCAGACATTTCCCAAGGCTAGCAGTAGCAGGATTCATTTTCGTTGCCTTCCTCTCTCTGTTCAAGGTCATGCAGAGTATATTTGCGCTGATAACTCTCAGCTGAGTCCATTTGTATCTTCGCTTATGCCTCTTGTATCCCCTTCAAGGTCCAACATAGTATTTTTGTGAATAAAACCCTTTCTGAAAATAATCTACACTTCCCTCACTAGGGCTAAAGTACAGTATACACTGATACAAAACAACAAATCTCTGCTTTCAAGGGTTTTCGTAGAATCCCCAAGATCATCATACACTCTTAGAAAAAAGGCTACCAAAAGGGTTCTTCGGCTGTCCCTATTTGAGAACGCTATGAAGAACCGTTTTTGGTTCCAGGTAGAACCCTTTTGGGTTCCATGTAGGGTTAGGGTTAGTCACAATCTGACAGAGGAACAAATGGTTTGATATGATGCCCCTTTCAGTATCTCTCCTCAAAGTACCTCTCCCTTCCCTGATAGACATCTACAGGGAGTAGAGATAGCATCTAGCGCGTGGCTAGCAATCATGACTGTTTGAGGATTCAACCTGCCCTGCAGTTGAGTTTAGTTAGTTTTCATCAGGTCTGGATTTTTTGAAATTCTACTGCTACCCCAACCAGGGTTTCGTACACACTCGGAGTAATGTGGCCAGTTAGAGCTCTTCTCCCCCCTCCTTCTTTTCTCCTTCCCCCTTCTCTTCCCCACCACCCAAATCCTCTTATCAGTCCCCTCAGCCCTACTCTGATCCCCTCATCTACTCTCATTTTCTCCAGTACATCCTCTCTCTGGAACTTTCTTTCTCTGGGTCTCCGTTCAATTTGCCACGCCTGTGTGTGCTCATTCACTCTCAGGTTGTATGTACCCACCACTGTCTACCGGTACTCTAGTATCTTATGAAGGGGATTTTGCTCTCTTTAAAATACTAAGAGTACTGCAAAGGAGGCTTTTTTAGAAGGAAGTTATAGTAAGTTATTTCTTTTGGAGCTACTCAACCTGACATAGGTGTCATTGTCTTGTCCTCAGACGGTAGCCTTCAGAACGTCATTGAACTGGGGTCATTCGATTGTGATTGGGACTGATAGTCTGTCATGTCATTTATCCTCTGAATGGCAACAGGTTCATATTGGATGAGAAAAGACAGCCTGGAGGCCCTGTCCCTGGTAACAGTGATCTCTACGGATCCTGTGTGCTATCTCCCTTTCATTATCCAAGGGTTGAGAGAGCCAATCTGAAATCGATCCCTGTGCACTACATTTGGAATCTGGTCAAACTCTGGCCAAAAGTAGTGATTTCACTATGTAGGGAATAACGAGCCATTTTAAATGAAACTATAGGTGTTATTTAATCCTTCTGTATGAATAACCTCCTCCTCAATGCCAACGCAGGCAATAGCCACCACATCACTCCGTCTTCTCCATATTCTGGGTTAAGGGTTTACAATGGCTCTACTCACTGCACACCGCCTTGGCTTTTGTGTGTTTGGCATAAAACATCACTTCAATGTCAAAGACTGCTCGAGGCCCCTCAAACTCATTCTTTCAACTCCAGCCAAACTCTGATGCCTTCCCTCTCTCCAATATCATTGCTCTGACTGAAAAGTCTGTTTTTTTAAATGAGGAGCCTCGAGCGTAGTAATGCGATCGCATGAGTACAAATGTGGAGATTCTGTAAAGTAGCCGCTTTGATAAAAGAGAAGCACTGTTGAAACAGCGCTCAGTGCCATGCAAATACCTAGGAACCGTATTGATTTGGAATTATGGAAGATGAATACATGTATAATTTGTCTTCATTACACCAGATCTGCATATTGACTTTGTATTCTTAATGGTGTGTGGTTTAGGAGTCTAGTGCTCCCAAGTGAATTCTGGATACTTAAAAGGGAAGATGTTTCATGTTTCATCACAGCCCAAGTAGGAGAATTGTAAGATGCTGCCCTAAACAGGATCCCAGTCCTTCTGGCATAGTAACGTTTACTGATTCCTTTCTGTTGAATTGAACATGGGATTTGGATGGAATAGAAACATGTTGCTGTGACCAAGTGGGTTTGAACCTAGTGTTGTCTGCATGCCAAAATCCTAAAGTGTTCCCTTTATTTTTTTGAGCAGTGTATTATATATACACCTCACTATATAGCACTTTCCATAAAGGTACAAATGACTGTAGACCTGTGCTAAACAATGCTACAAACATTATGTTATCAACCCTCAACACATGAGCTAACAATAGCTGAATCCCAATAGCCTAGAGCTAGCTAGCTCTCTCACATTTTCGGTTAGCATAAAGCTAGGGAACTGTTAAATTCTATTTTCTTACAAATATAAACACTTTCAACACATTCTATCACATTGCACATGTACATATATAGTAAACTGAGCCTTCATTCATAGAAAATAACCAAATAGCATGGAGATAAATCATTGATATAATGATTTAAGCATGTAGAATAGATTTGTAGTTGTAAACACAATTCAAGTGTGTAACTGATGAGTTGTAAACATGAAATAATAATCTGTAGTTGTAAACACATTCTCAAACTCTGGGAGGTGGGGCCTGTTTCTTCTTGCCAATTAGATGAGGTTTACATAGAACAGCATACTCTGCACTGGTTAGTTGGTGACAGCTCACATGGGCCGTGATGTCTGGATGACGTCCGTTACCAGGTTACCACTGAGACTGGTTGTGCAATGTCCACCAATGAAGCCCAGCTGTTAGCGGTCATGGCAGGTAAGTTTAAATATCTTTATTTTATGGCTAAGTAGTATCTTTTTTCTTCTTTGTAATACTTTTTTGGAAGCTATTGTCCAATTCATTGTTATTACGAGTTTGTAACTCTAACTTTGTAGTCTGATACTAGCTACCAAAATTGATTAGGTAAAGTTTTGCAAGCCATTTTTAAGATTGCTAGTTGGGTAACGTTAGCTTGATTCTGTATGTAGACATAGCTAGGCTAGAATAATTAGAAAATTCATCAATAGGGTTAAGAATGAGCAACGGACAAAAATCCAATTTTTTATTGATCACCCATTATTTATTGATCACTGGAGTTTTAGTAGAAGCCCGACTGAAGGTAGAAAATAATTCATTTAGCTTTGACATTGGCTGTATTCTGTGAAACTGCACTGCCCTTTGAGTAATGTTAAAACCTATTCAAACCCTTTACAATTGTCTGTCCCCACTCTCCAGGCTGCAATCCACTCCCAGTTAGATGTTTCAGACCTCTGTCAGCTCCACAATGCCGTGAGGGACATAAAGGACATCCAGAAGAAGTCAGCAATGACTGGAGGCAAAGCATGAACACCATTGAGCACCTGAAGTACGTAAAATATGCTGGGATGGAAGACCGTCAGCTAGCCTCAGCCGTGGAGAACCTGAAAAATATATTTTCAAGTATATTCAGCTGCTCGATTATATGCCACTTCATTGGGAACTATTATTGTTGTCTTGCATCGCTTTTGATGTGACACTATACAGTTACAATATATTTGTGTATTAATATTCCTCCTTCCTTCTTGTGCAGTGCCTGCGCTGGTGGGAGACACTCCGCTAATAATAGAGCAAGCTGAGATGCTTGAGGGACACCACAAGCTGATGAACCTGGAGTGCTAATTCTATGACCTCAAGTACAACCAGTACCGCATGGGCAGCAATAAACACATATAACATGAACCTCACCCGAAACTACTTTGGCAAGGTGCAGGGCCTGTCAGACGACCTGGCCAAGCAACTGTGGATAGTGCTGCAGCGCGGCCTAGGCAAGGCTGGAGGCCACAGTGAGCATTGACACTGGTGCAGTACTTCCCAACACAGCACAACACCTTGACAGGTTCTTCAAGCTCTACCACAACACTGAGTCCATGAGGGTGCGGGAACTGGCTGCAGAGGACCTGACGGCCAACAAGATTGTGTCCCCTCCTCACCTGGGTCCTTAATTAATACTTACAAAAGTAAGTCTGTACTGCCCTCACTGTGACTCAAGTAGCATTAATGATATGCGGGCATCAATCCAACCATACCTTTCTATTTTAATGTTGCTGAACTAGTTGCGTAATAACACAATTTGGACTGGTGCCCAGATATTACTGATGCTACATGACTTGACGGCCAACAACATTGTGCCTCCGCTCACCTGGTTCCTCAATTAATACAAAACTAAGTCTGTACTGCCCTCTGTGACTCATGTATAGGGCGCTGTGTTTTGGTTTATCATATCACAACCTGGATTTTAACCTTTATTTTAAGGTATACTCGGTGAAGTGATGTTCCACTACAGATATTACGAACAACGTAATGCAAGACTTTACTCTCACAGAGTATCTGCGCATGAGCACGAGTTGGCTTCACGCAGTTAATTGTGCACAACTTGAAATGAAACAAGCAGGGAGCAGGTTTCGAACCCTCAACATTCTTGCCCAAAGTCCAGCATGCTATCGATTGTGCACCAAAAGCATGCTCAAGCCGTAGAGTCGATAGATAGAGTGCGTCCTCACGGTAGCTTGCTACTCAATGTAATAAAGTAATGACTTTTCAAATAAGTTACCTTGCACTTTGTTGGCTGACAATTTGTTAGCTATGCTGTTCTTACGAATTGCATATCATTACAGCAGTATGTACCGGTATGTTAGCTATCTACCTAATGTTAGTAGTTATACATCAAACTTGACAGTATATTAACTATAGGCTATCTGACAACATTTATCAAATTAATTATTCCCGTCATTGGCGCAAAACTGTCATTCGCGCAAAACTGAAAGCGTGAACCACCGCTTTTAATCATGCCAAGGCGACTGGAAACATGACCAAATACAAACAGTGTAGTTTTTCCCTCCACAAGGCAATCAAACAAGCAAAGTGTCAGTACAGAGACAAAATAGAGTCGCAATTCAACGGCTAAAACACGAGACGTACGTGGCAGGGTCTACAGTAAGTCACGGATTACAAAAAGAAAACCAGCCCCGTTGCGGATATTGACATCTTGCTCAAAGACAAATTAAACAACTTCTTTGCTCGCTTTGAGGACAATACAGTGCCACTGACATGGCCCGCTACCAAAGCCTGTGGGCTCTCCTTCGTGGCCAATGTGAGTAAAACATGTAAACGTGTTAACCCTCGCAAGGCTGCCGTCCCAGACGGCATCCCTAGCCGCGTCCTCTGAGCATGTGCAGACCAGCTGGCTGGTGTGTTTACGGACATACTCAATCAATCCCTATCCCAATCTGTTGTCCCTACATGCATCAAGATGGCCACCATTGTTCCTGTTCCCAAGAAAGCTTAGGAAACTGAACTAAATGACGATCGCCCCGTAGCGCTCACTTCTGTCATCATGAAGTGCTTTGAGAGACGAGTCAAGGATCATGTTGCCTCCACCCTACCTGATACCCTAGACCCACTCCAATTTGCTTACCGCCCAATAGGTCCACGGACGATGCAATCGCCATCACACTGCACAATCCCATCTGGACAAGAGGAATACCTATGTAAGAATGACTACAGCTCAGCTTTCAACACCAAACTTGACAATAAGCTTGAGACCCTGGGTCTCGACCCTGCCTTGTGCTACTGGGTCCTGGACTTTCTGACGGGCCGCCCCCAGGTTGTGAAGGTAGGAAACAACATCTCCACCCCGCTGATCCTCAACACTGGGGCCCCACCTCAGGAGGCTGAAGAAACACTCACAAAACTTTTACAGATGCACAATCGAGAGAATCCTGTTGGGCTGTATCACCGCCTGGTACGGCAACTGCACCCCCCTCAACCGCAGGGCTCTCCAGAGGGTTGTGAGGTCTGCACAACGCATCACCGGGGGCAAACTACCTGCCCTCCATGGCACCTACAGCACCCGGTGTCACAGGAAGGCCAAAAAGATCATCAAGGACAACAACTACCTGAGCCACTGCCTGTTCACCCCGCTATCATCCAGAAGGCGAGGTCACTAAAGGTGCATCAAAGCTGGGACCGAGAAACCGAAAACAGCTTCTATCTCAAGGCCATCAGACTGTTAAACAGCCATCACTAACATAGAGAGGCTGCTGCCAACATTCAGACTCAAATCTCTAGCCACTTTAATAAATGGATTTAATAAAGGTTTCACAAGTCACTTTAAATAACGTCACTTTAATCATGTTTACATATCCTACATTACTCATCTCCTATGTATATACAGTATTCTATACCATCTACTGCATATTGCCTATGCCGTACAGTCATCGCACATCCATATACAGTGGGGCAAAAAAGTATTTAGTCAGCCACCAATTTTGCAAGTTCTCCCACTAAAAAAGATGAGAGGCCTGTAATTTTCATCATAGGTACACTTCAACTATGACAGAATTTTTTTTTAAACCTGAAAATCACATTGTAAGATTTTTAATGAATTTATTTGCAAATTATGGTGGAAAATAAGTATTTGGTCAATAACAAAAGTTTATCAATACTTTGTCATTGCCAACAAAGGCTATATAACAGAGGTCAAATGTTTTCTGTAAGTCTTCACAAGGTTCACACACTGTTGCTGATATTTTGGCCCATTCCTCCATGCATATCTCCTCTAAAGCAGTGATGTTTTGGGGCTGTTGCTGGGCAACACGGACTTTCAACTCCCTCCAAAGATTTTCTATGGGGTTGAGATCTGGAGACTGGCTAGGCCACTCCAGGACCTTGAAATGCTTCTTACGAAGCCACTCCTTCGTTGCCCGGGCGGTGTGTTTGGGATCATTGTCATGCTGAAAGACCCAGCCACGTTTCATCTTCAATGCCCTTGCTGATGGAAGGAGGTTTTCACTCAAAATCTCACGATACATGGCCCCATTCAGTCTTTCCTTTACACGGATCAGTCGTCCTGGTCCATTTGCAGAAAAACAGCCCCAAAGCATGATGTTTCCACCCCCATGCTTCACAGTAGGTATGGTGTACTTTGGATGCAACTCAGCATTCTTTGTCCTCCAAACACGACGAGTTGAGTTTACCAAAAAGTTCTATTTTGGTTTCATCTGACCATATGACATTCTCACAATCTTTTTCTGGATCATCCAAATACTCTCTAGCAAACTTCAGACGGGCCTGGACATGTACTGGCTTAAGCAGGGGGACACGTCTGGCACTGCAGGATTTGAGTCCCTGGCGGCGTAGTGTGTTACTGATGGTAGGCTTTGTTACTTTGGTCCCAGCTCTCTGCAGGTCATTCTGTGTGGTTCTGGGATTTTTGCTCACCGTTCTTGTGATCATTTTGACCCCACGGGGTGAGATCTTGCGTGGAGCCCTAGATCGAGGGAGATTATCAGTGGTCTTGTATGTCTTCCATTTCCTAATAATTGCTCCTACAGTTGATTTCTTCAAACCAAGCTGCTTAGCTATTGCAGATTCAGTCTTCCCAGCCTGGTGCAGGTCTACAATTTTGTTTCTGGTGTCCTTTGACAGATCTTTGGTCTTGGCCATAGTGGAGTTTGGAGTGTGACTGTTTGAGGTTGTGGACAGGTGTCTTTTATACTGATAACAAGTTCAAACAGGTGCCATTAATACAGGTAACGAGTGGAGGACAGAGGAGCCTCTTAAAGAAGAAGTTACATGTCTGTGAGAGCCAGAAATCTTGCTTGTTTGTAGGTGACCAAATAGTTATTTCCACCACAATTTACAAATAAATTCAGAAAAAATCCTACAATGTGATTTTCTGTATTTTTTTTATTTTTTTGCCTCACTGTATGTATATGTACATATTCTTATTCATTCCTTTACACTTGTCTGTCTAAGGTAGTCGTTGTGAATTTTTTCGGTTACTTGTTAGATATTACTGCACTGTTGGAACTAGAAGCACAAGCATTTCGCTACTCTCACATTAACATCTGCTAACCATGTGTATGTGACCAATAACATTTGATTTGATGCCTGGGTCTACAGTTTACACAAATAAACCTACGAGTGCAGACAAATTAATTCAATAATTTCCTGCCACATACTTGGATACTTTCTGAGCCTCGACCTGTTGTTCCGGCCTGTTGTTTTGATAAGCGTTTGTGTCAAAACCTGCACATTTTATAGAGGATTTTTACCAACTAGCCATTTAGCTAGCTATCTAGGTTGCAATGGAGCCTGCTTCGGCTGGAATAGCTAAGAAACGAGTTGTCATAATGCTTCAGCAAATGTACATTATCTCAGGGGTGTTGATGGACATAATGTAAGTAACCTAATTTATGTCCCTCTAAGTGCCCTGAATGCCTCTGCTGATCCTACAGCTATTATATGCCACAACCATGTGCCAATGAACCAGATGTATATGGTTAGCACTGAGGCGATGTGCTCTAGTAGAAAGTCTACTGTGTGCAGCTCAGTCTGCACTAGCATAAGTAACATGAGCATGTCTCCTTCTGCTAAGCTTCCCAGTAAAGCAATGAAAACAATCAAGCATCCAGAAAGTGCTAACAATAGCCCACGTTAACAAATGTAGCTTAAAAAAAGGTTAATGAAATCAATAATTTGCTAGTAACAGATAACATTCATATTCTGAAAATCTCTGAAACTCACTTAGATAATACCTTTGATGATACAGTGTAATATGGCTACAGGTTCATCTGCCTCACCTAAACTTCTTGTGGGAAGCTGCTATAGACTACCAAGTTCTAACAGTCATTATCTGGATAACATT
This sequence comes from Oncorhynchus mykiss, assembly GCF_013265735.2. Lineage (NCBI taxonomy): Eukaryota > Metazoa > Chordata > Actinopteri > Salmoniformes > Salmonidae > Oncorhynchus > Oncorhynchus mykiss. The sequence goes on from NC_048567.1 coordinate 43,279,788, forward strand.
GTGAAATGCTTGATAATGTATATAATATCACCAGAGGTATATTTTATGGGCGATTTAAATATTGACTGGCCTTCATCAAGCTGCCCCCTCAAGAAAAAGCTTCAAATTGTAACAAGTGCCTGGAACCTCGGTCAAGTTATCAGTCAACCTACCAGGGTAGTTACAAACAGCACAGGAATTAAATCATCAACATGTATTGATCACATCTTTACTAATGCTACAGAAATATGCTTTAAAGCCGTATTCAAATCCCTCGGACGTAGTGATCACAATATAGTAACCATATCTAGGAAAACCAAAGTTCCAAAGGCTGGGCCTAATATAGTGTTTAAAAGTCAAACAATACGTTTTGTAGTGATTCCGATGATGTAAATGTTGATGTAAAGAACATGTGTTGGTCTGTGTGTGTAATGACGGGCAACCAGACGCTGCACTTGACACATTTGTTAAATGGCTAATTATGGTTTCTTATAAGTATGCACACATTAAGAAAATGTCTGTGAAAATGGTTAAATCCCTGTGGATTGATGAGGAGTTAAAAATTGTATTGTTGAGAGGGTTGAGGCAAAAGGAATGGCAAATAAGTCTGGCTGCATTAAACTGAACAAAAAGAAGAAACTATACTATGAAACAACGTTTCATGATATAAATAAAGAATGATAGTAAAAAGCTTTGGAGCGCCTAAAATGAAATTTGGGGCAAAAAAGGAAAACAGCTCCATCATTCATTAATTCAGATGGTTCCTTCATCACAAAACCCACTGATATTCGCAATTACTTTAATTATTTTTTCATTGGTAAGATTAGCTAACTCAGGCATGACATGCCAGCAACAAACGCTGACACTACACATCCAATTTTAACAGATCAAATACTGAAAAACAAGTATTATAATTTTAAATTCCGTAAAGTGAGTGTGGAAGAGGTGAAACAATTATTGATGTCTATCAACAATAACAAGCCCCCGGGGTATGACAACTTGGATGGAAAATTACTGAGGATAAAAGCGGATGATATTGCCACTCCTATTTGCCTATATATCTTCAAACTAAGCCTACAAGAAAGTGTGTGTCCTCAGGCCTGTAAGAAAGCAAAAGTAATTATTCTACCCAAGAATAGTAAAGCCCGCTTTATTGGATCAAATAGCCAACCAATTAGCCTGTTAGCAACACTTAGTAAACTTTTGGAGAAAAAAAATTATGTTTGACCGGATACAATACTATTTTACTGTAAACATATTAACAGACTTTTAGCTGAGAGAAATTGATGAAAAGATTGTGGGAGCTGTTTGTTAGACTTTAGTGCGGCTTTTGACATAATCGATCATAGTATGCTCATGGAAAAACACACACTACCATTCAAAAGTTTGGAGTCACTTAGAAATGTCCTTGTTTTTTAAAGAAAATCACATTTTTTTGTCCATTAAAATCACTTAAAATTGATCCAAAACACAGCGTAGACATTCTTAATGTTGTAAATTACTATTGAAGCTGGAAACGGCAGATTTTTTAAATGGAATAACTACAGGGCATACAGAGGCCCATTATCAGCAATCATCACTCCTGTATTCCAATGGCACTTTGTGTTAGCTAATCCAAGTTTATCATTTTAAAAGGCTAATTGATCATTAGAAAACCCTTTTGAAATTACGTAAGGAAACCTGAAAACTGTTGACCTGATTAAAGAAGCAATAAAACTGGCCTTCTTTATCCCGGAGCATCAGCTTATGTGGGTTCGATTACAGGCTCAAAATGGCCAGAAACAAAGACTTTTCTTCTGAAAACACCAGTCTCAATGTCAACAGTGAAGAGGCGACTCCAGGATGCTGGCCTTCTAGGCAGAGTTGCAAAGAAAATGCCATATCTCAGACTGGTCAATAAAAATAAAAGATTAAGATGGACAAAACAACACAGACACTGGACAGAGAAACTCTGCCTAGAAGGCCCGGAGTCGCCTCTTCACTGTAGACGTTGACTGGTGTTTTGCGGGTACCATTTAATGAACCTGCCAGTTGAGGACTGGTGAGGTGTCTGTTTCTCAAACTAGACACTCTAATGTACTAGTCCTCTTGCTCAGTTGTGCTCTGGGGCCTCCCACTCCTCTTTCTATTCTGGTTAGAGCCAGTTTGCGTTGTACGGGATCTTCAGTTTCTCAGCAATTTCTCGCATGCAATAGCCTTCATTTCTCAGAACAAGAATAGACTGATGAGTTTCAGAAGAAAGTTCTTTGTTTCTGGCCATTTTGAGCCTGTAATTGAACCCACAAATGCTGATGCTCTAGATACTCCGGTAGTCTAAAGAAGGCCAGTTGTGGTGCTTCTTTAATCAGCACAACAGTTTTTAGATTTGCTAACATAATTGCAAAAGAGTTTTCTAATGATCAATTAGCCTTTTAAAATTATAAACTTGGATTAGCTAACACAACGTGCCATTGGAACACAGGAGTGATGATTGTGGATAATGGGCTTCTATACGCTTATGTAGATATTCCATTAAAAATCTGCCGTTTCCAGCTAAAATAGTCCTTTACAACATTAACAATGTCTACACTGTATTTCTGATCAATTTGATGTTATTTTCATTGACAAAAAGTTAGCTTTTCTTTCAGAAACAAGGACATTTATAAGTAACCCCAAACTTTTGAACGGTTGTGTACGTGTTATGGCTTTACACCCCCTGCTATATTGTGGATTAAGATGTCTAACAGAACACAGAGGGTGTTCATTAACTGAAGCCTCTCCAACATAATCCAGGTAGATTCAGGAATTCCCCAGGGCAGATGGGGGAAACTGGGGAATTCCTGAATCTACCTGGGAAACTGATCCCGAAGAAGGTGCTGGAACCCAGGAAGTGTAGCTGCTGGATCCCAGGAAGTGTAGGTCTTAGGGCGTGAACGATATTAATAATAAGGGTTAGATGAAGAAAATTTGACCTCTGAAATTAAAATGGATAGTTCCTCCATTCAGCAAAATATATCACCTGTACCCTCCATGAATGCAAAAAAAAATCCCCTTTATCCAAAATAATAATGAAAACATAAAGTGGATAGCAGAGAACATGTCTACCGATTACCCTCACTTCTTGGACCAGAGATATGCAGTTTTAGAAACTGTTCTTGGTCCTGTAAGCATTACATGGCAACAGGGCTGCGTGCCAGAAGACTGTGGCTTCATAGACAACTGTGGACAAGAGAAGTGGTGGAAAGATCTCCTTTAGAGTAAAAGCATTGCATGAATCTATCATCGTATTTGCAGGTTCGAGACAAAATGCCGTTTGATAAACATGCGATTCTACATCATTTTACATATTAGCAGAATTTATTTTAATACCACACAAATTACCAAAATTACAGGCTAAGAATGGACAGAGACATAAGCCTATGTGTTCATCTTATCATACTGTATTTCTCCAATGCCAAATCAGTGTGTCTTGTTTGAAATGAAACTGTCTGTGTTTGCAAATAATTAAATCTGAGATGTCATTAGCAATCTGAGCATGGTACTTTCAAAGGTTAGGCCTACCTTTCCGCCCCAGAGAGAGTAGGCTTAGCGGCGTAAAAAAAAAATGGAAGCTTTAACTGCTGGCTACTCTTCCATGGCTTAAACCAACGAGAGAAGGTCGCAACTGTTTCCTTAAAAGCTGTCTGGGTTTAAACATCTTCTATTGTACAGAAAGTGAATAGCTTAATCAAATGACAGTGACAGAATTAGATTACTTCCCAAGCAAAGTACATTTTGTCTACTCAACTATAGAAGGTTGTATTGACTCTGAATGTCAAAGAAACTAAACACCTATATCCCCATATGCAGTGGAGTCATGTCTTTCTGTTCTTTTACAGCTTGTTAATAGCATAAAGCATTGCAGACCCAAGCTTTGTTATAGAGCACTTTATGTAATCAGATCAATTTCATTTTCTTCAAAATCTTAAGCTTTTTTAAATTTACTGTAATAAAAAGTAGTCATGTGGCATACCCTTTCATTCAATCAAATCAAATTGTATTTGTCACATGCGCCGAATACAGCAAGTGTAGACTTTACTGTGAAATGCTTACTTACAAGCCCTTAACCAACAGTGCAGTTCTAGAAGAAAATATTTACAAGGTAGACTAAAAAAAAAGTTATAATAAAATTAACACTTTAAGAATAACAATAACGCTATATTCCCCCTCAGTTTGAGTCTTGGTTTTAACCTAACAGCCCTTCACTAACATGGAGGAAGGCTATTTAAAGAGTGAATAGTGGGTGGAGGATTTGACCAACAAATCTATGGAGCCTGCAGCCTATAGCCTAATTTCGTCTGTCAAACAGTTAGCCCTACCTCATATTTCTTAAATAGGAAGTAATAGGCTCCAACACAAAGCCTTTGTAAAGTCTAATTAAAATTAAGATGGTTGAAATATGCCTACTCTAATTTTCTTACCTTCAGCACTATGAGCTGTCAATTTCCGATTGATTGCTGTCACGATTCTCGTCCTCCTCTTCTGAGGAGGAGTAGTAAGAAGGATCGGAGGACCAATGCACAGCGTGGTAAGTATCCATATTGTATTTATTATATGAACACAAAAACAACGAGAACGAAACAAAACAGTCCTGAACGGTGAAATACAAAACACAGAAGAGAAAATAGGCTACCTAAATATGGTTCTCAATCAGGGACAACGATTGACAGCTGCCTCTGATTGAGAACCATACCAGGCCAAACACAGAAATAGAAAATCATAGAACAACTAACCTAGACAACCCACCCAACTCACCCCCTGACCATACTAAAACAAAAGACAGAACAAAGGAACTAAGGTCAGAACGTGACAATTGCGATGTGGCTGCTGCTTCAAGTTTCAGCAGCAGAATGTAAATTACACGAATCTGGATTATTGTGTCGTCAATAACTCTGATAAATAGGCCTACATCATGGGAAACAAAAAAATATATATATATTTTTTTATAGTAGTAGCAACTTATCAAGACTAGTTTGCCTCTGGTCCTCCTCATACTGAACAGAACGTAGGCTATAGGCTTGTCCGCGCTCAAGATAGTGATCTAGGCCTAATCAAAAAACTAATTTGGAAGAAACCTTTGACTCTCCTCCTGAACTGCCACAATTTTCTTTTTCACCTTTATTTAACCAGGTACGCTAGTTGAGAACAAGTTCTCATTTACAACTGCGACCTGGCCAAGATAAAGCAACACAAACAACAACACAGAGTTACACATGGAATAAAAAAACATACAGTCAATAACACAATAGAAAACATCTATATACAGTGTGTGCAAATGAGGTAGGATAAGGGAGGTAAAGGCAATAAATATGCCATATTGGCGAAATAATTACAATTGAGCAATTTAACACTGGAGTGATAGATGTGCAGAAGATGAATGTGCAAGTAAAGATACTGGGGTGCAAAGGAGCAAAATAAATAAATAATAATAACAGTATGGGGATGAGATAGTTGGATGGGCTATTTACAGATGGGCTATGTAAACGTGCAGTGATCTGTGAGCTGCTCTGACAGCTGGTGCTTAAAGTTAGTGAGGGAGATATGAGTCTCCAGCTTCAGCGATCGGTTGAAGAGCATGCATTTAGCTTTGCTTGCATTTAAGAGCAGTTGGAGGCCACGGAAGGAGAGTTGTATGGCATTGAAGCTCGTCTGGAGGTTAGCTAACACAGTGTCCAAAGAAGGGCCAGAAGTATACCGAATTGTGTAGTCTGCGTAGAGGTGGATAAGAGAATCACAAGCAGCAAGAGCAACTTCATTGTTGTATAAGGAGAATTGAACCCTGTGACACCATCATAGAAACTGCCAGAGATCCGGACAACAGGCCCTTCGATTTGACACACTGAACTCTGAAGTAGTTGGTGAACCAGGCGAGGCAGTCATTTGAGAAACCAAGGCTGTTGAGTCTGCCGATAAGAATGTGGTGATTGACAGAGTCGAAAGCCTTTCCTAGGTCGATGAATACAGCTGCACAGTATTGTATCTTATCAATGGCGGTTATGATATCGATTAGGACCTTGAGTGTGGCTGAGGTGCACCCGTGACCAGTTAGGAAACCAGATTGCATAGCGGAGAAGTTACGGTGGGATTCAAAATGGTCGGTGATCTGTTTGTTTACTTGGCTTTTGAAGACCTTAGAAGGGCAGGGTAGGATAGATATAGGTCTGTAGCAGTTTGGGTCTAGAGTGTCTCCCCATTTAAAGAGGGGGATGACCGCAGCAGCTTTCCAATCTTTGTGGATTTCAGATGATACGAAAGAGAGGTTGAACAGGCAAGGGGTTGTATACAATTTTGGCGGATAATTCTAGAAAGAGAGGGTCCAGATTGTCTAGCCCGGCTGATTTGTCGAGGTCCAGATATTGCAGCTCTTTCAGAACATCAGCTATCTGGATTTGGGTGAAGGAGAAATGGGGAGGCTTGGGCAAGTTGCTGTGTGTGGTGCAGGGCTGTTGACCGGGGTAGGGGTAGCCAGGTGGAAAGCATAGCCAGCTGTAGAAAAATGCTTATTGAAATTCAATTATCGTGGATTTATCGGTGGTGACAGTGTTTCCTAGCCTCAGTGCAGTGGGCAGCTGGGAGGAGGTGCTCTTATTCTCCATGGACTCTCCATGGAGTGTCCCAGAACTTTTTGGAGTTTGTTTTACAGGATGCAAATTTCTGTTTGAAAAGGCTAGCCTTTGCTTTCCTAACTTCCTAACTTCCCTGAAAAGTTGCACATCTTGGGGTCTATTCGATGCTAATGCAGTACGCCACAGGATGTTTTTGTGCTGGTCAAGGGCAGTCAGGTCTGGAGTGAACCAAAGGCTATGTCTGTTCCTGGTTCAACATTTCTTGAATTGGGCATGCTTATTTAAGATGGTGAGGAAAGCACTTTTGAAGAACAACATCTTCTACTGACGGAATGAGGTTAATATCCTTCCAGGATACCTGGGCCAGGTCGCATAGAAAGGCCTGCAAGCTGAAGTGTTTTAGGGAGCATTTGAAAGTGATGAAGGGTGGTCGTTTGACAGCAGACCCATTATGGACGCAGACAATGAGGCAGTGATCGCTGAGATCCTGGTTGAAGACAGCAGAGATGTATTTGGAGGGCAGGTTGGTTAGGATGATACCTATGAGAGTGCCCGTGTTTACGGATTTGGGGTTGTACCTGGTAGTTTCATTGATAACTTGTGTGAGAGTGAGGGCATCAAGCTCATATTGTAGGATGGCCGGGGTGTTAAGCATGTCCCAGTTTAGGTCACCTAACAGCACGAGCTCTGAAGATAGATGGGGGGCAATCAATTCACATATGGTGTCCAGAGCACAGCTGGGGGCAGAAGGTGGTCTATAGCAAGCGGCAAAGGTGAGAGACTTGTTTCTAGAAAGCTGGATTTTTAAAAGTAGAAGGTCAAATTGTTTGGGCAAAGACCTGGATAGTAAGCCAAACTCTACAGTCTATCTCTGCAGTAGATTACAACTCCGCCTCTTTTGGCAGTTCTATCTTGTCAGAAAATGTTATAGTTTGGGATGGACATTTCAGGGTTTTTGGCCTTCCTAAGCCAGGATTCAGACACGGCTAGGACATTCGGGTTGTCAGAGTGTGCTAAAGCAGTGAATAAAACAAACTTAGGGAGGAGGCTTTTAATGTTAACATGCATGAAACCAAGGCTGTTACGGTTACAGAAATCAACAAATGAGAGGCCTACACATAGGCCTACACAGCACAGCCATTCGTTAGGTAACACACAAATAGGTTTTTGATCAGCAGAGCAGGCCGGGACTCAGGGTTGGAATAGCCATTGCATTGTGTAATGCAGCCTAGTTTATTTACACCATCCCAGCAACTATCTTAGAAATGTAACTTTGCTGTGTCCTTAGCAGGTGAAAGATACATTTTCTAATGACTATGCTAGCTATGGCTCCATACAGAATCAAGCTGATGTTAGCCTACTAGCTAGCTAGCTTGAAAATAGCTTTTGAAATAACTTTACCTAATAGATTTTGGTAGCTAATATCAGTCTTCAATGGTAGTTACAAACTCTTAACAATGAATTGGACAATATCCTCCAAAAATGTATTACAAAGAAAAAAGATTGCTACCTACCCGTAAAATAAAGACGTTTAAACGTACCCGCCATGACAGCTGACAACTGGGATTTATTGGTGGACATTGCACAACCATTCTCAGTGGTAACCTGATAACGCACCATCCGCTCAAGAAAATAACGACCCGCGGCTGAATCTACTTTATCCCTGATGTATGCTAACACATTGAGACTTTTATGTGCTCCAAGTTACTTTGAGACATGGCTATTTGAAGGATTGCAACTGTTTTAATACCCATGTGAGCTGTCACCAACCAACCAACCAGTGTAGCGTATGCTGGTCTATGAAAACCTAATCTAATTGATTAGAAGAAACAGGCCCCACCTGCCAGAGCTCCTGCTCGCTCTCTCGCTTTCCTTGCTTGCAAATCGTTGTCTGCACAACTACACATTTTATATCATTGTAGGGCACTAAAGTACGGCCAAAAGTCTGAGCGAGCGAAATTGACATGTGCAGGGGTACAGATGCAATTGTTGCTGGCAAATATTAACTTTGAATGTGATTACAAATACAAATTAGTTTTTGTTCATGTTCACAACTCATGAGTCACACATTTGAGAATGTGTTTACAACTACAAATCTATTTCTGCACGCTCAAATCATTATGTCAATGACTTACCTCCATAAAATATAATCTTAAAACATTGCTGAAAAAGTACAAAATGTTTGCACACCATTTGGTTCCCGTTGCTTACATGTGCACCATTTATAATGGAGAAAATACCAACCAGTTTTTCATTTGGTTAAAACTCCCTTCAATTATCTTCAAACATCACCCAACTAATGGACTATCATTAGTTGGGCTAATCACACCAAAGCTCTCCATTGATGTCCCCCTTGCGACGGTGACCATATGCATTACTTTCAATGCAAATACCCGGAAGGCCTAGAAAATGATACAAGGGATGGCTCCATAAAATAACTAAATAAAACGTAGAAAATATAACCATACATATTTGTGTGCGTCACATCAATAATGTCACATCCTTTCATGTGTGTGTGTGACATTCCACCAGGCGGTTGACAAAGGCATATATCAACATGGTAAATTGACATTTCCTCAATTGCCTTCTCCAGTCTCCAAACTTGAGAGTTACGCCTGCTTTCAGTACACGGACATCAGTAATATTAATCTCTGATTCAAAACATTTGGGAGAAATTATCCGCATATTCACTCAGCAGTCCGATGAAAGGACTGCTGCTGGTCATTTGATGCGTCTGATGTTTTTGTGCCCAGAGCAAAACCTTTGAAAAACGCAAATTGCAGAGCAAAATAACCATTTTGATGTCAAACTTCGTGACAGCAGGCATCTCAAATTGGTGTTGATATGCAAATGTACCCTGCAACAGGAAATTATGTTGCTCCACGGTGTCTTTAGATGAATGTCATGCCACTGTGGTGGAATGTGCAAAAAGACGTAAAGACGTGTGGAGATATAAGCATTAGCGTGACAGATATAAATGAATGGAAGTATATGCTGCAATTGTATTTCCCATTGACATACAAATGAAAGGCAAACCTTGCCAATTGAAATAAAAAACCTCATGCAGCATTTATAAATGGTACTGTCAAAAAACTTTAGGCTACATGCAGAATCATACTAGTCAAACAAATTGCCACTTCATTACAGTTTTTTTAATGTAAGTATTTAAATGAAAATGTAAAGTTTCAAGTGAAAAGGTCTTTATATCATTCATAGAGCATGTCTTCTTTGAATACATAATCCTAGCTGTTCAAAAGATAAATCAGATAGGGCCTCTACGTGATATGTTGTTGCGGGAAAACATCTCTCCTTTGATGAAGTGCAGATTAATCAGATATCATGGCCTGCTGTGTCTCTGTGAAGTCAAAACTCAGGCACAAACCCTTCTATCACACCCACCAGTTCAAAGCTCTTGACAATAAGTAAAAACTAAAACATCTAAGTAGATAAGAACATAAGCTTTGGACAATAACAGCACAGCACTTCTTGTCCAGTTAAGAGACTTCATTACAGGACTTTTTGTTAATAATAATGGCAATACCTGAATGCAACTTTAAAGGTATTAGCTTAAAGCCATGGCATCATCATACACAGCTGGGAGACTTCCTGCTTACGGACAACAACAACAAAATTAATATCTTCAAAGAGTGTCAATATTGGCTGTCCCCAATGTTGGTATGACTCATGGGAAGGCATACATTGGAAAGATCCAACGGTGGCAGTCTGGGCAGATATGCATTTTGTTTTTGATAACTAAGTAGGAAGTAGCCCCACTGTTCATCATGACATTGTATCACTCTGTCTATCTTAAAACACTGTACACGAGATGTTGTCTGGCACTGCGGAGAAAATATGAACAAGCAATCTCACAAACTAAACCTCACTGTTCATGAGTGTAAATGTGAATGTTTTGAGGCCTAATAGATAGAAAAACCTTTTGGTATTTGTTATTGCAACAAATCCAAAGCAGTGAGGAGTTCGACTGGGCTGGTCTTCTACATGTGAAGTTGACCCTCCTCAAGTCTACAAGGGGATTTTACAGTACAACCATATTTCCCAAGAAGAAAAACAGAACCTTGAACTGAAGTTATACCAAAGTACAGTAGTATATGGATTTCTACACATTTTCTACAGTTGAAAGTGAATAAAAAATACTTTCAACTGTAGAAATCCATATACTGCTGTACTTTAGTAACACTTCAGTTCAAGGTTCTGTTTTGCTTTTTTCTCCTTTGTTATATTGTGAAAACTCCCTCTAGCTTTAGCAAAGCAATAACCTGAAACACACTTGATTACTCTCCGATCTGCAGGAATGACTTTGATCTTGATGCTGTAATTCAACGTTCCTAGTCCCAGTGACATATTCTTCCTATACAGCTGGATAACATGGTGCTTGAAGTACAGCAGTGAGAGGGAGGCTAGTTAAAAACAAGTCATCACGTACACTGAGTGTACAAAACATTAAGAACACATTCCTAATATTGAGTTGTACCCCACCCTTTTGTTCTGAGAACAGCCTCTATTTGTCGGGGCGTGGATTCTACAAGGTGTCGAAAGCATTCCATAGGGATGCTGGCCCATGTTGACGCCAATGCTTCTCACAGTTGTGTCAAGTTGGTTGGATGTCCTTTGGGTGGTGGATTATTCTTGATACACACAGGAAACTGTACTACCATACCCCGTTCAAAGGTACTTAAATCTTTAGTCTTGCACATTCATCCTCTAAATGACACACATACACAATCCATATCTCAATTTTCTCAAGGCTTAAAAATCCTTCTTAAAATCCTTCTTCTCCTCCCCTTCATCTACACTGATTGAAGTGGATTTACCAAGTAACATCAATAAGGGATCATAGCTTTCACCTGAATTCACCTGGTCAGTCTATGTCACGGAAAAAACAGGGGTTCATAATGTTTGCACTCATTGTATGTTTGAAGTGTCAAACAACAAACCTGACGTTTTGAAAATGTTTTGAGCCCCACATATTTTGGGGGTTGCCTGTGTCACATAAAAAAATAAAAAATAAAAAATAATAATAATAGTGTTAATAAAGCCTCCATACAAACATGGTCTCTTTTTTGCTTTTTGAGTAAGCTAGCTCCAAAATGCAGGTGTTTCAGCCTAGCTCAGTGCTTTCAGTGGTGGTGGGGCAGCCAGCGGAAAAGCATAGGCATTGTTAATTTTCTCTAGTTGCGCTGTTGATTGGCTCTAGTTGATTGGCTCAGTGTTATGTCACTCATGGGGACACTACCTCACTGACAAATCTAAGTTTAGACCTAAAAAATTCAAACCCCTGTGGTGCTACCATATCGGTGCTCATCGGCCATTGGACATAAACATTACAAAACAAGTTGGAAATCGCAAATTCCAACAATGAGTGGTTTGGAGGGAATCAGTGGCTAACTGCAAGCATTGCAAAAGCAATCACCAGACTGCTATTCAGTGGAGTGGGTTTGTAGTCCCAATTCTGGGTTTAAGGGTCTCTTTTCCAAACTTAAAATTATGAACATTAAACATTGGCCATGCTGTCAATCCAGCATGGTTTCTGTCGCGCTCCAAACAACTGTTAACTCGGTACTGGGAAATCTGACTTCAGTGAGTTCAGGACAACTGGGAACTCTGAAAAAAACAAGGTCCAATGATGATGACGTCAGTGATCTTCAGGCCGTAGCTCTAGGAAGAGGCCCGAGTTCCCGAGTTGGATGACCGTTCAAAACCTATTTCGCCAGTCGGAGCTCATTTTTTTCCCAGTTCCCACATGTCTTGAAAGCACCATCAATCCAGGGAATGCCAGACTTTGATGACAAAGTTTGATGACCAAATTTGCCCACGAAGGACGGCTGCGCCACCTTCCTGTTCAAGTGAGCACAACAAGGTGAGTCCAAAAATGTATTGAATGCTGCTGCATAAATTTTGTAATATGCCAGTGAGATATGTATACTGCAGCTAAGAAAGTAATATGTTGTGTAGTAAGCTGTTAGTAGCCCATGTGCCTCACCTTAATAAATCTGTCTATTTCCCCTCTTAATTTTGCCTACTGTTCTGTCTTGGTTGTGCACATGTAGCCTATAACATGTTTGAGAGAAATGTAATCATTGAATATTGTAAGAGCTTTCATGGTCTGCTTATATGCCCCCTTTACTTTATTTCACTTTATTTTGGCATGCGTAACCAGTTCAGCTTGGCTTGACTCAGCTCGGTTTGGCTCCATGGTATGAAACAGGTAAAACTGTTGTTTTACAACAATCCTAATGCATAGTTTACAGCACTAGAAAACTATGTGATTGGCTAACAAATAACAGACAATCGTGTTGTCAACCTGTCCAATGTGAATCCCAGAAAGAATGATATCCAAAGGCCATAGATCTAGTAGTACCCTTTGTAGTCTGTTAAAGCTGCCCACATATTACTTCAAATCAAATCAAATCAAATGTATTTATATAGCCCTTCTTACATCAGCTGATATCTCAAAGTGCTGTACAGAAACCCAGCCTAAAACCCCAAACAGCAAGCAATGCAGGTGTAGAAGCACAGTGGCCAGGAAAAACTCATTAGAAAGGCCAAAACCTAGGAAGAAACCTAGAGAGGAACCAGGCTATGAGGGGTGGCCAGTCCTCTTCTGGCTGTGCCGGGTGGAGATTATAACAGAACATGGCCAAGATGTTCAAATGTTCATAAATGACCAGCATGGTCAAATAATAATAATCACAGCAGTTGTCGAGGGTGCAGCAAGTCAGCACCTCAGGAGTAAATGTCAGTTGGCTTTTCATAGCCGATCATTAAGAGTATCTCTACTGCTCCTGCTGTCTCTAGAGAGTTGAAAAGAGCAGGTCTGGGACATACTTCTATGTTATATCATCACTGTTTTCTCACACAGTAAAGAGCATGCTATATTATAGGCAACACTGATACAGCTAATGCGGGTTTTGCTCTCCTTTTGATGCAGGCTTCATTCCACTAGACGACGAGTGGCGCACATGCAAAGGTTAAGTAGGATTTATGCTAATGCTAGAGACACTACCAGAATGCACAGCACACAGAACAAGACAGTACTTCCCCTCTCGCTCTCCTTCTATATCTTGTCAAAACAAAGCCTAGATTAATTTACAACCTTCACGACTCACCTCCTTTAGTGTTTTTCTTCATAAATATATTTTAAGCACAATTGTGGTCGTTCTATAGTAAGTCCATGTTTCTGACATTCTGTATACATTAAGTAAAGCGGGTCAAGTGCAGACGCCTACCAGGATCCTCAACTGGCAGCTTCATTAAATAGTACCTGTAAAACACCAGTCTCAACGTCAACTGTGAAGAGCGATTCCGGGATGCTGGCCTTCTAGGCAGGGTTCCTCTGTTCAGTGTCTGTATTCTTCTGCCAATCTTAATCTTTTATTTTTATTGGCCAGTCTGAGATATGGCTTTTTCTTTGCAACTCTGACTAGAAAAACAGCATCACAGAGTCGCCTCTTCACTGTTGACGTTGAGACTGGTGTTTCGCAGGTACTATTTAATGAAAGCTGTCAGTTGAGGACTTGTGAGGTGTCTGTTTATCAAACTAGACACTCTAATGTACTAGACACTCTAATGTACCTCTTGCTCCTCTTTCTATTCTGGGTAGAGCCAGAATGCTGTTCTGTGAAGGGAGTAGTACACAGCATTGTACGCGATCTTCAGTTTCCTAGCAACTTCCCGGAATAGAATAGCCTTAATTTCTCAGAACAAGAATAAACTGACGAGTTTCAGAAGAAAGTTATTTGTTTCTGGTAATTTTGAGCCTGTAATCGAACCCACAAATGCTGACGCTCCAGAAAGACAACTAGTCTAAAGAAGGCCAGTTTTATTGCTTCTTTAATCCGACAACATTTTCAGATTTGCTAACAAAATTGAAAAAGGGTTTTCTAATGATCCTTTAACCTTTTAAAATGATAAACTTGGAATAGCTAACACAACGTGCCTTTGGAACACAGAGTGATGGTTGCTGGTAATGGGCCTTTGTACGCCAAAGTAGATATTCCATAAAAAATCATCCGTTTCCAGCTAAAATAGTAATTTACAACAATAACAATGTCTACATTGTATTTCTGATCAATTTGATGTTATTTTAAATGGACAAAAAAAGTATTTTCTTTTAAAACAAAGACATTTCTATGTGACCCCAAACTTTTGAACGGTAGTGTATATATACAGTCCCAGTCAAAAGTTTGGACACACCTACTCATTCAAGGGTTTTTCATTATTTTTACTGTCAACCAGCTTCATGAGGAAAGCTTTTCCAACAGTCTTGAAGGAGTTCCCACATATGCTGAGCACTTCTTGGCTGCTTTTCCTAGACTCTGCAGTCCAACTCTTCACAAACCATCTCAATTTGGTTGAGGTCGGGTGATTGTGGAGGCTAAGTCATCTGATGCAGCACTCCATAACTCTCCTTCTTGGTCAAATAGCCCTTACACACCCTGGAGGTGTGTTTGGTCATTGTCCTGTTAAAAAAACTAATTATTGCCCCACTAAGCTCAAACCAGATTGGATGTATTTTCTTAACTCTATTCCCTGAACTGCATTGTTGGTTAAGGGCTTGTAAGTAAACATTTCACAGTAAGCATTTCACAGTAACCTGCTCTATTCGGTGTATGAGACAAATACTTCTCAAATTTGGACTCGTCAGACCAAAGCACAGATTTCCACTGGTCTAATGTCCATTGCTCGTGTTTCTTGGCCCAAGCAAGTGTAATCTTCTTATTGGTGTCTTTTAGTAGTGCTTTCATTGCAGTAATTCGACCATGAAGGCCTGATTCATGCAGTCTCCTCTGAACAGTGGATGTTGAGATGCTGAAGAATCCTGTGTAAGACATGCTGGTTAATTATGCCTTGAATTCTAAATAAATCACTGACAGTGTCACCAGCAAGGCATCCCCAAACCATCACACCTCTTCCTACATGCTTCATGGTTGGAACCACACATGCAGGGATCATCCGTTCACCTAATCTGTGTCTTACAAAGACACAGCAGTTGGAACCAAAAATCTAAAATTTGGACTCATCAGACCAAAGGACAGATTTCCACCAGCTTGTGTTTCTTGGCATCTTGGCATCATCTTCTTATTGGTGTCATTTTGTAGTGGTTTCTTTGCATCACTTCGACCATGAAGGTCCTATTCACTCAGTCTCCTCTGAACAGTTGATGTTGAGATGTGTATGTTACTTGAACTCTGTGAAGCATTTATTTGGGCTGCAATTTCTGAGGCTGGTAACTCTAATGATCTTATCCTCTGCAGCAGAGATAACTCTGGGTCTTCCTTTCCTATGGCGCTCCTCATGAGTGCCAGTTTTATCATAGCGCTTGTTGCGACTGCACTTGAAGAAACTTTCAAAGTTCTTGACATTTTCCAGATTGACTGACTTTCGTCTTAAAGTAATGATCAACAGTCTTTTCTCATTGCTTATTTGAGCTGTTCTTGCCATCATAAATGGTTGATTATCTGCACAAACCCAGTCTTCACTATGAGTCATCCATACATCATCCGTCTTAAATCATTTATTTATTACTAACTAAGTAATTCACAGAAATGCATAAACAAACAAGGTAAATATGGTTACATGAAATGATAGGAGAATGTGCCTTAGTGGGCTAAACCGGCATGGCGACTTGTTAGACAAAAGGGGAAGTGGGGGTCGACTAAGAAGTCACTACAAAGTGATAATTATAACAATTGAAATGCTAACCCTTTGCACATGAACGCTCACTCATTCGGGAACAATTGCAATCAATATATATATTTACGCTCAGTGTGTCGTCTTGATCGCTGGTGAAAAGTTCATTTCTTTTGTAGAATTGTCCATCTCTCTCCCTCTCTCTCTCTCTGTCGTGGTTATAGTGCATAGTTCAAAGTGACATTCATTGATTTCGTTATAGAATGGATATTTCGGGCGGTTGTCGTTCTTCGCGTTCAATGATACCGAATTCCTAGCTGCAGACTAGTAATTAATATCAAAGACTTGTTCTTATTCTGTCGGTATCGATAGTCTAAGAGTTTAACCATGTGGTATGGTTAAAAGGTTCAGCAATGGTCTACAACCTTTGTCCCCCTCCTAATGGAGAAAAACATGGTCTGCAACCTTTAGCCATCTCGTAATTGAGGTAAGCTCGGTCTGCTGATCGAAAACACGAGTGGGGGTTTTATTCGGAAGGGCCGAAGAGGGCTGTCCCTAACTGGGCTCAGGGGCGGTCCTCTGATTTAGTTCAAATCAAAAGGGAACTGTATTTTTATTCATTAAACAGTCCAAAATCATATTACACAATTATACAAACAGTATCATACTCACTCATTCATCTTATACAACAATTAGATGTAAACCTCAAATCTGAGGCTATTATATATAAACAGCGTTATGGTAATGTGGCCACACCGTCTCCCATGAGCTTCCCCAAGTCGTGCTTCTTCACCTGCATTGCTTGCTGTTTGGGGTTTTAGGCTGGGTTTCTGTACAGCACTTTGAGATATCAGCTGATGTACGAAGGGCTATATAAAATAAATTTGATTGATTGATTGATTGTGACAAACGGACCAGTTCGTAGCTGGATTCTTCACCGATCTTTTATACTTTTTCCGGAACATGAAATTTGTTCGTACCTCAAGTTCTGTGAGGTGGAAGGATTTCCTTTGTCCTCTATGAAAATTCACTCTCTCTATACTATGTGGCAGGGTCTTCTCAGGAATTGACGACCTCTGACCACAGCAGCCTAGTTGAAGGACGCAAGGGGGAGGCAGGGAGAGGGGGATGAGGTTGCAATACCCAAAGAGGCCAACGTCATGACATACCCTCCCTGGTGGTTTGGATCTTGTTTGTCCTGCAAGTTACAAATCAACATAAAATCATGAACATGTGATGTCCTGTTTGTATATCAGTGTTGCAGTCCCCTCTGGTGGTTGAACTTGGTAGGCTTCTCTGAATGCGGAGAGTGTCATTGTAAGGGGTGACAGTCCCCAACAAAGCGAAAGGTGTATCATCGGAAGCAGAGTATACTCTGCGCATCAATGTTTTTCTTGCTGAGACAGCTGCAGTGCTTACGGAAGTGTTCGAAGGGAAAGAGGATTTAACCTCAACTACCGTATTGCACGACTGCAAGGAGGAGGGAAGTTGCTTATTCACAGAGACAGCTGGCTAGAAATCATGAAAAGAATGGTCAATCAAGTTGGCTGATGGAATGTGTCGAGATATCGTAATATCTCCTTGGATCGGATTCTGCCCCAAGAGGTTTCTAAACGTCTTTTTCCCAAGAGGTGCTTTCGACGGATACCCCTCGTGAATGACTGCATTGCAGCTAGCGTTAGGGGAAGACAGTGTGGTCAGTGGAGAAGGCACGGTGGCCTGTGATCATACCTGGTTGGTTTTCCAATCCATCAATGGGAGTAACCGATCCATCAAGTCTGCTCCAAGTAGCAGGGTTACAGTTTCGAGGCTGGTAACATACACAGGGTGAACGAGCGATACGTCCTTGAAGTGTAGTTTCAGCATGACTCTCAATGTGAGAGACGAGGTAGTCTGAGTGACCCCTCGAAGTGTAGTGTCGCATCGTTCCACTTTTACCCAACGTTTAGTTGGCTTCAAAGCCCTTTTGAGATCATTAAACAATGTTTGAGAGATGAGTGATATTGTCGCACCCGAATCAATTAGCGCATGACAAGTTAAGCAGTCCTCCAGGACTGTTTCCAGGTATGGCCGTTTAGAATCTGAGGATAGTGGACATATTCCCCACAAAGTGGAGTGGTCGTTCACAACGACGTGATGTGCCATTTCTGTTCAAGGTGGAAGCAGATTGACTTTTCCGATTTTGGGTGGGCTTGGCTTTAACGAAGCGGTTGACCTGTTTCTTCGCAAACTTTGTATCAGAGTCTATAGACAAAGCCCGGGGGCTTGTTTCTTGATCAAGCGGGCCCTGGATAGGGTCTTGAATGAGAGCGTGAGAAATTTGAACTTCAACGTCCTTGCTATGGGTGTTAATTCCTGCGGACCTGGTGTCCGGTAATTCCCTGTCTAGTCCTTGTGACTTATCTTTACCCTTTTCTCAAATTATTCTTGCTTTAGTTCTTCCCGTACTGGAACTTCTGGAGAACATTGGTCTACGTTTTGATCGTCCTTCACCCCTTTGTTACCCTTGTGCTCTGACACTTTTTGTGGGTTGGGTGCAGGAACGTAGCGAACAGGTCGATTGTAGCGGTAGTCATGTTGATGGCGACGTACTTTACAGTTATTTAGACCGCGGAGGTTATTGGAATCATGGTTTCGAGGTAGAAACTGTTGTTGTGCGTCATCTCTCAACGCTCCAATACCTGATAATGCTCCCTCTAACTGGAGTGAGTGCTCCTGGTCGAACTTCAAAACCGAGTGGTCAGGGCTCTTAGTATTGTGAACTTTTGATTCCTCAAAAGCTGTGCTTGCAAGCTCTCTGAGTTGTAAAATAGGCAAGCCAACGTGGGCGGCAGGGCCCAAGTAGGTAATGAAGGTAGGATACATGTTCGACAGGAACTTTTGTTTAAAAGGTAACAGGTCTCCATGCCTGTTTCAGTGAGTAGGCCAAAGTAAGCTGAACGAAGCCTATGATAGTAAGCTTGTGGGTGTTCGTTCCCGAGCTTGTTTGACGGTGTTAGCCAGTGAGCTATCGTGTTTGCGAGTCGCAGAACCACTGAATTATACTTTCAAAGCTGTGGCAAGTTTAGCGTAATCATTTAGCACGTGTTGCTGTTGTAGACGAATTAACCTTGTCACGTGTCTATTCGATGTTCGCTTCAACAGGTAAACCCTGTCAGAACCCGTAGCGTTCGGGTATCCATCCAACGCGTCCTCAATGTCAGCTAGGAACGTCTCAGTATCGTTTGGCTGACCTGGAACGGGGTCAAAGGTGGGGAAATTCTTGATGAGTTTGTCAAGGTATTCCGCGCCAAGCGGACGGAAAGGGTTGGCTTCATCCTGTGGAGAGATTGGGACCGAAAGGCCGAGAGAAGAAGCCAAGCCTTGTTGTTGTTGGCCAAGAGGGTCAATATTACTCAGTGCCGAATGGCCAAGAGGAGAAGACTGAGGGACACGTGAGGGAGGCAAGGTCTGAAACCTATCGTCTTTACTCCTGTGAGTACAGGGCTCCGATTGCTTGGATTGGTAGTCCCGCTGTAGAGCGTGACCATTCTGGACTTCCTCCAGATGGTACCTAAGGGTGGTATTCTGCTGCATTGCAGAGTCCACTTGAGCGTTTAGAGTACTGATTTTGGACACGTGAGTGTCACACTTGCTCCTTTCGGTCTCAAACTTATCTGTCATGGTTTGCAGATAGAGGTCTTGAGTACGGAGAGATATTCAGTGATGAGATTTCCTCCGCTTGTTTAGAAATCAATATTTCCATCTTCATCACCTGAGTTCTCTCATCATTCATTTGGTCAGTGACTTCAATGAGTTCTGCTGATTTGTCATCCAACTTAGTCACTTTGTGATTGTGTTCATTAACGGATCGTCTTTGGACTGCAGCGTTTTGAGTAGAATCGTGTTACTTTGAGTAACGTTCAACAAAACTGTATGCATGTTATCAAGTTGAGCGCTCCTGTTTGTAGATAACTCTTCAGATGTATCAAGTTTGGCGTGGATATCATCGTATTTAGTTTTGGCTAAATTGATTTGTTCCTGTAGCATTTGATTTTGTTGAAGAGCTTGTGCTTGTTCATCGTCATACGTTTTTGCAATTACATTTAATTGTTCAGTTTTCAAGCGCAGTTCCATAGCTAGCAGAATTTTTCCCTTTTCTGCATTTGTCATTGGTTTCCCGGTTCTCTCCCTCTGTCCCTTTATGTCTCCCATTACCTGCTCGTGCTTCAGCTGTGCACTACGGTATTGGACAGATGCCAATCTTGGGTGGCAATATATCAGGGCTAGACTGGAGAGAACCTTTACAAGGCCTGCGCACGATGGTTGATTTTGGAAAGCGTTGTTGTCTGCTTTTCCACTAATGGCATAATTAGGGTTGGTATCGCTGCTGAGGTCAGAGATCAATCCATTTGCGGGTGGAGGTTCACTAATTAGCGGGCGAGTGGGGACTACCCCTGTTTTGTGATGAAGCAAAGGTGTGATTGAATTTATTCAAGGCATATGAACTAACAGGTTATAAAGCAAACAATTCAATTATATGGCTTTTTTTCCCTACCTTGGCTTCCCCAGTGATTTTACCCACACACCACTATTGACTTTCACATTACTATATGGTAAATAATGCAAGCGACTTCAATTAATAATTTCTCTCAACAAGGAAAAAAAATAATTACCATATTCACAGAGAATATAGTAAAAAGTATGGAGAAGCAATACTCCAAGCCACAGATTCATACGACTTGTAAAAAATAAAGAACTGATACTATATACTGTTTTTGGGGGGTGGGATTGGCATGGGGTGTGGGAGGTTTTATTCCTCATGTCTTACTCATTGGTAGGAAGAAGTTTGGTCCAAATCGGATGTTACATTAGGTACTATATTTAATTTATATTATCTGAATCCTATAAATTAAAATGGCCAATTTTGGTTCAATTAATTTATCCAAGATAAAATTTTATTTCAGCAAAAGAATGTTTCAGGAATGCCAAACTTACCTGTTGCTGACTACAAAAACATTTTCAGAAGAATCTGAGATGATGGTTGTCATGGCTTGCTGAAATGACATGACACTCTGATACCACACATCAAGAGATGTATGAGTTGGTGACACTTGGACTGTGGGATAAAGCCTACAATGCGCCTAGGCTTACATGATGATACTATGTGTATTACATGTCATATATATCACAGCAATTGATGGAATGGCATGTCTCATTTATCACATGACAGCATCCATTACAGTATCTTGTCATTGTAATTTCTGATTATTCAGGTCATTAACTCTGCTCATTTTATGGCCATGTTCAAAAACTAAATTTGTTGTTGGAGGAATTATGGTTCTGGTAAATAGAGTATTCAAAACTATTGTACGGTATTGTACCTCTAACTTTACCTCACCCAGACCTTAACAAGTATTCATAAAACACTATTCATAAGGTTGAAAATAGGGCTTGACAATACACCTTCAAATGAGGCTACATTATAACTGAGACCAGGTAGGGATTATAAAATCCTTGATAGCTAACATATGTTCAAATAAGACATTGTTTATAGCAGCAGTGCAAAGCTGTCATCAAGGCAAAGGGTGGCTACTTTGAAGAACCTCAAATATACTTTGATTTGTTTAACACTTCTTTGGTTACTATGTGTTATTTGTCTTCATTATTATTCTACAATGTAGTGAATAGTAAAAATAAAGAAAAACCCTGGAATGAGTAGGTGTGTCGAAACTTTTGACTGGTACTCTCACATTTCAGGTAAGACCCAAATGCAGACTGTGTCGAAGTAACAGTGTTTATTAAAGCAACGGGGGCAGGCAAACGACAGGTCAAGGCAGGCAGGGGTCGATAATCCAGAGTAGTGGGGCCAAGGTAAAGGATGGCAGGCTCAGGGTCAGGTCAGGCAGAGGTCGATAATCCAGAGTAGTAGGCAAAGGTACGGGAAGGCAGGCAGGCTCAGAGCGGGCAGAAAAGGTCAAAACCGGGAATAACAGGAACAATAAAGAGACAGGAACAGAGGGATAAACACTGGTAGGCTTGACGAAACAAAACGAACTGGCAACAGACAAACGGAGAACACAGGTATAAATACACATGGGATAATTGGGAAGATGGGCGACACCTGGAGGGGGTGGAGACAAGCACAAAGACAGGTGAAACAGATCAGGGCGTGACAGGTACTCTACACTCAAAGTAAGTATTCAGCTGTATTTGATTTGAAAAGACCAGTAGTTTAATATTTTAATATATTTGAAAAGACACTTAGAAAATATGGGAAAATACTCAAATACACTGACTCAAATATACTCTCATGCATTTAACCCAGGTATTTGTTGTATAGCATAGTATTTGAATTGGTGTTTGAACATACTGCAGCTGACTATTTTTTAAAGTTTTTTACAAATAACGGAACACTGAAAAAGTACTTGTTTTGGGCTTTGTATTTGAAAATACTCAAATACACCAAAAAAGTATTTGAAATAGCAGATCCTCAAATACACGTGTATTTGAACCCAAGTCTGATCATTAGGACATTTCTTCCACATATTTCCATTATGCTCTGACTGTTTTCCCACTCATATTGTCAGAGAGCTGGAATAAAAGAAAAGTACACTATAAGCCTTACAAAAGTATTCAGGCCTCTAGGTCATCAGGCTGCTGATTATTCCGCACGCCTCTCACCATAGTCTTGCGCACCTGCGCCTCATGACACTCACCTGAACTCCATCACCTCCTTCATTATCTTCCCTATATCTGTCACTCCCCTTGGTTCTTTCTTCAGGTGTTATTGACTCTGTTTTCATGTCGGTGCATTGTTTGTGTTTCGTGTTCATTGTTTTTAAAATTTATTAAAACACTCCCTGAACTTGCTTCCCGACTCTCAGCGCACTCATTACAAGACCCTTTGGATTTCTTCACATTTTAGTGTGTTACAAGCTGGGATTAAAATTGATTTAATTGTATTTTTTGTCAATAGTGTACACAAAATAAAATAAAACAAATCATAAATGAAATATTGTTGTTGCGTAAGCATTCAGACCCTTTGTTTATGCAAGCCTAAATTAGTTCAGTAGTAAAATTTGTCATAACAAATCACATAATAAATTACATGGACTCCCTCTGTGTGAAATAATAGGGGTTGACATGGTTTTTAAATAACTAACCCTTCCGCTGTCCCCCATACATATAACATCTGTAAGGTCCCTCAATCAAGTACTGCATTTCAAGTACATATTCAACTTCAAAGACCAGGGAGCTTTTCAAACGACTCATAAAGAAGGGCAACGATTGGTAGATCGGTAACAATAACAAATCAAACACTGAATATCTCTTTAAAAACTCTTTACGGATCCAACCCTGTTTTTCAATTTTCACCTAAAATGACAAACCCAAATCTACCTGCCTGTAGCTCAGGACGTGAAGCAAAGATATGCATATTCTTGATACCATTTGAAAGGAAACACCTTGTGGAGATGTGAATATAATGTAGGAGAATAACACATTAGAACTGGTAAAAGCAAAAAACATGCGCTTGTTTTGTTGTTGTACCATCATATTTGAAATGTAAGAGAAAGGCCATAATGTATTATTCCAGCCCAGGAGGAATTTCGATTTTGGCGGCAGTGTATGTGAAAAGTTTTAGACTGATCCAATGAACCATTGCATATCTGTTCAAAATGTTGTATCATGACTTCCCAAATACATGTTCAAGTTCATAATTGTGCACTCTCCTCAAACAATAGTATGGTATTCTTTCATTGTAATATCTACTGTAAATTGGACAGTGCAATTAGATTAACAAGAATTTTAGCTTTCTGCCCATATCCCATATGTCTACGTCCTGGGAATTTTGTTTGTTACTTACAAACTCATGCTAATCACATTAGCTTACAGTTGCACAATCATCCCGAAGGGAGGGGGGCGGGGGGGGGGGGGGGGGGGGGGGGGGGGGGGGGGGGGGGGGGGGGGGGGGGGGGGGGGGGGGGGGGGGGGGGGGGGGGGCGATCCCGTAGAGGTCAATCATCGTCAAGTTAATAATTATGCTGTGGATTATGTATTAACCCACCCAGACACATCAAGTATACAGTTGTCCTTCTAAACTGAGCTGCAGGACAAGAATTAAACTGTTCAGTGATGTTACCATGAGGACATTGGTGATTTAAAAACAGCTACAGAGTTCAATTGCTGTGACAGGAGAAAACTGAGGATGGATCAATAACATTGTAGTGACTCACAGACAGAGATAAAAGAAGAATACAAATATACAGACAAAAAATATTCCAAAAACATGCATCTTGTATGCAACAAAGCACTAGAGTAATGCTGCAAAAAAAAAATGGTTAAGGAATACACTTTGTGGCCTAGATAACAAAGCCTTATGTTTGGGACAAATCCTACACAACACATCTGCCTCTTTATTTTCATGCATGGTGGTGGCTGCATCATGATATGGGTATGCTTGTCATAAGCAAATACTGGGGAGTTTTCCACAATAAAAATCAAAGGGTGGAGCTAATTACAGGCAAAGTCCTAGTGGAAAACCTGCTTCAGTCTGCTTTACACCACAGACTGGGAGAGGAATTCACCTTTAAGCAGGACAATGACCTACAACAAAAGCCCAAATCTAAACTGGAGATGCTTACCAAGAAGACAGTGAATGTTCCTGACTTGCCAAGTTACAGTTTTGACTTAAATCTGCTTGAAAATCTATGGGAGGTTTGGAAAATTGCTGTATAGCCATGATCCCCAACATCTTGACCGAGCTTGAAGAATTTTGAAAAGAATAATGGAATAATATTTCACTATTCAGGTGTACAAAGCTCTTAGAGACTCACCCAAGAAGATTCACAGCTGTAATCAATGCCAAAGGTGTTCACTAACATGTACTGACTCAGGGAGCTGAATACTTATGCAAGACTATATTTTAGTTATTACATTTGTATTACTCTTTATTACAGAGTATTTTGTGTAGATTGTTAACAAACAAAAAAATTATGAAATCCATGTTAATCCCACTTTGTAACACAATAAAATGTGAAGAAATCCAAACGTCTGAATAATTTTGCAGTGCACTGTATATATTTTTTTGCAACGTCAATTGCAGGTATAAAGCTTCTTGATCGAAGCCTAGCTCGAGCATAGAGTATGGAGGCACAGATTTAAGTGATTAAACACTATCTATTCTTTATTTTAGAGGTGGCTGGCTCGTGTTATTAACAAAGGTTTTAATTGTGTGGGGTTTCTTGTAATTTCCCAACCAGCCTATAACCTTGTCAAAAATGTTTCTCTCAAACGCTACAGTGAGTTTGATGTAGCTGTCTTCAGATTGGCATAGCCGATTGTACAAATGCACAGGCCACTCAAAAACATATTTTACCAAAAATAAATTAACTCAGATTACGTCAGTGATCATTCCTTTTTGACGGGGTGGTATCGTAAAAGCAGGATGTGTTCGTTGTGCGTGACAGCGCGTTTGCACTCAATGGAGATAAATGCGAGGCACGGTTCAGGTCGTCAGCACCATGGACAGCACGCACAAAGCTCAGTTGCTGAACATGATTGATGATTCAAGCTGATAAATATTAACCAACCAATAGCTATAGGCCGACATTACACTGCAGCCTACCACTACTATCATCAACTGTAGCCTACACGCATAATGGGCAAACTAGTAGGACTTGTAATGGCTATATTCTGAAATAGTACAACTAAAAGATGTGGAAATAACATGCCCATTTGAGCTCTGTTGGGTCTTCATTAAGTGTATATTATGTCAAACACGTAATCACACCCCCACCCATTTTGCCGTGGGAACGCATCAGACCACTCCGATGCCCCTTCCCCTCCTCCCCCTCCTAGTTCCCCATCCACACCATCACCATGGATCACACAGACAGACAAGGAGCGAGTAGTCAAGATCCCCTCGTTTGTCGCTTGCAGAAAGATAGAGGGGTATAAGCAGCCAGTCTACTTGATATGTTTCTATGTATTTATTCTTATTATTCTGACGAATCGATATTTTTGCCCTCTCTATTTGACATAATAAGGAGAGACAACCAGCATTAGAAGGGTTCTTGTCAGACGTTCTAAGACTTCGCTCAGAATTAATTCGTGACGGACCACATTGCTGCATGCCTCCTGCTTAATTAAGATTCTGCAATTGATAAACCGGCGCCTATACTTATCAGGCAGAACTAGGATATCACGATCGCCGTTTTGACTAATCCACGGGGCAGTGGGCTCTGACTGCAGCGCATCTTTAGGATTCTCAGCGAGTTGACTCCAAGTTTCTATTACAAGGAGTTTGCAATGACAGCCACGAAGGAGCAGCAGCCGAATCAGAGACAGAAGCCACCGCCGAAGGATGACGAGGAGGTGGGCTTGCCAGTCTATATATTTGCAATGATCTGTGGTTAGGCTATTGAAGAGTTAATGAGCTAATTTATATTATTTGATAATACATTCTCCATCTAGTTTGTGTATTCTAGACTACAAGGTCAGTTAGGCTATAATTCTAAAATTAGATGGCCGCAAATGAATGCCGGTTGTTGTGTGTGGCAGTGTGTGAGAAATAGGGGTCATATAACACCTGAATATCCCTACTTTCTATATTTTTGAACATTTCATATTCAGGAACATATTTCCTAGTCTACAGCTAGGAAGTGCAGTGATGTGTCTTTCACTGGATATGTTGCGTCTTCACTGTCTGCTATTAGAGACCCCTGTGTCTTATTTACCCTATCAGTTATTGCTTTCTGTCCACGCGCTCCCTATTGTGCGTGAATATTGCAAGACAAGATTCAGGACTTATCAATTACTGACTCTGTAAGAAGACCTCGTCAGTTGTCAAGCCGAGAATAATGAGTGCTCTCGTAGGAATCGGGAGGAGAGGGGGCGGGGGTGACCGCACGGTGTGCGTGCTCGGCGGCTCGCGGGAGATTGTAATTCAACCTTTGCCTCGTAACAGCTGTCCGCAACACACCACCTTGACAGAGAACAGCCGCGGAGAATCACTCTGAAAAGAGTCTACCAGGCAACCCCCCCCCCCCCCCCCCCCCCCCCCCCCCCCCCACACACACACACACACCGCACAAGACGTGCAGCAGCTCACCTCAGTAACTGTTTTCTGTATTTTGGGCACGTCAACCACAATTATCCGAGAGGCAGGGCTTTCTTGTCAGTGTGTTCATGCAGTACAAATAGCCCTCTGAGACCGTGTACCAGTCCGCATCTGCAATGCTTTTTTTCGGAATTTGCTATGTTTCTAGTTAAGAATTTCAAGGTGTGATATCTCTGAATGGAAGAATTGGTGGAGCAGTAACTTGACAACTAGGTTGTTGCTTCTAGTTACGTCAACTCTGGGCGCTAATAATTGATTTTGCCTCCCTAAATGTTTAAATAACACTCACATGTTGCACCCGGCAAAAGGGATCTTCCAGACCATTGCTATCTATCTGTTTTGACGTGGGAGTTATCTTACTGTATATTATGCCCAACATCTGTGGCCACCACCACCATGTTCATTTTAAATGCCACATTTCCGGTGTCCTTTGTATTGGGGTCTTGCGGGGTTCAACACCATGGGCGGAGCTCATATATAGTCCTACTACTAGAAATCTAAGACTCTGGGCAAATATTCCTCTTGTGCTGAGGTATCTTTTATGTTCTTGTAATTACAATAAAATACTGTGAAATAAAAACCTCACCCCTCAATGAATTTGAGTCTGAACGGAAAATCAACCACACTGTAATAGATACCAACCAGCATCCTTTATTGTATCTCTGAAATGCTGTTTTTCCCAAACCCTGAAAACTCCTGCTTTGATTGAATGATGTTGTGTTAGGGGTACCATTGCATTTCCAGACTTGAGTTCAAGTAGAATTTGATATGAGATGGGATTTGAATGGGCCTGCCTGGAGTGACAGATGGGCAGGGTTCGCACTTTATCTTTGCACTTTTAATTGGTTCAATTGTACCAGGCATGCTCAATCAAGTGCATCACATATTTAAAAGTAAATAAATACTACTTGAACTGAGGTATGACTAATTCATTGCATGACAAACATGCAAACACTGTAAAGGGATTACCATGAATTTGACAGCAATTCACAGGCAGCTCCACAATGCAGCATCGTTTACAGTATGCTGCAGTAAAATCGTTTTTTACTGGTGATAATATCTAAAATAATATCTAAGATAATATCTCAAATTACCGTACAATTTACAGTGTAGGCTATACACTGTAAAGGGGTTGCCATGAATTTGACAGTAATTTACAGGCAGCTCGTGGCAAGGAAAATGCAGTATTTTATATTACAGTAGGTGTACTGTAATATGAAATACTGCATTTTATTTGCCACGAGTTGCCTGTAAATTACTGTCAAATTCATATGGTATCAAAACAAGTACACACAGTACAATACTGTAAAATTTACTATTTTATACTGTAAAAAAGTATAAATGCTACCGTAATCAGAATTAATGAATTAATAGATTAATTAATCAAATTCATTGAGTGGAGGGGTTTGTATTTCACTTGATTTTACGGTAATTACAATGGATTGGTGCAAGTAGTTTGGCTGCTAGATAAAGTTAAAGTGTTTACACATTATAGCATATTAATGAATAGTTGGTGTTTTATATCACTTGCAACTCTAGAGGCCTTAACAAAAGGTTACAAACTGGCAGCGACTACAGGACAAAACAGACCAAAAGGACATGGCAAAATACTTAACCGTTTAAGACTTGGGCCACTTCAACAGTTCAAGACTTGCTGCCACTTCAATCTGTTCCTTATATATTTTAAATGAATAACCACGTAGGAATTAATTTGGTACAGCAATCTCACTCAAGGGTGCAAAAAATATAACAAGGCACACCTCAAAATAGGTTATTGAGCCAGAAACAACAATACCATGCATCCACTAGTGGTCAAAAGGTTGTTGGCACACTAAAGATACTGTATTCTGTGTGGTGGAATTACAGTACCTTTTCAATTACAGCAATTTCCCCACAATGTACCATCATTTACAGTATACTGTAGTAAAACGTTTCAGAGATTTTTACTGTTGGTAATACCTAAAATTACAGTATAAATGACAGTTTCCATTACAATGTGTCACAGATTTGTGGTGATACACAATGCCACAAAGGCATTTTTGTTCAGAGATTTTGTGAGGCAGTAACTGCACCTGACTCTCTGACAGCCCTAGCAGATCAACCATCCACAACATTTATTGAGTGCATTCAGAGATATACAAATAGAGAAGAAGAACTTTTGGATATTTCATTATTGTCTAGTTCCACTTCACTGTTAGAGACATAGCTTAACTACAGTATGACTTAAATGCAATGGTTTTCACAGCTTTGTTTTCATTATCAAGGAAGTACCATTGTTAAATGTAATTGCTCAAATATTGAAAAATGCCAAGAGCTGTCATCAAGGCAAAGGGTGGCTATTTGATTTGTTTAACACTTTTTTGGTTACTACATGATTACATATGTGTTATTTCATAGTTTTGATGTCTTCACTATTATTCTACAATGTAGAAAATAATAAAAATAAAGAAAAAACATTGAATGAGTAGGTGTTCTAAAACTTTTGACCGGTAGTCTCTATATGTGTCTTTTTACCCCTTTTTCACCCCAATTTCATGATATCCAATTGGTAGTTAGACTCTTGACCCATCGCTGCAACTCCCATACAGACTCGGGAGAGGCGAAGGTCGAGAGCCATGCATCCACCGAAACATGACCTTGCCAAGCTGCACTGCTTCTTGATGCACTGCTCGCTTAATCCGGAAGCCAGCCGCATCAATGTGTCGAGGGAAAACACTGTCCAACTGGCGACCGTGTCAGCATGCATGCGCCCGGCACGCCACAGGAGTCGCTAGAGCGTGATTGGACAAGGACATCCCGGCCGGCCAAACCCTCCCCTAACCCAAACGATGCTGGGCCAATTGTGCGCCGCTTCATGGATCACCTGGTCACGACCGGCTGCAACACAGCCGAGGCTCAAACTCAGATCTACACTTCTAGCACTGAGATGCAGTGCCTTAGACCACTGCGCCAATCGGAAGGCACAGAAGGAGATTCTACCTTCATTCTGTTACTAAACTTCGCATCTACACAGTTCTTCCAGTAAATGTGTTTTTGTGAAATGTTCTGTGTGTTTTGAAGTAGTCTTTGCGCATAGAGTTGTATGGTTTGTTAAACTCTGAAATTAATGTTTTTTGTTCGTCATATATTTTAAAGTGAAAGGTTTTTTGGGGGGTGGCACACGGGGAGATTGGCGGAGTCGGAGTTTAGACCTGAGCCAACTCCCCGTGCTAACCGTGGGGAGCATGTGACTGGTCAGGCACTGTGTTATGTGGTGATGCGCAGGGTGTCTCGAGTGAGCATTCACAGGCGGTGTGGTCTGTGCGAGCGTCCCGCATTTGCCGGGTGGAAGTGGGCATCCAGCCAGAACAGGTTGTGCCAGCTCTGCGCTCGAGACCGCCAGTGCGCCTTGACAGCCCAGTGTATCCGATGCCCGCCCCACGCACCAGGTCTCCTGTGTGTCTCTCCAGCCCGATGAGTCCTGTGTCTGCTTCAAGGACCAGGTCTCCTGTGTGTCTCCCCAGCCTGGTGAGTCTGGTGCCTGTGCCCAGGAAGAAGCCTCCAGTGATGATCCATGGCAAGAAGCCTCCAGTGATGATCCATAGCACGAAGCCTCCAGTGATGATCCATGGCACGAAGCCTCCAGTGATGATCCATGGCACGAAGCCTCCAAACACAGCCCTGACCTTAGAGAGACTTTTGGTGATTTTGGTGGGCATTCGATGTCCTTTATTTCTATAATTTGTGTTTCTATGTGCTGGCCGGATATGGTTCTTAATCAGGGACAGCTGTCTATGATTGGGAATCATACTTAGGTAGCCCTATTTCCCTCCTTTCAGTGTTGGTAGTTAACTTTGTTTGTGGCACTTAGCCCTGTAAGCTTCAAGGTTGTTTCTTTCATTTGTTGTTTTGTTGCCGACATTTTAAAATAAAATAAAATGTACATTCACCACGCTGCACTTTGGTCTACTTCCAACGACAGCCGTGACACATACAAATAAATCACTTTCCATTGATAAAGGTAAGCCAAGCGAACACCTAATAGGAGCTTAATGTAAAACACAGGGCTCCTATGGAAAAAAGGTGAATTGCAACATCACTTAGCCTGAATTCAAACCACTCTCCCCCTTCCCTCCCCACCCCATACAATCGATGACAATACCAGTAATGGTACCGTCAATGGATTACCGGATTACCGGCATTGTTACCATAAAACTTTTGTTTACAGTAACTTAATGTCAGCCAATTACCTGTAAGTTACTGTAAAACTACGGTAATCATTATCATATTTCCCAACATGCTCTGAATCCTTTGACCAGGATTTGGGGGTATTTTGTGAAATGTAATGGAATTTTGCATCTCTGCTTGCATGCCTTATGTGGATTGTATAACATGCTGACCACACCTCTCAGGTCGCGTGCGCGAGAGTTGCAAAATAAATTTAAACACACGTTATTCACTTATTGCCACCACACTGCTCGCACGTGCCAACGAGCGTCTGCGTTGCCAAGCGCTAAAATAGAAGTCAGTTCTATTTGTGGCGCTGAACGCGGTGCAAGTCCTGCCTCTCCCATCTTCTCATTGGTTTATTGAAGCAGATACTGACGTGCTATCTCCTCATTGGTTAAACCCACTTGGGGGATGGAAAGATGAACTGAGTTTGGTCGATCGTCATGGTAACTATGAAAGTTAGATGCCATTCTCCATATAAAGTCCAAAGATGAAAAAGCCTGGAAGGAGGAGAGATAACTAACAACGATTCAGTTGACCGTTTTAAGTGTGGATTAGTAGTCGGAGTAGAGGACCTTGTGCATTTTAGGTAAAAAAAAAAATTAAAAATTAAAAAAAACAACTTAATGTTTATATCCCAGGACAAATTAGCTAGAAACAGCAAACTAGCTAAATAGGACAACTTAGCTAGCAACTGCAAGCTAGCTAGCTAAATTGACATAAATGTTTAATGCTTTTTGACCTGTCCCCAAATTAATATAATTGATTCAGAGTTTGTTTTGATATTTCAACCTTTGTGTCGTGATCGCGTTTGGTGTGGGGGGACAAAATCAATTTGCGCATGTTGGCGCACAGGCGCGGCCGGTTTGGTTAAATAATTACATTTTAATGAGAACATATTCACCTAGGATCTCACTTGGTGAAGGCCACAAGACTGAACATGGATGAATGCAACAACCATGTCTCTGGTGCTAACAAATACAATAATGAGTGGTAACTCAACAATTCATTCCAAAGGCAAGGCATTTTGGGAAATATGCAAAAAAGGCTTTGCAGTAAGAGTATGTTACCGTAGAAGGACTACAGTAGCATTATTGGTAGTGTAAATCAATTACAGTAACAGTATTGGATATAGTAAAATACGATGTGGAAACCTTTCCTTTTCTGAGGGGATTGGGTCTTTGTTTTTAGGTAGTGTTCAGTGGGTCATTATGTATGTGTTTTTTTTATGTGTGTTGGCATGGACAGGTTTGTCTACCAGGGTTGGGGCCAAATCCATTTCAATTCCAGTCAATTCAGGAACACAGAAATTCTCTTTCATGTTTTTCAACAAAGAACATTTGGAATTATATTTGGAGTTTGATTTACTTTCTGAATTGCCTGGAATTTAAATGGAATTGACCCCAGCCCTGTTGTCTACTTAAGTGATAATGCCTGAGAAGCCGGTGTTTGGAGGATATGTTGGCACGGCTGTGTTTGGCAAACGTGCCAATATATCCTCCAAACACCGGCTTCGAGGTCATTATCACTTTAATAACAACGGGTTACCAACATATTCAAATAATGATTGACATATTTAATAAAAAAATGTATTTTGAAAAATGCACATTATTTCATCCTTCCACAAGATATAGTCCAGACATAAATCTAGGGTTACTACCCAAGCCGGCTGGTCCTTTGTTCTATCGGTTCGGTTGCCAGAGACGCGACCCAGTCATTCAGTCTCATTGTTCTGTATCTATGGACGTGACCCAGACATTCGTTCTAAACGTTCTATTGCCATACTGACTGGCAACGTTCGTAACCCTTGCTTGCTAGCTAGCCAACTACGGCTAATTTACAGTCACGTCAAACAGTGCAGCCAGAATAACAACAGTAGCAGCATTTGCATTTGTTTGAGCTGTTTTCTAGTGACATTTAACTGGATACATCCTTAACGATGAGCTAATGATGCGTGATTTCGCCTGGCATAGAAAATGTGCTCACTCGTCAGGACACTGTGGTTCAGAGTAGGAGCTAGCCAACAACACAGCTTACACAATCACTTCAAACTGAACCTGGAAAGAATGCAAACTAACCTTTTTTCAGTCAACATTTATTTATATATATCCATAAAAATGATGCCAGCTGATTCATGATTTTGACTGGCGGAGAAACGCTGCCTGCCCATCTGTCTCGTCCCGACTCCCGACACATTCATTACTGATGTGGGATGTCTGGAGATTGAATTTGAATATTGAAACAATGTTGAAAATGTCGGAGGGACAGACAGCAAGACAGCGTTCAGATGGGTTTCTGTCGTAGTGCCTAGAAGTTCAACCTGTTCTAAATATATGGTCATCACTATATGAGCCACGTTACAATTCCCACTTTGTGTGATGCCTAGTATGTTTGCCTTTCACGCCAGTGTGCCAGGTTAGCTTCCTTGCCTTGCTGTTCGCTACGGTGTGTACTTAGTTCATTATCTATCTTAGAGTCCTGGGAAAACATGTTTTCTGCTCTTCCAGGGGTTTTGTGAGTGTTTAGGGGAGTATGGGATTGATC
Source organism: Oncorhynchus mykiss (assembly GCF_013265735.2). Lineage (NCBI taxonomy): Eukaryota > Metazoa > Chordata > Actinopteri > Salmoniformes > Salmonidae > Oncorhynchus > Oncorhynchus mykiss. The sequence goes on from NC_048567.1 coordinate 43,313,856, forward strand.
TGTTGCCCAGCAGTATGTCATCAAAGGGCAAATGTATCGACATGACTCTACTGTCATGAGAAAGGCTAGGAGTGTGTGTGTGTGTGTGTGTGTGTGTGTGTGTGTGTGTGTGTGTGTGTGTGTGTGTGTGTGTGTGTGTGTGTGTGTGTGTCAGAAAGAGAGAGGTGGCCTTCCACTTGTGCAGCGACTTACATAAGATGGGAAAATGAGAAAGATGTACCTGAACTGTCTTTCTCCCCCAACTATCTACATAAATCTCAATGACGAAGTGTACACTTTTAGATATGTACTCCTCTAACTTATAAGGCTATACTTTACATCCTTAAAGTTATTCATAGACACAATATATATTTGGTGAATAGTTGCCATGATACCAAGCCACAGTTCATTTTAAATAATTGCTTAGATAGAGGTTGGAAATGTGAGCCAAACTCCTGGAGCAGCAGACAGGGCTGAGGAACCGAAAGAGGAGATCAGTCGCATGAGCAGCCCTATAAATCCAACTCAAACTCCCACTGGCATTGTCCTTCGTCCTTGCCTTTCCGTTCTTAATTCGCCCCTCGCCGGTAATTTTATAGCTCAGTGGCTGCTGGATGCCCCAATGTCACCTATGTCTCCAAAACATTTAGAGAGTGAAAGACTCTTTCGGCACACAGAGAAAGGCTATCTCCAAAAGTGCATAGCCTGTGTGTGACTGTGAGTGTGACTACAATCTTCACTCAGACACATTCAGCTGTGTGTCAATGAGCTTATCTTGAGGATGGCTTCCCATTACAATTGTTGGTTACATTTGATTTCTCTAGAATAGATCAAATACTGTTTTTTTATTCAGTGGGAAATGGCTGAATTTCTATTCACACCCTTGAGCATAATTTCACTAGTTCTACCCTAACCCAAACCTTACCCCCCCCCCCCCCCCTACCCTTACCCTATCCCTAACCCTTACCTAACTCTAACCTTAACCTTTAACTTAACCATTTTACATTTCAACTTCAATGGGGTAGGGATGTCCTAAGGATCCCTGATCGCATGGACCAATTTGACTAGTAATGTAGTCGGCTGTGTTTAATTGGCTTTAGTTACATTTCACTGCAGGAGAGAAAAAAAGCTTTAACACCTACCGTGCAATTTAAACCAAATCACAATTTAATGTGCGGTAGAGTAAAATTGATTCAGATATTAAAACCTAATTAATAGAATCACTGTATTGTCCTGCATATGCTTCTGCGGAGGTGGTCTGGGCATTATTCATACATTATATGGTCTTATACCGATGAATGCATCCTTTGAATGGCTATGTCCTTATTTGACTAAATGCTGCTAGAAAACATTTGCTGTTTTGTGTACGTCATTGACTCTATTTGTATTTTTTAACAACAGCATAGCGATTTCAAAATACTCAAAGATGAAACAAGAAGGTATTGTTTTAGAATGTAATTAATGGAGCTTCAATCTGACATTTGGTTTTACATGTTATTTTCCCTTGAAAACAATTAACATGACTTGGCATAGGAGATAAGATTGTGAAGGAGTAGACATTCATAGCAGATCATGTGAGCTCCATTGAGTGCAAATGTCTCATAGATTTTCATCCGGACTAGACTCTTGACTTCAGTGCTAGACAATGATTATCACATGAAGCATCAAATATCTGTCATTAGAGCTCTGATAAGCAAACAAGGAACCAAATGGGACACATATTAATTTGTGAATAGCACAGCTGCAACACTCCACGTCTTCTGTGCTCAGCTTCTCATATTAAAGAAAAAACTGACTCCTAGATTGAGCTGGCTCACAGTCAATGTTGAGAATTGAGTTCCATCAGTGAGGGCCCGAGTCATGATTCCCTTTGTGTGTCATGGGCATATTGGGTATGAGTCGTTTATACATTAGAGCCCCACTGTGGCATATGGACAAGAACCGTCTGTGGAGGTGATCAATGTACATTTTTAGTTTCAACTTCAACCTCCTTCAGAAATGCATGGTCCCCAACTTGCACTTTGTACAAGGCTGCTGTGGTTTGAATGCTTTGGTTTCTTATTGGAACGTTTTGTCTGTCTTCTTTGGTCCAAAATAATGTTCTGTTTATTTACTTCTCTCTGCAGCTTTAACTGTTGAAGGCATTTGTAAGGCATACACAGAACTTTGCAATCAACAAGGTGCTGTGCTCTTGAGGCCATCCATGGATGGACACCCAAGGTGTATATTAAATATGTGATTGGGTAGTGTTGTGGTTGGTGTATGTTGTAGTGTGGTGTGGGTAGCGCTGTGATCATTGGCAAATGTTCAGTTCTCAGAGTACTGGTGGCTCTTGGCTACATTAGAATTGCATGCATGTCATTACAGAAATACTGTATCTGTAACACTTACACCTCTCTTGACTTGAGGCTTTTCCCAGCTTGTCGAACTGTCATTCAATCTATTTTGAAGCAAAACACTCTACTAAGAATAACATACTACAGGCGGATATAATGAAAAATAACGAGTCAAACTTTTCCACCAGTCATACAGTAGTTAGGGTTGAAAAGCTTCAGTAAGTTTGTTAAAGCAATGTATCGTAACTTTGGTAATTTATACTGTGCCTTCAGAAAGTATTCACAATCCTGATTTTCTACATTTTGTTGTGTTACAGGCTGAATTTAAAATGGGTTAAAATAGAAAATTGTTGTCACTGGCCTACATACAACACCCCATAATGTCAAAGTGTAATGATGTTTTTTCAATTTTTTTTACAAATTCATTCAAATGTAAAGTTGAAATGTCTTGAGTCAATAAGTATTCAATCCCTTTGTTATGGAAAGCCTAAGTAAGTTCAGGAGTAAAAATGATCTTAAGCCCCTAGAGTCTATTGACCCACTGTTGCATCAATCTAAGAAACGTAATCAAAAATCCTCATCAAAATCCGTCAGTTTAAGCTAGATATATATTATTTTGCATGGGCTCAATCGACCATCTACCATCACATCCGCCTACGGCGGCCTTCCGCATTTGCGGTGGAAGGTGGCCGAGCAACGGCGTTGTCTGTCAGACTACAAGTGTCCCAGGACTCGTCTGATGGTAACCGGTACTGGTTTAAAAACTGAATGGAAGTATGGAGGTAGTTTTGTGCCTACCCCAAAAAAAGGAGTTACAGTGCCTTGCGAAAGTATTCGGCCCCCTTGAACTTTGCAACCTTTTGCCACATTTCAGGCTTCAAACATAAAGATATAAAACTGTATTTTTTTGTGAAGAATCAACAACAAGTGGGACACAATCATGAAGTGGAATGACATTTATTGGATATTTCAAACTTTTTTAACAAATCAAAAACTGAAAATTGGGCCTGCAAAATTAATCAGCCCCTTTACTTTCAGTGCAGCAAACTCTCTCCAGAAGTTCAGTGAGGATCTCTGAATGATGCAATGTTGACCTAAATTACTAATGATGATAAATACAATCCACCTGTGTGTAATCAAGTCTCCGTATAAATGCACCTGCACTGTGATAGTCTCAGAGGTCCGTCAAAAGCGCAGAGAGCATCATGAAGAACAAGGAACACATCAGGCAGGTCCGAGATACTGTTGTGAAGAAGTTTAAAGCCGGATTTGGATACAAAAAGATTTCCCAAGCTTTAAACATCCCAAGGAGCACTGTGCAAGCGATAATATTGAAATGGAAGGAGTATCAGACCACTGCAAATCTACCAAGACCTGGCCGTCCCTCTAAACTTTCAGCTCATACAAGGAGAAGACTGATCAGAGATGCAGCCAAGAGGCCCATGATCACTCTGGATGAACTGCAGAGATCTACAGCTGAGGTGGGAGACTCTGTCCATAGGACAACAATCAGTCTTATATTGCACAAATCTGGCCTTTATGGAAGAGTGGCAAGAAGAAAGCCATTTCTTAAAGATATCCATAAAAAGTGTCGTTTAAAGTTTGCCACAAGCCACCTGGGAGACACACCAAACATGTGGAAGAAGGTGCTCTGGTCAGATGAAACCAAAATTGAACTTTTTGGCAACAATGCAAAACGTTATGTTTGGCGTAAAAGCAACACAGCTGAACACACCATCCCCACTGTCAAACATGGTGGTGGCAGCATCATGGTTTGGGCCTGCTTTTCTTCAGCAGGGACAGGGAAGATGGTTAAAATTGATGGGAAGATGGATGGAGCCAAATACAGGACCATTCTGGAAGAAAACCTGATGGAGTCTGCAAAAGACCTGAGACTGGGACGGAGATTTGTCTTCCAACAAGACAATGATCCAAAACATAAAGCAAAATCTACAATGGAATGGTTCAAAAATAAACATATCCAGGTGTTAGAATGGCCAAGTCAAAGTCCAGACCTGAATCCAATCGAGAATCTGTGGAAAGAACTGAAAAGTGCTGTTCACAAATGCTCTCCATCCAACCTCACTGAGCTCGAGCTGTTTTGCAAGGAGGAATGGGAAAAAATGTCAGTCTCTCGATGTGCAAAACTGATAGAGACATACCCCAAGCGACTTACAGCTGTAATCGCAGCAAAAGGTGGCGCTACAAAGTATTAACTTAAGGGGGCTGAATAATTTTGCACGCCCAATTTTTCAGTTTTTGATTTGTTAAAAAAGTTTGAAATATCCAATAAATGTCGTTCCACTTCATGATTGTGTCCCACTTGTTGTTGATTCTTTACAAAGAAATACAGTTATATATCTTTATGTTTGATGCCTGAAATGTGGCAAAAGGTCGCAAAGTTCAAGGGGGCCGAATACTTTCGCAAGGCTATGTGTAAATATGTGTAAAAAAATATATATACAATACCGTTCAAAAGTTTGGGGTCACTTAGAAATGTCCTTCTTTTTGTAAGAAAAGCCATTTTATTTGTCCATTAAAATAACATCAAATTGATCAGAAATACAATGTAGACATTGACATTGTATTTGTAAATTACTATTGTAGCGGGAAAGGGATGATTTTTAAAGGAATATTTACATAGGCGTACAGAGGCACAATATCAGCAACCATCATCCTGTGTTCCAATGGCACATTGTGTTAGCTAATCCATGTGTATCGTTTTAAAAGGCTAATTGATCATTAGAAACCCTTTTGCAATTATGTTAGTACAGCTGAAAACTGTTGTCCTGATTAAAGAAGCAATTTAACTGGCCTTCTTTAGACTAGTTGAGTATCTGAAGCATCCGCATTTTTAGGTTCGATTACAGGCTCAAAATGGCCAGAAGCAATGAACTTTCTTCTGAAACTCGTCAGTCTATTCTTGTTCTGAGAAATGAAGGTTATTTCATGCGAGAAATTGCCAAGAAACTGAAGATCTCGTACAATGCTGTGTACTACTCCCTTCACAGAACAGCTCAAACTGGCCCTAACCAGAATAGAAAGACGAGTGGGAGGCCCCGGTGCACAACTGAGCAAGAGAACAAGTGCATTAGATTGTCATGGATACCTAAAGGGGTCCTGAAATTCAAAACCAATTAGCTAAATGATCCATGGAATGACCATCTTAAAACAATTCTATATGTCATGTTATAACAACATTGCAATTACTCCACAATACAAATTTAATTGACAGAGTGAAAATAACGAAGCCTGTACAGAATGCAAATATTCCAAACATGCATCCTGTTGGCAACATGGCACTAAAGTAATACAGCAAAACAATGTGGCAAAGCAATTTACTTTTTGTCCTGAATATCAAGTGTTTTGTTTGGGGCAAATTCAATACAACACTTTACTGAATACCACTTTCCATATCTTCAAGCATAGTGGTGGTGTTATGGGTATGCTTGCAATCGATAATGACTGGGGAGTTTTTCAGGATAAAATAATAAAAAGATTGAAGCTAAGCACAGGCAAAATCCTTTCTGAAGGCACTGTATGCTACATTTGATAAAGCCACGCGGTGGGCAAGAGATAATTACAGACACCTGTGATAATCTGAAGAACCCAGAAGAGCCACTAGATGTCTTGTGGTAGATTACATAAAATCCTTCAAAGACCCCAAAATTCTGGTATTATACTGGTAAACCTCTAAAGTTTCCAGTAATATACCCTCCCTTTGCAGCCCTAGTCAAATCCTTTACCAAACAAATGTTGATATGTATTTGAAGAGCATGTTGTCTACAGAGCAAAAAAACCTTCAACGATAAAGGGTGTATCATATGCCACTTGATTTCTTCCGATATGTTAATCTTGCTTGAGGGTAGATCCTTAATTGGATACAGCAAGCCCCAACAGACCAGCACAGATACACACAGCGCAGTACAACTCAACATTGACTAGAATATGAACGTAAGCTAATGCGACAGACTGATTGCCAATGTGACTGTGAGGATCGACGCTGGAGACAGGGAGCAGGTACAGGGAGAACATTTCATAAATAACAGACATGAAACAGGACAGGAACAGCGTCTGGACAGGGGACCAAATAACAACATCAATGCTGACAAAGGATGGAACAGAAGAAACAGACAGATAAAGGGGAGGCAAGTTCAGGTGGGTCCAATGAGGCGCAGGTTCGCATAACGAATGGGACAGGTGTGCAGGGCCTGGGCAGAGGACAAGCCGGCCGAGGCCTGGGCACAGGACAAGCCGGCTGGGGGCGTAGAAGCCATATGAACCGGCAGAGGCGTGGGAGCCTGGCAAACCTGCTGAGGCTTGGGAGCCTGACGATCCAGTTGAGGCGTGTGAGCCTGATGAACCAGCTGAGGCATGGGAGCCTGATAAACCAGCTGAAGCATGACGTAGAGTGGGCGCCTGCCGAGCCCACCGGGGCAAGAAATACCTCTCGAGCCAGCTAGCGCCTGGAAGCCCTATGAGCCAGCTGAGGCACCCTGGTAGCATCGGCAACGGCACCCGGACCCGACGTCACATACAAAAAACGAAGCCTCCCTGATGCTTTCAATTTTGGGTGTCAGCATTCTATGAGGATCGACACTGGAGACAGGAATCAGGTACAGGGAGAACATTTAATAAATAACTGCCATGAAACAGGACAGGAAATGCGTCTGGACAGGGGACAAAGTAACAACATCAATGTTGACAAAGGAATGCAACAGAGGAAACAGACAGATAAAGGGGAGGCAATCAAATAATGATGGAGTTCAGGTGGGTCCAATGAGGCGCAGGTGCGCGTAATGAAGGGGACAGGTGTGTGTAGTGATAGGCAGTCTGGCGCCCTCGAGCACAGGAGAGGGACAACGGGAGCAGACGTGACAGTGACGACTCTGAATCTGGAATAAGTAATGTAATGCATCCCTACTAATCAGTTTGATACCCTCATTGATTACAGCTGTATGTAAATCGTTTGAATTATGGATGTTGGAATGCACTATGGCTGCATCCCAAATGTCACCCTATTCCCTATGTAGTACACTACTTTTGACCAGGTACCATTGTACTCTGGTCAAATGTACTGTAGTGCACTATATAGGGAAAATGTTGCAATTTCAGACAGACTATGAGACCAGCATTATTACAACACTGGAGAGACACGTATTGCTGTTGTATCGTGAGGTGCAGATTAGGAATTCTGAGTATTTTCACGAGTTGTTTACCACACTTTTGGCAGAACCTCAATCAAGGCCTCGATTTGTTATCTATTTGTTGTCTGGCGAAAAACAGTAGCAGACATTGATGGAATGAATCAGAGAAACTTGTGAACTTTTTGGAACAACATAAGTATTTTTAGCCCCTAGAGAACACACAACTATTTTATTCCAGCCTTCTTTTTAATGATGTAGACTTCATAATACGGCAGACAATAAGATTTCACTAAGGATTTGTTTTTTCACAGCAAAAAAATGGAACTTTGAATTCTCATGACTTTGAAAATTGTTTTATATTCTAGGGGCAGTCATAACTATTTTGTCTTACCTAGCTGCACCATTGGTTTTAAATCATTTAAGGTTTTATACATGCAACATGAATATGAACAGAGAACTCTGATCCTATGAATTTGATATGGAAGCAGCTGAGCCCTGTGGTTATATGAATACAATATCATGACAGTGTGGTATGAATCCAGTGTTGTGCGTATATCTGAATTCAATATGACAGAGACAGTAACTAATAGAGAAGGGTGTTTCCTTCAGACCTGAGGGCATCACCGGTGTACCTCAGGGCAAAGTTAGTCATGCTAAATACAATAAGAAGACAGCCTATGCCAGGCTAGTCATTTCCAATTATTCAGTGGATCAATTTTGACCCAGACAAATTGCATTTACTTCTTGCACACCGCAACTGTTTCACTCTACACTTTGCCAATCTTTGACCGTCTTAATTCTTACTGTAGAATAACGATGCATTGGCTTAGGTAAACAACTCGACTTGACTTGACGAGGGTAAACGAAACAGAGAAATGGCAGAGAGTGGTTATTTTTCCCCCAGCGGTTGCACTGTCAACGTTGTGAAATAGCTTAGTGTTGCGGTGATGGCCTGGGCAAAAACTGGTTGTATCAACGTTCTTTCAATGTAATTTGTCAACGTATTGTAAAGTGAAATAAATTGCATTTGAAAAAAAGTTAACAACGTAAGCTATGGTTTTGAGGGTGACATTTCAACCACCATTTCAACCAAAGTTGTTACCACAGTTGTTACCACAGTTGTGACATTTATAACCACAGTTATAATGATGACAATGTCATCATTATAACCCCGTTTCAACATAGACAAATCTTGTACAAAATATGTTGAATTTGTACCTTTATACAATGTGCTATTGTGAGAAGGATTGTTCAGAAGTCTCCACTTATAAACTAAATAGATTCACTATTGCTATTGAAGTCATTCCAAAGGATAGGTGTAACAGAGCAAATTAAATGTGACCATACTTTTACTTTATCACTCATATATCATCAATCAGATGCATCATGCTCATAGGGGGCAAAGGGGCACACTCCCCCTCAGATTTGTCCTATTTTTAAAAAAAAAAGATTTTTTTGCTGTTGTTTCTCTGTAATACAACTAGCCAACTATTGTAAGAAGTTGGCTTTAGATAGCCCAGATAGGTTCCCAATCGCTCAACCTCATCACTTGCTACACAGAAGCCATTTCGAGTTAGAATGGCTAGCTTGTCTAACTATTTTAGCTGGCATGCTTGCTGGAAAGGTTGTTAGCCTTTAGAAAAGCAAGCAATAACTGAATGTACTGAATAATACTCACATTCCTTTTTAAATAGTTTACCCAGATTTTAGCAGAGATGCAGATAGACATATTTAGTTTATTAAATAAAAAAGAACCACCAGTCAGGCGGATACAAGACAGCACAAGAGGTACGTTTTGATATGCAGAAAAAAAAAAAAAAAAAAAAAAATATATATATATATATATATATTTTTTTTTTACATAGAATTAAGCATATTGATTTTGGCTCTAGATTGCAGGAAAAAGCTGATTCAGGTGTTTGAAAAATTCTAAATTCTCCAACCACCCCCCAGTTACCCTCACTTACTTTGTGCCCCCTCAGAATTTTGGGGTGCATCAGGCCCCTATTGTCAATGATGCTATTTATATTGATTTCAAATCAAAGTAAAGTTTATTTGTCACGTGCGCCGAATACAACCTTACAGTGAAATGCTTACTTACAGGCATACTTACTTACTAGGTGAACAATAGGTAGGCAAAGAAATAAAACAACAGTAAGAAGACAGGCTATATACAGTAGCGAGGCTATAAAAGTAGCGAGGCTACATACAGACACTGGTTAGTCAGGCTTATTGAGGTAGTATGGACATGTTTATTTTTTATTTTTTTTATTTCACCTTTATTTAACCAGGTAGGCTAGTTGAGAACAAGTTCTCATTTGCAACTGCGACCTGGCCAAGATAAGGCATAGCAGTGTGAACAGACAACAAAGTTACACATGGAGTAAACAATTAACAAGTCAATAACACAGTAGAAAAAAGGGGAGTCTATATATACATTGTGTGCAAAAGGCATGAGAAGGTATGCAAATAATTACAATTATGCAGATTAACACTGGAGTGATAAATGATCAGATGGTTATGTAAAGGTAGAGATAGAGATATTGGTGTGCAAAAGAGCAGAAAAATAAATAAATAAAAACAGTATGGGGATGAGGTAGGTGAAAATGGGTGGGCTATTTACCAATAGACTATGTACAGCTGCAGCGATCGGTTAGCTGCTCAGATAGCAGATGTTTGAAGTTGGTGAGGGAGATAAAAGTCTCCAACTTCAGCGATTTTTGCAATTCGTTCCAATCACAGGCAGCAGAGAACTGGAACGAAAGGCGGCCAAATGAGGTGTTGGCTTTAGGGATGATCAGTGAGATACACCTGCTGGAGCGCGTGCTACGGATGGGTGTTGCCATCGTAACCAGTGAACTGAGATAAGGCGGAGCTTTACCTAGCATGGACTTGTAGATGACCTGGAGCCAGTGGGTCTGGCGACGAATATGTAGCGAGGGCCAGCCGACTAGAGCATACAAGTCGCAGTGGTGGGTGGTATAAGGTGCTTTAGTGACAAAACGGATGGCACTGTGATAAACTGCATCCAGTTTGCTGAGTAGAGTGTTGGAAGCAATTTTGTAGATGACATCGCCGAAGTCGAGGATCGGTAGGATAGTCAGTTTTACTAGGGTAAGTTTGGCGGCGTGAGTGAAGGAGGCTTTGTTGCGGAATAGAAAGCCGACTCTTGATTTGATTTTCGATTGGAGATGTTTGATATGGGTCTGGAAGGAGAGTTTAGAGTCTAGCCAGACACCTAGGTACTTATAGATGTCCACATATTCAAGGTCGGAACCATCCAGGGTGGTGATGCTGGTCAGGCGTGCGGGTGCAGGCAGCGAACGGTTGAAAAGCATGCATTTGGTTTTACTAGCGTTTAAGAGCAGTTGGAGGCCACGGAAGGAGTGCTGTATGGCATTGAAGCTCGTTTGGAGGTTAGATAGCACAGTGTCCAAGGACGGGCCGGAAGTATATAGAATGGTGTCGTCTGCGTAGAGGTGGATCAGGGAATCGCCCGCAGCATGAGAAACATCATTGATATATACAGAGAAAAGAGTCGGCCCGAGAATTGAACCCTGTGGCACCCCCATAGAGACTGCCAGAGGACCGGACAGCATGCCCTCCGATTTGACACACTGAACTCTGTCTGCAAAGTAATTGGTGAACCAGGCAAGGCAGTCATCCGAAAAACCGAGGCTACTGAGTCTGCCGATAAGAATGCGGTGATTGACAGAGTCGAAAGCCTTGGCAAGGTCTATGAAGACGGCTGCACAGTACTGTCTTTTATCGATGGCGGTTATGATATCGTTTAGTACCTTGAGCGTGGCTGAGGTACACCCGTGACCGGCTCGGAAACCAGATTGCACAGCGGAGAAGGTACGGTGGGATTCAAGATGGTCAGTGACCTGTTTGTTGACTTGGCTTTCGAAGACCTTAGATAGGCAGGGCAGGATGGATATAGGTCTGTAACAGTTTGGGTCCAGGGTGTCGCCCCCTTTGAAGAGGGGGATGACTGCGGCAGCTTTCCAATCCTTGGGGATCTCAGACGATATGAAAGAGAGGTTGAACAGGCTGGTAATAGGGGTTGCGACAATGGCGGCAGATAGTTTCAGGAATAGAGGGTCCAGATTGTCAAGCCCAGCTGATTTGTACGGGTCCAGGTTTTGCAGCTCTTTCAGAACATCTGCTATCTGGATTTGGGTAAAGGAGAACCTGGAGAGGCTTGGGCGAGTAGCTGCGGGGGGGGGGGAGCTGTTGGACGAGGTTGGAGTAGCCAGGCGGAAGGCATGGCCAGCCGTTGAGAAATGCTTGTTGAAGTTTTCGATAATCATGGATTTATCGGTGGTGACCGTGTTACCTAGCCTCAGTGCAGTGGGCAGCTGGGAGGAGGTGCTCTTGTTCTCCATGGACTTCACAGTGTCCCAGAACTTTTTGGAGTTGGAGCTACAAGATGCAAACTTCTGCCTGAAGAAGTTGGCTTTAGCTTTCCTGACTGACTGTGTGTATTGGTTCCTGACTTCCCTGAACAGTTGCATATCGCGGGGACTGTTCGATGTTAGTGCAGTCCGCCACAGGATGTTTTTGTGCTGGTCGAGGGCAGTCAGGTCTGGAGTGAACCAGGGGCTATATCTGTTCTTAGTTCTGCATTTTTTGAACGGAGCATGCTTATCTAAAATGGTGAGGAAGTTACTTTTAAAGAAAGACCAGGCATCCTCAACTGACGGGATGAGGTAGATATGGTTAAAGTGACTATGCCTATATGAGGAACAGAGAGTAGCAGTAGCGTAAAAGAGGGGTTGGTGGGTGGTTGGTGGGACACAATGAAGACAGCCCGGTTAGCCAACGTGCGGGAGCACTGGTTGGTCGGCCCAATTGAGGTAGTATGTACATGAATGTACAGTTAATGTGACTATGCACATATGATAAACAGAGAGTAGCAGCAGCGTAAAAAGAGGGATGGGGGAGGCACACAATGCAAATAGTCTGGGTAGCCATTTGATTACCTGTTCAGGAGTCTTATGGCTTGGGGGTAAAAACTGTTGAGAAGACTTTTTGTCCTAGACTTGGCACTCCGGTACCACTTGCCATGCGGTAGTGGTACCTCTACCTGGTGTAGAGGTCCTGGATGGCAGGCAGCTTAGCCCAAGTGATGTACTGGGCTGTACGCACTACCCTCTGCAGTGCCTTGCGGTCAGAGGCCGAGGATCTCAGGACCCATGCCAAATCTTTTTAGTTCCCTGAGGGGGAATAGGCTTTGTCGTGCCCTCTTCACGACTGTCTTGGTGTGTTTGGACCATTCTAGTTTGTTGTTGATATGGACACCAAGGAACTTGAAGCTCTCAACCTGCTCCACTACAGCCTCGTCGATGAGAATGGGGGTGTGCTCGGTCCTCCTTTCCTATAGTCTACAATCATCTCCTTAGTCTTGGTTACGTTGAGGGATAGGTTGTTATTCTGGCACCACCCGGCCAGGTCTCTGACTTCCTCCCTATAGGCTGTCTCGTCATTGTCGGTGATCAGGCCTACCACTGTTGCGTCGTCTGCAAACTTAATGATGGTGTTGGAGTAGTGCCTGGCCATGCAGTCGTAATGTAATGATATTGAATTGTGTTTGTTTGTCGATGCAACCAAATATCATCATTTGATGTACTGTATCTTCTGCTTGGATTGTTCCATTTGTGCCATTTAATTAATTTGTCTTTAATTCCAATTTGTCTAGAAATTAATACTTTTTTATGTTATTGATGTGTTGGATTCATGTCTCCATGTCAACCAAAAAATAAAGTAAAAAAATAGGACTAAATCAAATCAAACTTAATTTAAAGTGCATTTTGATTCGATTTGATTTAGACCTATTATTTAACTTTAATAACCAAACACAATTCAATATCACTTTTGAAATACAAATAATTGCCTATTAACTTGTCGACAAGTTAACAAATTATATATTGGATTCACATCTCCAAAAATGAAAGTAAAAAAATGGGCAGTGGCTCAGATTGAACTATCCAAGCAGTAGATACGTCTCCTTTAAATATTGATATTTGGTTGCCATAGTTCCTACAAAGTAATGTATCATTCAAACTTAAAATGAGTAACACATCCCTACATTTTGAGGTTACTGTAACTATACATTTTTTTCTTATAGGCCTAATCATGTAAAGCGTGCATTTTCAAGATAGCACAATTGCTGCAATAATTTGCACAGAATTTCGAAAGGCATTGATCACTTGTATCATGTAATGTAATCTCAACTGCTATCCAGGTCATTTGGTTCTGCTATTAGATGAAGCAAAGTGATAACAAATTCTTCTTCTTTTAAAAATAAACAAAAAAAACAGACATTGGTTTTCCATTGGAATTTGGTTGTGCTTTTAGATGGTCGAAAGCATAGTGATAACACATTGAAAATTCAAAAACTTTTGGCTGGCGTTTTGAGTGGTTGAATATAGGTTGTAATCTCATTGATCAACTCAAGCAAACATTACCCAGTTATTCCTGTTGAAATAAATGTAGTGTTGCCAGTGGGTTATTTGTCACATGCTCACCAAGGTCACATTGGAGGTGAGGCGAGGGAGCGCTCTAAGGTGCTATTTATAGCTATAGGCTTATTAAAAATAAACACAATAGTCCTCAGAATGTGGGATTAATTACATGGGTTCATAAAGATGCTATGAGTCACATTCTATCTGCTAAGGGTCATCATTTTCAGGCTAATTACATTGAATATCTTTCACTTTCTGAATCCTCATTAAGTGATCATGTCATTCGAGGTAATCATGTAATTCGGTGTAATTTGAAGTCAGTTTTCATGTCTGTTTTTTTAAGGTTACTCTTGGTTTCGATTCTCAGAGACACATTATGTGATTATGGATAATGGGATAAAGTTCTCTCTGGCCAAGTCCAAAGACCCTATTGGGTTTGTGGTTACTGTGCTTGTTATCCCCATTGTATTTATATATTGCTAATCATTATATAGATATAGATACCCTATTATCAGTGCCGATTTTAGCATGTAAATCTTGGTGGGGCAAACCAAAAAAATTAAATGTTATCTGTGGTAAATGACCTTAAGCCTATTTGGATGGGCAGTTCTAAAGTAACTCTATGGCATCACACAAGGGGCTTGAATGTTCTTGCTCTCCCTGTAGATTTTGCGGTGACGTAGTGTCCCCCTGAGTAACAGAACACTGAGCCAATCACAGTGCAACAAGAGAACATTACCAACCCCTACGCTCCATATTTACCACTGGATACCCAACCACCACAGAAAGCACTGAGCTAGGCTGAAGCACCTGCATTTTGAAGCTGCCTTACTCAGGAAAGCAAAAACAGATACCATGTTTGTATGCGGCTTTATTAACTCAATGTTGTTGTTTTTTACTTTGTTTGCGAACTGATATGTGACACGTATTAATGCCAAAATAACTTGCAAAACAGGCAACAACAAGAAAGTATACAGTACCAGTCAAAGGTTTGGACACATCTACTCATTTAAGGGTTTTTCTTTATTTTTAATATTTTCTAGATTGTAGAATTAATAATGAAGACATTAAAACTATGAAATAACACATATGGAATCATGTAGTAACTGTAAGAATATTTAGAAGATAAATACACAATGCAGAGGACGAGATGAAAATAGAGTACTTATCAGCAATCAAGGTAAGACCCAGATGCAGACAGTGTCAAAGTAACACTGTCTATTAAAGCAACAGGGGCAAAGGAACAGGACGGCAGGCAGGCTCAGGTCAGGTCAGGCAGAGGTCGGTAATCCAGAGGTGGGGCAAATGTACAGGACAGCAGGCAGGCTCAGGGTCAGGGGCAGACAGAGTGGTCAGGCGGGTGGGTACAGGGTCAGGACAGGCAAGGGTCATAAACTAGAAGGATGAGAAAAGAGAGACTGGGGAAAAGCAGGAGCTGACACAAAAAAATCACTGGTTGGCTTGACAAACAAGACAGACTGGCAACAGAAAAACAGAGAACACAGGTATAAATACATAGGGGATGAAGGGGAAGATTGGCTACACCTGGAGGGGGGTGGAGACAATCACAAAGACAGGTGAAACAGATCAGGGTGTGACAGTACTAAAATTCAAGAGGACTAAAAGTCAATAGAGTACTAACGATCAATGGAAATAGTGTTTTTTCTGTAATAGGGGATTAATGATCAATGGGTCAGAGACACGGGAGGAATTTCAGTCCGGGACCCATAGCTACATAGCAAGTTCTCATTGGTCCAAATTGTTTATACATCGAACCTGAAATAGGATACTTGTTATTAGGGGTGGCAGGGTAGCCTAGTGGTTAGAGCGTTGGACTAGTAACCGGAAGGTTGTGAGTTCAAACCCCGGGGCTGACAAGGTACAAATCTGTCGTTCTGCCCCTGAACAGGCAGTTAACCCACTGTTCCCAGGCCATCATTGAAAATAAGAATTTGTTCTTAACTGACTTGCCTGGTTAAATAAAGAAAAAATAAATAAAATTTGGCCATTGGCCCAGTTTTATTGCAAGGAATTCTAATTGGTCAACCACAGGCTAGGGCTGGGTTATAAAGTACATCCTGTTACTTTGTTCTGTGAAGAGAATCACGGGAGAGAATCACTGAGGACAGAGAATGAACATCTATCTCCCCGCATGATTTATCTTCTTTGAATTAATCTATGTTTCTCCCCCTGATTGTTTTTTGGGGTCTGTGTTATTGAAAAGTAACGTCAACTGCTAACATAACCAAAAAGAAGGAGCTGATGCCAGTTTCATCTTAGCGTTTGATGGTTTTTGAGACTGCACTTGAAGAAACTTTAAAAGTTATTGAAATGTTCTGCGTTGACTGACTTCATGTCTTAAAGTAAAAATGGACTGTCATTTCTCTTTGTTTATTTGAGCTTTTCTTGCCATAATATGAACTTGGTATTTTACCAAACAGGGCTGTCTTCTGTATACCTCCCCTATCTTATCACAACACAACTGATGGGCTCAAACACATTTTAAACACATTCCAGAGGTGACTACCTCATGAAGCTGGTTGAGAGAATGCCAAGTGTGTGCAAAGCTGTCATCAAGGCAAAGGGTGGTTACTTTGAAGAATCTCAAATATAAAATATATTTAGATTTGCTTAACAATTGTTTGGTTACTACATGATACCATATGTGTTATTTCATAGTGTTGATGCCTTCACTATTATTCTGCAATGTAGAAAATAGTGAAAATAAAGAAATCCTGTAATGAGTAGGTGTGTCCAAACCTTTGAATGGTATTATATATATATATATATATATACAGTGCATTCGGAAAGTATTCAGATCCTTTAACTTTGTCCGCATTCCGTTACATTGCAGCCTTGTTCAAAAACCGATTACATTTTTTCCCCCCTCATCAATGTACACACAATGCCCCATGATGACAAAGCAAAAACAGGTTTTTAGAAAAACTATTCAGACCCTGTACTCAGTACTTTGTTGAAGCACCTTTGGCGGTGAGTACAGCCACAAGTCTTCTTGAGTATGACGCTACAAGCTTGGCACACCTGTATTTGGGGAGTTTCTCCAATTCCTTTCTGGAGATCCTTTCACGCTCTGTCAGGTTGGATGTGGAGCGTCGCTGCACAGCTATTTTCAGTTCTCTCCAGAGATGTTCGATCAGGTTTAAGTCCGAGCTCTGGCTGGGCCAATCAAGGACATTCAGAGACTTGTCCCAAAGCCACTCCTGTGTTGTCTTGACTGTGTGCTTAGGGTCATTGTTCTGATGGAAGGCGAACCTTCACCCCAGTTTGAGGCCCTGAGCGCTCTGGAGCAGATTTTCATTAGGCATCTCTCTGTACTTTGATCCATTCATCTTTCCCTCGATCCTGCCTAGTCTCCCAGTCTCTGCCACTGCTGCCACCACCATGCTTCACCAAAGGGATGGTGTCCGGCCAAATAGTTAATTCTTGGTTTCATTAGACCAGAGAATCTTGTTCCTCATTGTCTGTGAGTCTTTAAGGTGCCTTTTGGCAAACTCCAAGCTGGCTGTCATGTGCCTTTTACGGAGGACTGTCTTCCGTCTGGCCACTCTACCATAAAGGCCTGATTGGTGGAGTGCTGCAGAGATGGTTGTCTTTCTGAAATGTTCTCCCATCTCCACAAAGGAACTCTGGAGCTCTGTCAGAGTGACCATAGGGTTCTTGGTCACCTCCCTGACCAAGGCCCTTCTCCCCCCCGATTGTTCAGTTTGGCCGGGGCGGCCAGCTCTAGGAAGAGTCTAGGTGGTTCCAAACTTTTCCATTTAACCCTTTCATGCGTGAGTTCCAAATATCTCTAACGGTCGCCCCAGCGTGAGTTTTTTTATGCACGTGATGTTAGAATGTCCTCTCCATTCCAGAATGTGATTGATACGTAACAGTACATTTTATCCGCGCTGCCCTCAAACTAAAGCACGCAGACTGTTTATATGTATAGGTTGTTTTAACTTCAATTTCAAATGATTTTCTAACAAGTTTTTATTTTCTAAAAACAGTTTGAATTTAGGTGTGTTCCGCCTCCTCATTCATTCACATAAAAATAGTCATTTTTACTTTTGCGGATCATTAAATTTTTGGGACATTTCTGACACGGACAAAATTCCCCAAGCACTTCCCAATTGTTTGTGCAGTTCACGTCTGCAGCTCATCTCCCGTCAGAACAGGATCTGCACACGTGTTCACATTTTCCATTCCACATTTCTATTGTAGCGTACTGCATGTATGGAGCATAATATATTTGTGTATATTCTTTATCACCGCGGACACGTGAGGTAACGTTACTCATTGTATAACCTTTATGGTGTTATAGTCAATCGTGCTTATGTAGCCACATTCTTCTATTAGCTCTGTAAAACAATGCTAAATGCGTCAGAGAAGTATTATCTTGTGTTGCATTTTGAAGCTACCCTGGCCTTATGACTCCCAAGTGGCGCAGAGGTCTATGGCACTACATCTCAGTGCTAGAGGCGTCACTACAGACTCCCTGGTTCAAATCCAGGCTGCGTTTCTATCAAAGTAAGTGCCTTATTACGTTATAATAGTTATAATAATAGTTTCCGTATGCCGTTTCTGCTGTAGCTGTAGATCATAATATATTCCTTATCACCGCGGACACGTGAGGTAACGTTACACATTTTATAACCTTTGTGGTGTTATTGTCAATCATGCTTACCTAGCTACATTATTCTATTAGCTCTGTAAAACAATGCTAGTTGCGTCAGAAAACTATTAGCTTGTGTTGTATTTTGAAGCTACCCTGGCCTTATGACTCCCACGTGGCGCAGCGGTCTATGGCACTACAGACACCCTGGTTCAAATCCAGGCTGTATCACCTCTGGCTGTGATTGGGAGTCCCATAGTGCAGCGCACAATTGGCCCAGCGTTGTCCGAGTTTGGCCGGTGTAGGCCATCATTGTAAATAATAATTTGTTCTTAAATTACTTGCCTAGTTAAATAAAATAAAAATATGACCATGGTTTGTTTATTTGGTCTATTCAGCATAGCTCTGTTCTGCCCTGCCTTGCCCCCTTGTGGAGCTCAAAAGTTAGTTTCTTACTGTTATAACTCAAATCTGTGATTTTGTCAATGCAATAAACTATTTTTTATAGCAGTGTTTATTATGTTACTTCTTTGTAGTATTGTTTTATTGCTATATCCTTATATTGTATTCTAATGAATAATTCCTCTTTATTCTGTACTTTCAGAAACCAGAAACATTATTTGCCAATATTATAACTGGAGCTGGACATCTTTGGAGCTGAAGAATGAGGACAGCTTTTGTATGCTAACGTACACTCTTTAACAGTTTTACTGGATGAAAACACAGCAAGAAAACACATATGCCAATATGTAATAGTCATCTATTTTATTGCAGTATTGGTAGTTGGTTCAACAACTTGTTTTACTAGAGGACAAAAAACTGAATATGCATAACCCATATTTAATATTCATGCAGTGACTGAACAACAACTGCATTTCCACCCCCATCTCTAAAGGCATAGTATCATGGCAAGTCACATGTCAGATCACCTGTCAGGTCAGTCAGTCACTTATTGCTGCAGGTGCTGGAAGAGTGTGGGACTGCTGTACCAATTGTCCACGTACAAAGTGTGTCCCTTGCCGAGATGAGGAGCCAGCATGGTCATCACCACGGACCCGGACACCCCAAGCCCCTCATAATGTTGGATGTCAGTGGTGGACCCTGTGTAAACCAGTATTCTCTTAGGGAGTTCTTCTTTACTATTCCAATGAGAAGGACTGTCACCAGGAAGGTATACATTTCACTAATTGTGGTTGTCACCCATTTAGCGTGTTTCCCCCTCACTCCTGTCTCTCTCTTCTCCTGTAGCTCTAAGGCATAGCGATCGGTCTCCTCAACTATGTCTCCCACCAGCTCCTCTGTCAGAAACAACTTGAAGCACTCTGCCTCAGTTGGAAATGGCAAGGGGCGTTACACTCCAGACTGGGACTCGTCAAAGCAAACAGCAGGGCCAGGAGGGGAGAAATGACTGGTGGCCTTCCAGCTACCACAGAACTC
Organism: Oncorhynchus mykiss; assembly: GCF_013265735.2. Classification (NCBI taxonomy): domain Eukaryota; kingdom Metazoa; phylum Chordata; class Actinopteri; order Salmoniformes; family Salmonidae; genus Oncorhynchus; species Oncorhynchus mykiss. The sequence continues at coordinate 43,333,837 of NC_048567.1, forward strand.
CTGTACTTTATCCACTGTCGGTCTGCCTCCATCACCACCAGCATCTTCAAAGGGAACTGGTACTTCCTCAATGGACAAGGGAAATTCAGATTCAGGGTTCTCAATGACTACAAGGTTGGGGGGCAGCTCCTCTGTCAGAATCTGATTCCTGACTTTCATACTCATATGCTACAGCTTAGCTCACTAGCAACATACATAAACAACAACACTGAATGGCGCAGAGTGGGAGGTTATGTGGTTGACTGCCAGCACGCGCCACTTGTATCAATAAATCACTATCAGAAAATGTTTTGTGTGGCAATTATTTGTGTATTTACGGTTTTATTCACTTGTTTTCAATTCTAGGTGACAAATCATGCATTCCGATTCTTGCACAGATTGTAATGGGCACATATTATGTGTGTAAAATACTTTTTTGAAGGTTGTACTGATTATGATGACCTAAGCTAATTTCAGCTGTGTAGCCACGTTTGTTGACATACAATGCATTCTGGGATTCACGTCTGTTTGACCCAAGATGTTATAACAAAATGAGGTGAGTAAGAGTTCACAATTTTTTTTGAGGACTTCCGGAAATTAATGAAGGGATGTGAACGAGGTAGATGACACACCCCTTCAACATGCATACTATAAACAGACCAAACTCATCTCGTCTTCTCTTATTATCTTCGGTTTCTGTGAGGAAAAAATGCATGGCTGCGCGCTGAAACTAATCGTCGGATTACTTTCGATTTCTATAAAGTGTTTTACCTAGTTATTTCGATCAATGGTGAGCTCACCGTGATGTGATTAATTCTATATTGCTATTAGCTAATTCATATTGTAGTTTATGTCAGCCGAGAGTTAGAAAATATGACTGCTTGTGTTGGGTCAATCTTTCCTCAGCGCTAGGACAAATGTAGCCTACATTTTTCCGGTTAGGATGATTGTGTTATGCTATATTTACTTCTGTGAATATCTGAACAATGCATCCCAAAAATAAACTGCTGACATTCTGGACATAACTTTGTAAGGACTGTGTTTGTGTAAATAGTTTCTGGAAAAAAGTGTGGCCAGCTCAAACGCTGATTGTTGCGTCATTCGAAACTGCCGTTCTAAACGAGCATTCTAAATGAGTGTTCTAAACACACGGGTGTGATCGTACGCTTCAGGGACCACTGTAGAACGATCACACCCGTGTGATGGTACGTGTGAAAGGGTTAAGAATGATAGACACCAATGTGTTCTTGGGGACTTTCAATGCTGCAGAAATATGTTGATACCCTCCCAGATATTTGCTTCAACAATATTCAACAATATTCCATTTTTTTATACATATCCTGTACAGTATCGGTGTCCCTATATGGGACGGTTGTTGCTAACGTGCTCTGATGTGACTAGATGGACGTTGTAAGTAACATCTGACTTCCCAGGACATAAACATGTCTTATATGTGCAGAAAGCATAAATTCTTCTTAATCTAACTACACTGTACAATTTACAGTAGCTTTTACACTGAAAAATACCATGCTATTGTTTGAGGAGTGCACAACAACAAAAAACTTATCACGGCAACTGGTTTGATACATTCACCTCCGAAGGTCAATCATGTACTTACATTCAGTAATCTTGCTCTGATTTGTCACCCTGAGGGTCCCAGAGATAAAATGTAGCATAGTTTTGTGTGATAAAATACATTTTAATATTCAAATGTAGGAACTGGGTTCTAAAGTTTGAACCACTGCTGTTTAATACATTTTAGAATAAGGCTGTAATGTAACAAAATGTTGAAAAAGTGAAGTGGTCTGAATAGTTCAGTCTGGTTGGTGGGTCAATACAATTACTTACTTGATTGGAGGGAATGTGTTGTAATGTCATACAGCAAAATCAACTGTGTACATTTAACTCTGAAAGTGTTACATGTACACTATTTTCAGTGAACATATGAGTCCCAATGAACTAGTGTTAAAACGACACTTGAAAGTGTTAAAGATTTAACTCTGTGGCAGTGGTCCGCGTTCAACTCTTAAAGTGTTAAAATGAACTTGACTGCGGTGTTTGCATAGCTCTATTGTCGAGTAATATGCAAAGCCTACAGAGCAAAACATAACACTTGATTTAGAGTTAAATGGGCACATGTTGCTTAGTGCTGACGCTGTTACACTTTCTCAGTGTAAGAAATTAACACATGTAGTTGTTGATACCTGTGGTGTTACAGTAAATACTTTTTGGGTGTTGCTTTAACTCTCCATATGGTAAAGCCTAATTTGCATATTTCCCAGAGTGCCTTTTCTTTTCAAGCGAATTGTAGAGTTACCACACGTGATAGTTTTTGATAGTGACATAGACATGTTTATTGAATTATTTCATTTTAAAGGCCTGTGTCTTTCATCAACAGTATACCTCGGTGAATGCTATCATTTAAATGTAACTCTATGACAATACAATACAATATATACACTGCTCAAAATAAAGGGAACACTAAAATAACACATCCTAGATCTGAATTAATTAAATATTCTTATGAAATACTTTTTTCTTTACATAGTTGAATGTGCTGACAACAAAATCACACAAAAATTATCAATGGAAATCAAATGTATCAACCCATGGAGGTCTGGATTTGGAGTCACACTCAAAATTAAAGTGGAAAACCAAACTACAGGCAGATCCAACTTTGATGTAATGTTCTTAAAACAAGTCAAAATGAGGCTCAGTAGTGTGTGTGGCCTCCACGTGCCTGTATGACCTCCCTACAACGCCTGGGCATGCTCCTGATGGGGTGGCAGATGGTCTCCTGAGGGATCCCCTCCCAGACCTGGACTAAAGCATCCGCCAACTCCTGGATAGTCTGTGGTGCAACGTGGCGTTGGTGGATGGAGCGAGACATGATGTTCCAGATGTGCTCAATTGGATTCAGGTCTGGGGAACGGGCGGGCCAGTCCATAGCATCAATGTCTTCCTCTTGCAGGAACTGCTGACACACTCCATCCATATGAGGTCTAGCATTGACTTGCATTAGGAGGAACCCAGGGCCAACCGCACCAGCATATGGTCTCACAAGGGGTCTGAGGATCTCATCTCGGTACCTAATGGCAGTCAGGCTACCTCTGGCGAGCACATGGAGGGCTGTGCGGCCCCCCAAAGAAATGCCACCCCACACCATGACTGACCCACCGCCAAACCGGTCATGCTGAAGGATGTTGCAGGCAGCAGAATGTTCTCCACGGCGTCTCCAGACTCTGTCACATGTGCTCAGTGTGAACCTGCTTTCATCTGTGAAGAGCACAGGGCGCCAGTAATGAATTTGCCAATCTTGGTGTTCTCTGGCAAATGCCAAACGTCCTGCACGGTGTTGGGCTGTAAGCACAAGCCCCACCTGTGGACGTCGGGCCCTCATACCACCCTCATGGAGTCTGTTTCTGACCGTTTGAGCAGACACATGCACATTTGTGGCCTGCTGGAGGTCATTTTGCAGGGCTCTGGCAGTGCTCCTCCTGCTCCTCCTTGCACAAAGGCGGAGGTAGCGGTCCTGCTGCTGGGTTGTTGCCCTCCTACGGCCTCCTCCACGTCTCCTGATGTACTGGCCTGTTTCCTGGTAGCGCCTCCATGCTCTGGACACTACGCTGACAGACACAGCAAACCTCCTTGCCACAGCTCGCATTGATGTTCCATCCTGGATGAGCTGCACTACCTGAGCCATTTGTGTGGGTTGTAGACTCCATCTCATGCTACCACTAGAGTGAAAGCACCGCCAGCATTCAAAAGTGACCAAAACATCAGCCAGGAAGCATAGGAAGTGAGAAGTGGTCTGTTGTTATCACCTGCAGAACCACTCCTTTATTGGGGGTGTCTTGCTAATTGCCTATAATTTTCACCTGTTGTCTATCCCATTTGCACAACAGCATGTGAAATGTATTGTCAATCAGTGTTGCTTCCTAAGTGGACAGTTTGATTTCACAGAAGTGTGATTGACTTGGAGTTACATTGTGTTGTTTAAGTGTTCCCTTTATTTTTTTGAGCAATGTATATCATAAGGCCTTACTTTGATGGCTTTGTCTTACCCTAACACAGTGGTGTTTGGAAACTCCTGGTTTGCAGGCAAAATCAGGCATGCAGGTCACATTATGCTGGCTTGCAAAGTATTGTGTAATTCCTATTGGACTCCAGCCAGAGTAAGGTTATACTTGGATGTTTTATTCAAGCTGCATTCAGAATGACTGTCAGGGTTAAAACAGTTGATAAGAAGACTACCTAAACCATTTAAACTGGAACAAGTATTTCAGTGTCGGGTGCAATAATTCTAACTGATTGGATTAGTATAGAAACATTTATGTTATTTTTCTTTGTGTAGCATAAAATGAATGAATCAATCAACCAATGCACATGCAAAAACACAGATATTAAAAACAATCCTAAAAAAATCTAACCATTTTGATGGGGCTATTTTATTCTCCACAGTGTAAAACAATGACTGGTTATTAACACCAACACTGCTGGTTATTTTACACCATTGAGGGTTATTTTCACTCTTACAAAGTGAATTTCACTCCTTAATCAACACTAGAAATGTTACACTGAAAAATACATACTGCCCAATTTGCTGTGCACATGATCACATCAGAATCCGTGTTGTTTTCACCTCCTCGGTATACTTGACTCCACACATCATGATATGTGTTGACAACAACCTGATTTATTCAACTACAAAGCCTGAATAATGTAACATACCACACAGTGTAGGTAGCTCGATCTCAGAACAATGTACTTTCTAGAGCCTAAAAAGGTTATTCGGCTGTCCCCATAGGAGAACCCTTTTAAGGGACCCTTTTTAGTTCCCGGTAAAACCCTTTTAGTTCCATTTCCACAAAGGGTTCTACATGGTACCCAAAAGGGTTCTACCTGAAACCAAAAAACGGTTCTACTGCAACCAAAAAGGGTTTTCCTGTGGGGACAGGCGAAGAGCCCCTTTGGAAACTTTTTTTTTCTGAGTGTAGCCTTCATAAGGCATATAGTTTTATTTGCTGTATTTTTATTTCACCTTTATTTAAACAGGTAGGCTAGTTGAGAACACGTTCTCATTTACAATAGCGACGTGGCCAAGATAAAGCAAAGCAGTGCGACACAAACGACACCACAGAGTTACACGTGGAATAAACAAAACATACAGTCAATAGAACTATAGAGAAAGTCTATATACAGTGTGTGCAAATGAGGTAGGATAAGGGGGGGGGGGGGGGGGGGGGGGGGGGGGGTGAGGCAATAAGTAGGCTATAGTGGCGAAATTATTACAGTATGGCAAATTAAACACGGGGGTGATAGATGTGCAGAAGATGAGTGTGCATGTAGTGGTACTGGGGTGCAAAGGAGCAAAATAAATGAATTAAATAACAAGGTAGTTGGATGGACTACAGTTGAAGTCGGAAGTTTACATACACTTAGATTGTAGTCATTAAAACTTGTTTTTCAACCACTCCACAAATGTCTTGTTAATAAACTAGTTTTGGCAAGTCGGTAGGGACTTATCTACTTTGTGCATGGCACATGTCATTTTTCCAACAATTGTTTACAGACAGACTATTTCACTTATAATTCACTGTATCACAATTCCAATGGGTCAGAAGTTTACATACACTAAGTTGACTGTGCATTAAACAGCTTGGAAAATTCCAGAAAATTATGTCATTGCTTTAGAAGCTTCTGATAGGCTAACTGACATAATTTGAGTCAATTGGAGGTGTACCTGTTGATGTATTTCAAGGTCTACCTTCAAACTCAGTGCCTCTTTGCTTGACATCATGGGAAAATCAAAAGAAATCAGGCAAGACCTCAGAAGACAAATTGTAGTCCTCCACAAGTCTGGTTCATCCTTGAGAGCAATTTCCAAGCGCCTGAAGGTACCACGTTCATCTGTACAAACAATAGTACGCAAGTATAAACACCATGGGACCATGCAGCTGTCATTCCACTCAGAAAGGAGATGAGTTCTTTCTACCAGAGATTAACCTACTTTGGTGCGAAAGGTGTAAATCAATCCCAGAACAACAGCAAAGGACCCTGTGAAGATGCTGGAGGAAACAGGTACAAAAGTATCTATATCCACAGTAAAACGAGTCCTATATCGACATAACTTGAAAAGCTGCTAAGCAAGGAAGAAGCCACTGCTCCAAAACCGTCATAAAAATGCCAGACTACGGTTTGAAACTGCACATAGGGACAAAGAGCGTACTTTTTGGAGAAATATCCTCTGGTCTGATGAAACAAAAATAGAACTGTTTGGCCATAGTGACAATTGTTGTTTGGAGGAAAAAGGGTGAGGCTTGCAAGCCGAAGAACACCATCCCAACCTTGAAGCACGGGGGTGGCAGCGTCATGTTGTGGGGGTGCTTTGCTGCAGGAGGGACTGGTGCAATACACAAAATAGATGGCATAATGAGGAGGAAAATTACTTGCATATATTGAAGCAACATCTCAAGACATCAGTCAGGATGTTAAAGCTTGGTCACAAATGGGTCTTCCAAATTGACAATGACCCCAGGCATACTTCCAAAGTTGTGGAAAAATGGCGTAAGGACAACAAAGTCAAGGCATTGGAGTGGCCATCACAAAGCCCTGACCTCAAGCCTATAGAAAATGTGTGGGCAGAACTCAAAAAGCGTGTGTGAGCAAGGAGGCCTACAAACCTGACTCAGTTACACCAGCTCTGTCAGGAGGAAAGGGCAAAAATTCACCCAACTTATTGTGGTAAGCTTGTGGAAGCTACCCAAAACATTTGACCAAGTTAAACAATTTAAAGGCAATGCTACCAAATACTAATTGAGTGTATGTAAACTTCTGACCCACTGGGTATGTGATGAAAGAAATTAAAGCTGAAATAAGTTATTCTCTCTACTATTATTCTGACATTTCACATTCTTAAAATAACTTGGTGATCCTCACTGACCTAAGACAGGACATTTTTACAATAATTAAATGTCAGGAATTGTGAAAAACTGAGTAGAAATATATTTGGCTAAGGTGTACGTAAACTTCAGACTTCAACTGTATTTACAGATTGGCTATATACAGGTGCAGTGATATGTGAGCTGCTCTGACAGCTGGTGCTTAAAGCTAGAGAGGGAGATATATGTCTCCAGCTTCAGTGATTTTTGCAGTTCGTTCCAGTCATTGGCAGCAGAGAACTGGAAGGAAAGGCGGCCGAATGAGGAATTGGCTTTGGTGGTGACTAGTGTAATATACCTGCTGGAGTGCGGGCGGGCGCTGCTATTGTGACCAATGAGCGGAGATAAAGCGGGGCTTTACCTAGCAAAGCCTTATAGATGACCTGGAGCCAGTGGGTTTGGCGACGAATATGAAGCGATGGCCAGCCAACGAGAGAATACAGGTCGCAGTGGTGGGTAGCATATGGGGCTTTGGTGACAAAATGGATGGCACTGTGATAGACTGTATCCAATTTACTGAGTAGAGTGTAGGAGCCTATTTTGTAAATTACATCACCGAAGTCAAGGATCGGTGGGATAGTCAGTTTTACTAGGGTATGTTTGGCAGCATGAGTGAAGGATGCTTTGTTGCAAAATAGGAAGCTGATTCTAGATTTAATTTTGGATTGGAGATGCTTAATATGAGTCTGGAATGAGAGTTTATTGTCTAACCAGACACCTAGGTATTTGTAGTTGTCCACATATTCTAAGTCAGAACTGTCCAGAGTAGTGATGCTGGACGGGTGGGTTGGTGTGGGCAGCGATCGGTTGAAGAGCATGCATTTAGTTTTGCTTGCATTTAAGAGGGGTGGTGTATGGTGTTGAAGCTCGTCTGGAGGTTTGTTAGCACAGTGTCCAAGAAGGGCCAGATGTATACAGAATGGTGTCGTCTGAGTAGAGGTGGATCAGAGAACCACCAGCAGCAAGAGCGACATCATTGATGTATACAGAGAAATGAGTCGGCCCGAGATTTGAACCCTGTGGCACCCCCATAGAGGCTGCCAGAGGTCCGGACAACAGGCCCTCCGATTTGACACACTAAACTCTGTCAGAGAAGTAGTTGGTGAACTAGACGAGGCAGTCAATTGAGAAACCAAGGCTAATGGTCGGTGATCTGTTTGTTAACTTGGCTTTCGAAGACCTTAGAAAGGCATGGTAGGATAGATATAGGTCTTTTGCAGTTTGGGTCTAGAGTGTCTCCCCCTTTGAAGAGGGGGATGACCGTGGCAGCTTTCCCATCTTTGGGGATCTCAGACGATACGAAAGAGAGGTTGAATAGGCTAGTAATAGGGGTTGCAACAATTTCGGCTGCTAATTTTAGGAGGAGAGGGTCTAGCCCTGCTGATTTGCAGGGGTCCAGATTTTGCAGCTCTTTCAGAACATCAGCTATCTGTATTTGGGTGAATTAGAAATGGGGGAGGCAAGTTGCAGTGAGGGGTGCAATGCTGTTGACCAGGCTAGGGGTAGCCAGGTGGAATCATGGCCAGCCGTAGAAAAATGCTTATTGAAATTCTCAATTATCGCAGATTTATCGGTGGTGACAGTGTTTTCTAGCCTCAGTGCAGTGGGCAGCTGGGAGAAGGTGCTCTTATTCAGTACTTACACTATGTCAACAATTTCTGCTTATAATTTCTGCTCATAAAAATACAGTATGTTATTGGGTTGAATACATTATACAACCTAATCATAAGGGCAATTCCAGGGTTATGGCTGTGACATTTACACACAAAATGACAAACTAAATGTTTTTACAGATTAGACAAACAATAAATACAACTTTTGATCTGCGTGTCTATAGTACCCCTTGGGGGGAGTGTATCCCCAAAAAGCGGACTTATAAATATTGTCTTGTTTGAGAAATACAGCAAATAATAGGCATTTTGCAGGGGAAATTAAATGGACAAGCTTTTTGGCGAGACGGAACATATTAGGAAAAGTCTGTGAGTTTGTAAATCCCACGTTAAAACATGAATAGGCATTTCAAAGCAAAGGCTTGGCTCAACACAACATTTCTAATTTTGAAAAGGTTGTAATTTCTTAATTATTACTTTGAGGAAAAACAACTGTTACGTGTGTTTCACCCTCCATTACGAAGTCTGAAGTAGAGTCTGATTTCTTTATCAAAATCTATCAAAACACATTTGTTGTCATGTGTATTTGATTGTTGGTGATGTCATCAGAAGCCATAGTACCTTAGAACTACATAATTACAGATAGTCTGAATAGTATAATACATAGGCTAAGGAAGACCAGGCACCTCAACGGAAGAGAGTATTATTTTTATATATATCACAATTTCCATTACATGTTGAAAAAATACAAGATTATTTGTATTACACCTTTTCTGAAATATTATATCAAAATATGAAAATGAAGCAAACATTTAAATATAAACGCAACATGCAACAATTTCAAAGATTTTCCTGAGTTACAGTTCATATAAGGAAATCAGTCAATTTAAATAAATTCATTAGGTCCTAAAGTAGGAATTTCGCATGACTGTTGGTCACAGATATCTTTTAAAAAAAATGTAGGGGCGTGGATCAGAAAGCCACTCAGTATCTGGTGTGACCACCATTTGCCTCATGCAGCGCAATACATCACCTTCACATAGAGGTTGTTGATTGTGGACTGTGGAATGTTGTTCCACTCCTCTTCAATGGCTGTCTGATGTTGCTGAACATTGGAAGGAACTGGAACATGCTGTCGTACACGTCGATTCAGAGCATCCCGAACGTGCTCCATGAGTGAGATCTGGTGAGAATGCAGGCCATGGAAGAACTGGGACATTTCCAGCTTCCAGGAATTGTGTACAGATCCTTGCGACATGGGGCCATGCATTATCATGCTGAAACATGGTGAGTGGCACGATAATGGGCCTCAGGATCTCGTCACAGTATCTCTGTGCATTCAAATTGCCATTGATAAAATGCAATTGTGTTCGTTGTCCGTAGCTTATGCATGCCCATACCATAACAGCACCGCCACCATGGGGCACTCTGTTCACAACGTTGTCATCTGCAAACCGCTCACCCACATGACGCCATACACGTGATCTGCGGCTGTGAGGCCAGATGGACATACTGCCAAATTCTCTAACATGACATTGGAGGCGGCTTATGGTAGATCAATTAACATTAAATTATATGCCAACAGCTCTGGTGGACATTCCTGCAGTCAGCATGCCAATTGCATGCTCCCTATAAACTTGAGACGTCTGTGGCATTGTGTTGTGTGACAAAACTGCACATTTTAGAGTGGCCTTTTACTGTCCCCAGCACAAGATGCACCTGTGCAATGATTGTGCTGTTTAATCAGTTTATTGCTGTGCCACACCTGTCAGGGGGATGGATTATCTTGGCATAGGATAAATGCTCACTAACAGGAATGTAAAGTAATTTGTGCACAAAAACTGAGAGAAATAAGCTTTTTGTGAATATGGAACATTTCTGGGATCTTTTATTTCCGCTCATGAAACATGGGACCAACACTTTACATGTTGCATTTACATGTTTGTTTAGTGTACATGTGCCTATAGCATAAACGTATTTTCTTTACTTCATTAATATGTCAACTTTTTAACAAACAGGGGGTATGGGGGGTGAGGAAGAGGGGGCTGTGAGAGGCAAAATAAGCTCTGTGAGGGTGGGGGAAAATATGATTGAAAACACTAAACACACAAAAAAAGTGTTATTTGACACATGACATCATACTCTGTAATGGCAAAAAAATGATGTAATGTCCTGTTAAAATAACGTCTGCACCTTAAGGATAATTAGGAATGTGATGGCTTCATTTTGAAACGACAAACTTAGGTTGACCTGCCGCTGGAATTGCCCATATAGACTAATGTTGGCCCATAACTTACATTGTATTAACAACTTCATAAATCCTATCCCGAAAACAAGAACCTGCGTTATTCTTCAGTGTTGCATTAAGACAGACATAGCTAACAGGGCTATTTTATGTGTATCTACATAACACTTCAACCCTAACTCCCCATAGACCTGTTCTTCTTCTCCCTTGAGTCTCTTCTCTAAGAGATAGAGAAATGAAGGCTTTGAATGCATCCCAAATGGCACCCTATTGCATACATATTGCACTACTTTTGGCCAAGAGGCCTTGGTCAAAAGCGATGCACTATAAAGGGAATAAGGGTGCCATTTGGGATGCAGAACTTTCTGCTTGCTTATTGCCGGAGCTGTCGGATATTTATTTATGGTTTTCAGTGCCTCTCTGCAACACAGACTAACACCCCGATGTGGAGTACAATATCACATTTGCAAGATGAATGACAGTCTATGACAGAAAATCTAAGGGCAAAAAAATGGGTTGCTAAAAAATGGTGTGGGCAGCCATATTAGTTGTATGACTCTGTTATTTAGTTTGGTCTGTAAATCGAAATGAAAACTCTGTCTAGACTGGTGAAAGTAAAGAAAGTTAGACTTGCAGTGCTTGTGGGCGACAAGATTGTCTTGTTGGATTTACAGTTGCGCTTTGGCTGTCCGTCGCCTATTTTGCCCTTGCCTGTGTCTATGTACAGTATGTGTTATAACACTTTACTTGAAGTGTTATTCATGAGCATATTGTGAAGTGGTATAAATCTCAAGGGAAAGACCCGTGGTACTGAATGTGGGTTGGGGAAATTGTGATTCTAATGACTTCAGTTAAAAATCTCTGTAGACAAAATAAGAGCTAAGGTCATGACCAGAGGTGGGAAGAAGGGATTAGTACCACTTTGTAAAAGAGATGGCTTTAGCCCGTCCCCTAACCTACATGCCTAGTCGTGTATGTGTGTGTGTGTGTGTGTGGTGTGTGTGTGAGAGAGAGAGAGAGAGAGAGAGAGTTGTTGGGCGGGGGGGGGGGGGGTCTGTGTGAAACACACCCAAGCTATTTTCTCTTCTCCTGGGGGCTAGGCATTTGTCAGGGCCCTGACATGGTTCCCTAATCCCCATAATGGTAATGGAGAGACGCATTGGGCCAGAACTCTCTCAGTGGCTTTATCTGCTCATAATTGAGTTAATAAATTAAGGATGATGATTCCAAAACTGCTAAATAGGAAATTGGAGAGAGAGATATATTTGAGATGAAGAGAAAAAAGAAGCTCACGCATGGCGGGCTTTGGCAATTTAGAGTTGCTGTCAGTGTTCAAGGACAAGGCAGCCGCTTTTTGTGGTGTTAATGAAATGAGCGTCAGCCCAACCTCTGATAATATATCAGCCGCCTGTGCCCTTTGGGGGCCGAAAATGATATAACACAACGTCCCCAGAACAAGGGCACGCTCCTACGGCTTTGCCAAGGGATGCAAATGCGGATAGCCGGACACGTCACTCCCCACAGCTATTGGAGAGGTGCTTGACCGTTTGAACATTTTGGGGAGCAGGCGGAATGTGACGGTTTGGTTCACACCTACCTGTGAACCCTTCAAGATACACAGTAAATAAATCGATACAGATGCAAACCTCCTTTGAAAAATTTTGCAAAAATGTGACAAAAGCTTTTTGAAACGGCAACCTGGGTCTTATTGGCCATATTTCTACTTCACCTCTCTTGCCAATCACAACTCAGAAGTGGACCGGAGGCCAATAATCCCCTCCCTGTACCTGCAGGGTTTTGTCGGTAAGTGAGGCCAGGAAAGCCAGTGGTTTGGGTCATGCGGAGAGAGGGTCTTAATGTTGCCACCTTATCAGAACTAGCAGATATAGATGAAGGACAGAACCTATTTAAGACCACTGAGGCAGAACTCCTCTGACACTGAGCCACAGCCTCTTAAAGGCCCAGTGCTGTCACAATTCTGTTTTTGCTTTGTATCATATTTTTATTTTTTATTTTTTTATTATTATTATTTTTTACCTTTATTTAACCAGGCAAGTCAGTTAAGAACAAATTCTTATTTTCAATGACGGCCTAGGAACAGTGGGTTAAACTGCCTGTTCAGGGGCAGAACGACAGATTTGTACCTTGTCAGCTCGGGGGTTTGAACTTGCAACCTTCCGGTTACTAGTCCAATGCTCTAACCACTCTAACCCTGCCGCTGATGAAACTAACACTGTAAAAAAATGTTTTATTCCTGATAGTTGCTAGTTGAAAATTCAATCTGCACAGGACCTTCTAATCAGCAGGTTTGCATGGGCAGCAGTTTCGGCTTTTCATGGTGACATCTCCATGTGGTAAAATGGTTAATGAACCAATAACAAAGAGATTTTCAAACCTCTGCCAATAACAGCTAGTTTTCAGTTTTCCCTGCCCCACTCAGACCACACCCAAACAGTCATAGCAAAATGATTGCTTCATAAAAAGCTATTTTTGCTTATTTTAAAGTTGTAATATGCAGAAATTGCTCCGCCATATCCTGCTTACCTAAACTCTAATAGTTCACCTAATTTCAGTTTATGTGACAAAATAAGCTAGTATAGTGTAGAGAATCATTGTACCATCTAAACCACTGTGAAATATATTTTCCATAACCACAAATATTGTTGTTTCAGCTGTTTGAAGCTGGTGTACAAAACTGAAAGTAAGAATGGGAAGCATAGCAATAGCTCACATAGAACAGATCTACTGCTTCTTAGACTTGCTTTCAAGTAGAATCACATATCTATGACTCATATGAATTTGGTCAGGTCACCCAAATAGTTACACATTGCCACTTTAAAGGAAATATGTTACAGTAAGGTACTTCATTGTTACCTAGAAATGATTTGACATTGATATAAAAATGGCTGCATTGGGCCTTTAACCCACCACTGCATGGCTATTGAAGCAGACGGCCATCTTGACCTGTCCTTTCGCCACCATGTTAAGCTGTAAAATTGTTGAATGCAAAACATGTAGTCCTATGCCTGAGTTATGTTTCTGTCTTGTCGAATAGGGGTTATGACACACAGTGATACTGTAGCACAGCTGGTAAAAGGCTGCTTGTTTGTGCCGGGGAGTTGCTTCAGTAGTCATGAAGTAGGAGTATGAGAGAGAGACTCCGAGAGAGTTTTTAATGAAAGCTAGTCAACCATGCAAATAGCCTTTCTCCCTTGAAATGCAAATGATGAAATATTACCTTGCATTTTTCATGAAGTCCCTCAATACACTTTCATCTGAGCCCCTCCATGCAGCTTACAAACCGCTGCTTACCTCTGAGTTGAATTTCAACACAGAATGCCATAATGTTGCTCGTGCCCCACCGCGCAGCTTAGATTGAACAATATCATGCAGTTTATTTTGAGACCCACCATGAAGCTGGTTGTCAATGCTACTATGCAGCTTACAATGAGCCCCACCATGCAGCTCAAGGTGAAATGCTGAAACCTGTAGCTAGCACACCCACTACAATAAAGCTGAACATATACTTAACATTTTTGTGAATATCATTTCCTAGTTTACGTTTTTCTACTCCTACATAATTAGATGTTCACTTTTCTGTCGAAGTCATTGCTATTCTGACACAATGACCGGCAGTCAATCATAACATATTATGCTGTTTAAGTATTCTGTTTTTTCTTAGATTGTTTACATTATATTGTAGGGGTCAACCCATGCTGACCCATTCTGCTGCCTATTGTGTCCCTGCTTTAAAAAATGTATGTGTATGACGTGCTCAGTGTCTGTGAACTGTGAATTGGATTTGGCTTTCAATTTGACTTTCTAGCAATTCAACCATATGGCTATATTTTTTGTAAGCTCCTACATAACTGACTCAACATAAAATGACTCACGTATTGACAATCTGTGGTCTTCAATCAAATAGTTTGTATGGATGGATGCAAGAATATCTTGGACTCAAATCCGAAAAATGCATGTAGGGCTGTTAGCATGTTTATCCCTGTGTTTTGTGGCTCTGTACACTGTATGTCTAGGTATCTCCACTTTGTTCTTTTTTAGAACTCCCTTTTAATAACTGTTTCTCTCTCTCTTTTCCCTCTCCCCCCCCCCCCCCCCCCTCTCTCTCTCTCTCTCTATCTCTCTCTCTCTCTCTCTGTCTCTCTCGCTCTCTCTCTCTCTCTCTTCATCCCCCCTCTCTCTCTCTCTCTTTACAGGACCTTGGTGCGGGAGCTCCACCTGAGAGGAACTGGAAAGGGATTGTTATCGCTCTGCTGGTTATATTGGGGGTCTGCTCTCTGATCACATTGTCTGTCATCCTCCTCACTCCAGGTACAGAACTGGGCATGGAGAATTAGTACATTACTTTATTAACCAGAGTTGTGTTCTGCAGGAGAGACATAGCATCTGTCCCAGAGGTGGTTCAGTGCCTATGGTTTGGTAGACTATTGGTGACAGTAAGGAAATTAGCCCCAAAATGGCATTATTGCTTAACATATCTCAACTTTCTATGATGAATTTTGGGCTACATGCTCAGTTGTGCTACTCATTTCTCATTTTTGCCAGCACCTTTTATACTAACTTCATATCAGCACTCAGCTGTTGATCGACCTCCTCAATTTACTGCAATGAAGAACAGTTTATGTTGAGTGACGTACTCAAACATGTTTGGAATGACTCACAGATACAAGGAGACCACACTGTCCCCTGATGTTCCAACCCCTCAAATGTCTGCTGGGCTAGCTATCTATTGCATGTGGCTGCCACATCATTTACAAACAGGAGTGCTCTGTAGTTATCCAGCCCGGGCCAACATGGCTGACATTCAAAATCATTTGGCCCTCCTCTCTCTCTCTCTCTCTCTCTCTCGTTCTCTCTCTCTCTCTCGCGCTGCACAATTAGCAGCTGTCCAAGTCAACATTAGTTTACAATTGGCTTAACAACATTCTATTTTACTGATGGCTTAACATTTTCTAATTAAAACATGTTTACAAAGGCAATGTTTACACAGCTGAGGGATTTCAGGTTGGATAACAACCTATTAATGACCATTGCGTGTGCGTGTGCGTGCGTGCGTGTTCTGTTGTTTTCTTAATATATATAATTTCTCCATATCACTTTCTCTACTGTCACCTCTCTCTTTCTGTCTTTCGCTCTCCCTCTCCCTCTCCCTCCCTCTCTCCCTCCATCACTCCCTCTCCCTCTCCCTCTCCCTCTCCCTCTCCCTCTCCCTCTCCCTCCCTACCTCACTCTTACACCCCTGACTCCCTCTCCCTCTCCCTCTCCCTCTCCCTCCATCACTCCCTACCTCACTCGTACACCACTGACTCCCTCTTCATCTGCATTTAAAAGGTTGCTCGAAGTATCTGCCTCTAGAGCAGGTGAAGCCATTAATGTGCATCCAATCTTCTTATAAGACTTTATCCTAACTTATTTTATTCATAAAGGCTAAAGTAAGCATGACACTCTCAAGAGTCCTGCCAAAAAACATACATAGCTGCCCTAGATTAAAGTCCCTGTTGACAGACCACTCCACCTCTTCTATATGCGATATTCATCTGAGTGTCATTTGTCTGACTAAAGCATAGACCTAAGACATTATAAACACCTAATATGCTTCTGTGTACACTCTTTCATTTAACTGGTTGTTTGGATACTGGATGCTGATTGGACATCCAGCGTTCCAATCCATGCTGTATTGGCCCTCACAGACACACTTATGCCTGCTAACAGTTCCATCTAAAAATGATAATTTTGCTACTCGCTCCTTGTATGAGAGAATAAACAATGCTGGGGAATATCAATAATGATAATGATAAAATAAGGATTTGATCATTATTGAGTTCCCAGTATTAATAGAGTTTGGAATTAATGCACCTTTTCCCCCTATTTATTTGTTGTTGCAGCGGACAGCCAAGCTGGCAGTGATAGCAAACTCACTGTGGAAGATCTGTTCAAGCCTGAGTTTGTGGTCCATGACCCAGAGGCCAAATGGATCAACGGTAAGTGCCAACACGTACTGCACAGTGCTGCCTTTTGGCGACCATAAAGAGATTTTAGAGCAGCTCATGATTTGTTGATGGAGCGCTCATCAACATAATGGACATTTTGATGCAACTTGGTTGCAATGATTTGGTGAAGAGAGTCGTGTGTAACATGGTGCTTGTCCTTTACACAAGGTGGCATAAGATTGGCTACGAACAGTCCTTAGTCTCAATGTTGGGAGTTTATTGTTGCTGACGTTAATGTGAATATGTCGTTATTTTAAGTGTTTTTGTCACTGATCAGTGTGTTATTAGCCCTAAATAACTGTGGCAGGGTCGAGGTGGAGCTATTGCATTGGTCTTTGTTTTCAAAGTTAGCCTTCAATGATACAGAGCATCTCACTTTGGCTGCCTGCGCTACCTACGAGCTGTCTCATTGTTCCCAAAATAACATAATCAGTTATACCTACATCTGTGGTATGAGTGAGAATGCTTCAAAACGCCTGGAATTAAACTGCCTCGTTGAAGCACTTAGCACATTTATGTAAAAATACACACACCTTCATATCCCTTCTTTGACATGAACAAAATCTTGATATGCTGCGAGTCTGCAGTTGGTTCTGCGAAGCGAAAATAAAGGACTGAGTTAGTTGGACAACAAAGGGATGATCCCTCGCCTGGCGCAGTAAAACCAGCTTGTGTAATTCATCGTCAAACTAAACTAGGCTTGCATGTCTCAAACCCCTGCCTTCATGTATGTCTTTTCTTTCCCTCTGGTACATATTTACATTGTATTGATGTTCTGCTGGAGGGGGCTTGCATGTAAAAAAAAAAATAAGGTCCTGTTAGAGCAGATCTCTGACTAAAGCATTAAGTGAAGCACAAGTGAATCTGATTATGGTTGCGTTGTATGGAGAGGATAACGATAACTTTCACAGGATAGGACTCCGACTTCCTAAGATGCTCCTGGGGATCCAAGTTACCATCCGTTTCTCTATTCTGCTCCCCTGATGACATTTGAGTTGTTTGTTTCAGATTCTCTCTCTGCCCATAACTGCATGACTTCGCTCGCTCGCAGCCAGAGGGTACTGGGTAGAGGCAAGGCCTTTCTGTTCATCAATATTTAATCCCCTCAGTGACACTTCTCCACTATCTCCACTGCACCATCTCAATCCCAGAGCTGACCTCAGGCTAGAGATGGAGAGGGCTAACATTGCATCGAGCCAGTCAGAAATCTAGGTTTATGGGGAACGGCTTTGATGATAGATGGACCCCAGACAAATAGGATGAAATAACAAATAGACAGGGAGTGTAACATGCGGGAGCCGAGATTGAGCATGGTGTGGCTTTGGAGGTTTTAGACGATCCAGATATTACTTTTTTTGGGAGAGAAGCTATAGAAAGTATAGATTGGAAGGTATACTGTGTGTGGAAATGTATATGCGCAAGGTTAGATTAAAAAGGATAGTTATTATAGATTGTAGAGAGTGAATGGGTGGAATACATTAAATGGTTGATGGGAGAATCAATGGCAGTGTAAACGGAATGTACAGTAGAAACCTTGATTGATGCTGCCTCTCTTAAGCACATGAGGCTAAAGAGTCCAGTGACAGAGATCAAATGCTTTTCCTAGGGATGGATGATACAAATTGATGTTAAGAACAAATTATTGGTAAGACGGAAGGGCTAGATTAAGAGGATAAATGAGTGAAATCAGTTCTTAAAAAGACTGGGGAATCAGGTACTGTATGTCCTGTATGATTGGATGTAATGGAGCCAAGGTTTTACAGACCATTGTTCCCCAGAAACATCACCGTTTGAGCTTGTCGCTATTACGTATCCCTACACTTTAGTTGGATATGTACCTGTAGAGTTGGATAGCTATATACCCAGCAAACATGTAACGTTCCTACAACAGTTAGGTAACATTCCATGCCAAGATAAGAATATCTCTCTATGCATTCATCCATCCCTTTTTCTTGCCAGTTGGCGATAATTCAAATTTTGCATCATTGCATGTTGATGAATCGTAATTCCAGTGTGTGCTCAGTTATTATTCATGAAAATCGGTATAAACATTACTGGTAGAGAGCTGGCTAATGAATGCGCAAGTGTATGAAGTAGAATATGTACCCCAGCTGTTGTTTTTTGTGTTGGCATTTGTGTGTGTATGCCTCTGTGTATGTGCATGTGTAACAGTCACAGTCAGCCACTGTCACGCAATGCTCTCTCTCTGGGCTGTCAGTCTCTATCAGTATTGGCACAGCCTTTCCTTGAGGGCTGAACATCCTCAACCTGCCAGTGACAATCTGGTGAGAATAGTACGTCACATCAACTTGAATCTTGTGATTCAGTCACATAGCACAGGAGTTACCAGTTGGCTCCATTACTCTCTCAAGTCTTAAGGCATTTGCCAGTTTTTGGGGGCAATGTTGCTGGCAACACAGCGGGGTATGAGACACTGGTGCAAATGATGAGCAATGAGCAACATGGACATGAATAATATACAATGCTCAAAAAAATAAAGGGAACACTAAAATAACACATCCTAGATCTGAATGAATTAAATATTCTTATTAAATACTTTTTTCTTTACATAGTTGAATGTGCTGACAACAAAATCACACAAAAATGATCAATGGAAATCAAATTTATCAACCCCTGGAGGTCTGGATTTGGAGTTACACTCAAACTTAAAGTGGAAAACCACACTACAGGCTGATCCAACTTTGATGTAATGTCCTTAAAACAAGTCAAAATGAAGCTCAGTAGTGTGTGTGGCCTCCACGTGCATGTATGAACTCCCTACAATGCCTGGGCATGCTCCTGATGAGGTGGCGGATGGTCTCCTGAGGGATCTCCTCCCAGACCTGGATTAAAGCATTCGCCAACTGGGTGGATGGAGCAAGACATGATGTCCCAGATGTTCTCAATTGGATTCAGGTCTGGGGAACGGGCGGGCCAGTTCATAGCATCAATGCCTTCCTCTTGCAGGAACTGCTGACACACTCCATCCATATGAGGTCTAGCATTGTCTTGCATTAGGAGGAACCTAGAGCCAACCGCACCAGCATATGGTCTCACAAGGGGTCTGAGGATCTCATCTCGGTACTTAATGGCAGTCAGGCTACCTCTGGCGAGCACATGGAGGGCTGTGCGGCCCCCCAAAGAAATGCCACCCCACACCATGACTGACCCACCGCCAAACTGGTCATGCTGTAGGATGTTGCAGGCAGCAGAACGTTCTCCACGGCGTCTCCAGACTGTCACGTCTGTCACATGTGCTCAGTGTGAACCTGCTTTCATCTGTGAAGAGCACAGGGCGCCAGTGGCGAATTTGCCAATCTTGGTGTTCTCTGGCAAATGCCAAACGTCCTATACGGTGTTGGGTTGTAAGCACAACCCCCACCTGTGGACGTCGGGTCCTCATACCACCCTCATGGAGTCTGTTTCTGACCGTTTGAGCAGACACATGCACATTTGTGGCCTGCTGGAGGTCATTTTGCAGGGCTCTGGCAGTGCTCCTCCTGCTCCTCCTTGCACAAAGGCGGAGGTAGCGGTCCTGCTGCTGGGTTGTTGCCCTCCTATGGCCTCCTCCACGTCTCCTGATGTACTGGCCTGTCTCCTGGTAGCGCCTCCATGCTCTGGACACTACACTGACAGACACAGCAAATCTTCTTGCCACAGCTCGCATTGATGTTTCCATCCTGGATGAGCTGCACTACCTGAGCCACTTGTGTGGGTTGTAGACTCCGTCTCATGCTACCACTAGAGTGAAAGCACCGCCAGCATTCAAAAGGGACCAAAAGATCAGCCAGGAAGCATAGGAACTGAGAAGTGGTATGTGGTTATCACCTGCAGAACCACACCTTTATTGGGGGTGTCTTGCTAATTGCCTATAATTTCCACCTGTTGTCTATTCCATTTGCACAACAGCATGTGAAATGTATTGTCAATCAGTGTTGCTTCCTAAGTGGACAGTTTGATTTCACAGAAGTGTGATTGACTTGGAGTTACATTGTGTTGTTTAAGTGTTCCCTTTATTTTTTTGAGCAGTGTATTTCATATGAAGTATATATTTAACTTAAAACTCAATTTCCACATTTATTTTCTCATCTCCTTTTGCTTTTTCTTGCCTGTTGGCTGCCTCATCTGTACTGGAATTTATTAGCTAACAAACAAGCATTAAAGAGGTGTTGCCTTGGGCATCCACTCAACCTACTGCCAATCAAGTCAACGGCAACGCAGACAAGGATAACTATATTTAAACATGTTTTACTTCAGAATTTTATGCTAGGAAGTGTAAATGGTATTAATCAAGCTAGCCAGCTAGTTAAACATAAAAAAATAAAAATAAACTAAATGTAAAATCTACATGACAATCTACATGACAAGCTAGCGAATTAGCCTGTTTGTCCCATTGACATAGCATGGGTTACGGTTAACATGCTAATCGATTAGCATGAGCATCACCGTGGATATTTCAGCAGTTAAACATGACAAATTGAACACAGTATGTATTTATTTACGCCTCGTGATACAATATTGTAGTGGAGCAAAATACGAGATGTGAATGGCCAACATTTCACTCCAACATGGGAGTTGATTTCTCTCTTGCTTCAGCTCAAAACGGTTGCAATGTTTTCCAAAATATTTTGGAGAACAGACTGATCACATTACCAATATCTGTGCTCTGATTGGAGGATTCCTACAAATTGCCCAATAAGTGGAGCTGCCAATCAACATTCCCAGATAATAAAAAGTTGCTCATTTTCATTGCAAAATAGTTACATCAACCATTGCTGGCAAAATTGCTCGGCAATATTACTTAATAAAATTCCCAGTGTATCATGGCCTTTATCCTTACTAGTAGTTTCAGTAACCACTCAGTTCTATTATGTCCTAAATCTTACCAGTCAACTCTGTTACTATGTAACATTTTAATTCTGTGACTCCCTCGCATCCAGTCAACTCTGTAATTCTGTAACATGTCAACAAAAATGTTTTTCTTCCTTTACAACAGTTTCTTGTTTTAGACTGTATGTTGGGTAATGCATTGAGCTTATATAATGTATACACTCTTGGATGTTTCATTATACTCTCAGTTGTTGCGGGTGGTTCAGGATACGGTTATGTCATGAGAAAGCCTACCCAGACAGACACCCTAAGGCACAGGGATCAGTGCAGCCACAGCTCCTGGAATGGACGGGTAGTGGAAATGTTGGGACATGTTGATGGGTACTGAAACATATGGTCACATACCGTACCGAAGTCTTAAATGCGGAAGTGCTCACAATGGCTGGCATCTGCCCCTTGTCCATACAAGGTTAGTCATACTCACCCAATTTGAACTTACCGATGAAAAATGCTTGCGCATTCTGACTTGTACACAACAACAAAACATGGACACTCACTGAACGACTCAAGTTATGATTACACAAATGCAGAGATATGTTGACTCATTCTAACATATGTTGACCCCTGCAGAACCTACTGCTGCAATCTTACCCACGTAAATGCACTTCCAAATACATTTAATTTTACTGACTCATACCAACACATTGAAAGACGGTCAGATTCATCCTCATCCCTATTTGCACAGACATAGCCAATGATGGTAAGATGATCAGTGTTGTCAACTGCCCTGAGGTGAGCAGTTCACCTTGGCACACATCAGTGCACTGTGTGACACGTTTCATTACTCACACTAGGCGAGTGCTTGGTAAATCATTGTTTTCATCCACAACGCTTATTCTAAATTGAGGATCTGGCATGGGCCTATAGCCCTAAAGCTACACAGTCCATGATTAGGGTAAAGGTGTTCAGGGGAGGCAGAATTTAGAGTGTGTAGAGAGGACAGCTCAGCTTGGATGTAGGCTGCTTGAACTTACTGTTTAGCTACAAACTGTGGTTGAGTTAAACAGTGATATCAGACCATGCTCCAGGTTTATTTATCTTTCTTTAGATTGCCAGATTGCTGAAGAGTTCTGCACTTTGTGTGTCACTCTCACCCCACCAATATGCTTCATTTTGGGTTCCGTCACAGTAACCCTCCTCCCCACCTGGATTCACTCTAATTTACCTGATTAGCTCCGTAATTAATTAAATTAAGTCACTATACTCCCCTGCCGCTTGCCATTAAGAAGCCAGAGGTAAAGAACTGCCTCAGTCTTGTCGGCTGCCAATGATCTGTAGAGCAGGATGCAAGGAACGGATCAGAAAGTACAATGGCGTCCCTTTAGAGTGTTTTTCTACTTGCATGCTTCTGCAGCATCGTTCTCCGGGGTTGATGAGAAATCCCATGCTCCGGTGCCTGCCATTAATTAACAATAGTGGCTCCTCAAGCTGCATTATAGGGCATCAGAGTAGGGGAGAATACACCAGGTGGGTGTGAGTGTGCGTGCGTGGATGCGTGTGTGCGCGTGTGCATGCGTGTATGCGTGCGTGGGGGTGGGGGGGTGGGGGGGTGAACGGATGTGATATCCTTACACCTTTCTCAAAGACAAATATGATGTTTCTGCGGTGCAGAGGCCACTATAAAGCTTGATGTATTCACTATTCTACTCCCTCTGTTGCAAGGCTACTGTGCCACCAATCAATTCCAGCAAAGGCTGGCTCCCCCATTATCCCAGTTCTGAACAGTGAGAGAAAATTATTAAAACTATGTCTGCAACAGTATATTTTTTTCTCTTTTTGCCTCTGCTGCTCTCATTGTTCCTAGTTTTTACATGAGTTGTTAGGAGTTGCACTGTGTGCCTCAATGTGTCTGTTAGTTCAGCATAATCACAATAAGAGAAAAATCCTGCCACTGTGTCTTATTCTCCAAGTCACCAGTGTGTTTTTCCTGCTTATGTTGCGTAGAAGATATCTTTTGATTTGGAATACCCAACAGACCAGGCAAAAATACAGACAGAACGCTTCTCTCAGAAAGATACACATAGATAAAGAGTAAGAAAGAAATAGAAAGACAGGAAAACATGTATTCTTCCAGAGATATGAAAGAGATGTAGGAGACTTTTTCTTCAATGTGGGACGCGGAAACAGTGAGGTCTCTAACATAGAAGTAGAGCAGGAGACGAACATAGAGGGAAAGGGAGATACCTGTCTCGGTCTCTGATGAGAAGAACCCTTCCATTCCCGTGGTGTTCCTCACACCCACGTGTGACAGTTGGAGATGACTGCCTCTAATGCCTGTTGATTGTCTTTATCGGAATCTGTCATCAGCCAGACAGTGGGTTTCCAGCCTAGTGGATTCCCATTCATTTCCCAATCCCATAACAGGAAAACTGGCAACATTCTCCCTCCACCCTAATTTGCAATGAACCACAACACTCCACTCACCCCTAAGGTAGCCTTTTTAATACACAGTAATGCACCGTTCCATCCTGTGTCACACTGTTTCGACAGAAAAGGCCATTTAGTGGCATCCTAACGAGTCTAGGGTATTGATTGGCTCTCACCTGGTGGTGAGGAGGAGGGAGGGCCAATGAGAGCAGACAGTGATGTATTGGATAAGGGTTCCTGGCTGACAGGGCTCAGCACTAGGCCAGCATGGGTTAGAGCTACCAGTCACTGCTCATTTAGAAGTTTGGAAATCGACTCTATCGAAGCACATAGGACTCTCACTTTAAAGCCGGCAGGTTTTAACTGACACTTACATTGTGTGGATCCTCTGACCTTCATAGTATCTCCTGTGTGACATTTACAACTGTCTACTGACTGCAAATACCTCTGTCTTTCCTCAGCATTGATCACATCAAAGAAAGTCAAGACCATGAGACGACTATGTCTAGCCCATGTGACGCAGGTGCACCATCAATAACTGGGATCAAATTAGAGAGTAATGGACATTTTCGTGCTGCAATACTAGAATAAATTGATCAGTACGAGGCGGTACCTCGTTAGCTACCTGTCATGCAATTTGTGTTGTGTGTATAACATAATGGTATAGGAAATACAGTCATTAAAATACAGTGCATTTGGAAAGTAGTATTCAGACCCCTTTTTTTGTTACAGCCTTATTCTAAAATTATTTTTAAAAAAAATTCTCATCAATCTACCTGATAATGACGGAGAAAAAACAGGTTTTTAGAAATGTGTGCAAATGTATTACAAATAAAAAATGTAAATATGACATTTACATAAGTATTCAGACCTTTTACTCAGTACTTTGTTGAAGCACCTTTGGCAGTGTTTACAGCCTCACATCTTCTTGGGTAAGAAGCTACAAATTTGGCACACCTGTATTTTGGAAGTTTCTTCCGTTCTTCTCGGGAGATCGTCTCAAGCTCTGTCAGGTTGGATGGGGAAAGTTGCTGCACATCTATTTTCAGGTCTCTCCAGAGATGCTCGATTGGGTTCAAGTCCGGGTTCTGGCTGGGCCACTCAAGGACATTCAGAGACTTGTCCCGAAGCTGCTCCTGCGTTGTCTTGGCTGTGTGCTTAGGATCGTTGTCTTGTTGGAAAGTGGACCTTCACCCCACTCTGAGGTCCTGAGCACTTTGGAGCATGTTTTCATCAAGGATCTCTCTCTACTTTGCTCTGTTCAGCTTTCCATTGATCCTGACTAATCTCTCAGTCCCTGCCGCTGAAAAACATCCTCACAGTATGATGCTCCCACCACCATGCTTTACTGTAGGGATGGTTCCAGGTTTCCTCCAGATGTGACTCTTGGCATTCATGCCAAAGAGTTCAATCTTGGTTTCATCAGACCAGAGAATCTTGTTTCTCATGGTCTGAGTCCTTTAGGTTCCTTTTGAAAAAACTCCAAGCTGGCTGTCATGTGCCTTTTACAGAGGAGTGGCTTCTGTCTGGCCACTCAACCATAAAGGCTTGTCTAGGTGCTCTACGCCCGTGGCTTGTATTTGCTCTGATAACTGTGGGACTTTATATAGGCACGTGTGTGCCTTTCCAAATCATATCCAATCAATTTAATTTACCACAGATGGACTCCAATCATGTTGTTGAAACGTCTCAAGGATGATCAATGGAAACAGGATGTACCTGAGCTCAATGTCAAGTCTCATAGCAAAGAGTCTGAATACTTATGTAAATAAGTACTGCTTTTTATTTCTAATACATTTGCAAACATTTCTAAAAAACTGTTTTCACTTTGTCATTATGCGGTATTGTGTGTAGATTTAGGAGGCATTTAAAAAAAATCCCCATTAGAGTAAGGTTGTAACGTAACAAAATGTGCAAAAAGGGAAGGGGTACTTTCCGAATGCACTGCATGTGAGGTGAAGTGTGGTAAGGTGCTTGGCTCTCCGTGGTGAGTCTCAGTTTGGTTAAGACCTGTAATGGTATCTGTTATATTAGGAAAGAGCAGATCTGGCATCTGCTCTTTCCTAATATAACAGATACCATTACAGATACCATTGTAAAGGACAAGGTCTTTGCTTCATTCATTCGTATATTGATCCAGAACGGAAGTGAAGCTTTTTTATGAACAGCTACAATACAAATTACAGCCTGATTCTGAAGGATTTGGAAGGGCATTTTGGGAAATCATTACATCTGACACTATCACACTTGCGTGCGCACACACATACACACAATTACACCCGCACACAAGCACAGGCACACAATGTAGCGATTTGAATTTACCTGAAACATTTGAAAGCTTTTATTATGTGAGAAGAGTGTGTGTGCAGGGCATGTAAGGGATCATATTTGGCAACAAAATTAATTGAAGTTTTAAAAGGACACAAACCAGGTTTCCATCCACAGTTTTTATGCTAGTAAAGTCATACCATGTAAAATATAAACACAACAGCTATGATAGAAACAGGACGTTTCTGTACAATTTTATAAATGCTGACAGATAATTTGTTTGTTCAACATGGTGGGATTTTTTTGTTTCGGTAAAATTAATATAATATTTTATTTCATATTATAACCATCATATCGAAGTAAACTTGGAGTCCCGCGATGATATGGTTCTTCCCACGACGATTCTGGAAGCCATGCAGTTTATGAGGCTACAAATGAAAGTGCACGGACATGAGCTTGATTCTACTTTCCAATGAATATCGAGGGTCTATTTCTGGTGACATAATGATCGATGCTTGACTTCTGTTTGACAAATACAAATACTCTCGCTCTCATCCATAATAATATAAATGTGTAAACTACCCGCACAGCCTACCCTCACTGTATCTGCTAGCTGTTGGCTAGAGTTCATGTGTCAAGAACAGAGTGGGCACATTTGCTATTTAACACCATTTTTATTTTGGTACTTGAAAACTTAAGCGAATTTTTTTTTTGTCTGTGCACTACATCATCACGCACAGATTTTTATCTGCAACAAGTCAGTTTGCTGGAAACACTACTGGTGGGAAAATGCACATATTTTCTTTATATTTGCATGACAATCTGTCGCCAATTGGATGGAAACCTAACACAGGGCCTCCTATGGAGTGTAGTGTTGTCACAATACCAGAATTGTGGTTTTGATACCATACCAGGTTTAGTATCACGATACTCTGTACCGAAACGATATACAATACCAAAACGATACTCGATACCGAAACGATACCACAGAAGAAAATAAAGTGTATTAGCTTAGAGAGCCCTTTTATTCTCTATTTTGGTTAGGTCAGGGTGTGACTAGGGTGGGCAAATCTATGTTTTCTATTTCTTTGTTGGCCGGGTATGGTTCCCAATCAGTGGCAGCTGTCTATCGTTGTCTCTGATTGGGGATCATGCTTAGGCAGCTTTTTCCCACCTGTAGTTTGTGGGATCTTGTTTTGGTACTGTGCTGTTTAACCCTACTAAACTTTACGTTTTGTATTTGTTGTTTTTTCGGTGTTCATTGAATAAAGTAAGATGTACGCTTACCACTCTGCACCTTGGTCCCATCCTTCCATCAGCGAGTGTAACACTATGGCCATACATTTGGGACAAATGATTTTCTTAGACCTACAGTATGATTCATTATTCATTACAGCTAAATCGTTTAATGTATTAGATGAATCGTTTAGTTCCAAAATGACATAACACTTGGAAGCTCATTTCTGAAGCTTCTATATTGCAATAGTCTACACTCCATAGAAATGCAATTGATTTCACACAGCATACTACGATTCCCAGAGTGCAATCCAACTCCCAGGGTGCAATGCTCTGCACAGGGCTGCTGGTAGGCTACTGGCTACTGATAGCACGGCCAGACAAACACAAAGTAGTCTAAATTTACTGTCATAGCTAAGTTATGAGTGCCTTTCATATTACTTTTGGTTTGTAATCATATTATAATGCTCACACGAATGTCACTCACAGGCCAGTTTAATAGGTAAACCCATCTAGTACCGGGTCAGACCTAACTTTGCCTCCAGAACAGCTTGAATTTTTTGGTGCATTCTACAAGGTGTCAGAAACGTTCCACAGGGATGTTGGTCCATGCTGATGTGATGGCATCACGCAGTTGCTGGAGATTGGACTTTGGTACATTCATGCTGCGAACAGCCTGTTTAATCTCATCCGAAATATGCTCTATTGGGTTGTAGTCTGGGGACTGCGTCGGTCACTCAAGTTAACTGAACTCGCTGTCATGTTCCAGGCAATGTTTTTCTACTTCTCAATTGTCCAGTTTTGGTGACCATGTGCCCACTGTAGCCGCTTCTTCTTGTTTTTCGCTGGAACCTGTTGTGGTCGTCCTATGCAATAGCCCATTCGTGACAAGGATCGACGAGTTATGTGTTCCGAGATGTTATTCTGCACACCACTGTTGTACTGTGCCATTATGTGTGGCCCACCGGTTAGCTTGCACGATTCTTGGGATTCTCTTTCGACCGCTCTCATCAACAAGCTGTTTTCACCCACATTGTTTTTTTTGTCGCACCATTCTCGGTAAAACATAAACACTGTCATGCGTGAAAAGGGTGGCTGTTTCTGAGATACTGGATCCGGTGCGCCTGGCATCATAGATCATACCACTCTCAAAGTCGCCTAGGTTACAAGTTTTGCCCATTCTAATGTTCAATTGAACAGTAACTGAGTACCTCGATGCCTGTCTGTCTGCTTTACATAGCAAGCCACGGGCCACGTGACTCACTGTCTGTAGGAGCGATTCATTTCCGTGAACAGGGTGATGTACCTAATAAATTGGCCTGTAAGTGTACATTCATGTCATTGTCACTCTAAAATAATTAGAATTTAGTTGCTAGTACAATAAAATTACAATGTAAATGTCACGTGTTAATATTTTTTTATGTCGTTTTGCAACTTAACCTCCCCTGCACTGATTTGTAACTAACACCGTTTGCATAGTTGTTTCAGTAGCCCTCATCATCTACTCTGTAAGCAAAGTATTCCCATAGTTCGCTTGTGGAGCCAGTTTTGTCAACAAGCTGCGGGCGTGAAAGTATGGTGTTTTCATTTGAAGAAGCCATGCTGTCGGCATTTTCTCTCTCCTCTTGTTCCTCAATAGCAACTCATGCTGTGTCAGCTGCGTGTGCAAGTGCAAGTAGCCCGGCTAGCTTACTCCTGCAACCTTTAAGAAGATTCAGACAAATTACTAGACAGACTTGATCCTCTCAATCCGCATATGACGTGAGACACATTTGACATAAGTACTGAAAGTAACAAAAATTCTAGTATCGAAACGTTTTTTTTCATGTTCTAGTATTGAAAATGTACCGAAGTTTCAGTATACCAGTAATCGAGTGTGAAATTTTGTTTTGTACCGTGAATATAGCTATATAATAAACAATATATTTGCCCTGTACTTTTTAAAAATGATTTTCCTCTAGCGTCGAACAATCCCGTATCCGGGAGCGTAATCATTGCCTCAAGCTCATTACTATAACGTTTCCTATTCATGAAAATCGCAAATGAAATGAAATAAATATATTCAAACACAAGCTTAGCCTTTTGTTAACAACACTGTCATCTCAGATTTTCAAAATATGCTTTTCAACCAAAGCTACACAAGCATTTGTGTAAGAGAATTGATAGCCTAGCATAGCATTAAGCCTAGCATTCAGCAGGCAACATTTTCACAAAAACAAGAAAAGCATTCAAATAAAATAATTTACCTTTGAAGAACTTCGGATGTTTTCAATGACGAGACTCTTAGTTAGATAGGAAATGTTCATTTTTTCCAAAAATATTATTTGTGTAGACGAAATAGCTCCGTTTTGTTCATCACGTTTGGCTAAGAAAAAGACCGGAAAATGCAGTCACTTACAACGCCGAACATTTTTCCAAATTAGCTCCATAATATCGACAGAAACATGGCAAACGTTGTTTAGAATCAATCCTCAAGGTGTTTTTCACATATATATTCGATAATCTATCAGTGGTGGCAGTTGGCTTCTCATCAGAAGCAAACGGAAAAATACTGCAGCTGGAGATTACGCAATAATTGCAACGGAGGACACCAAGCGACCGACCACCTGGTAGATGTAGTCTCCTATGGTCAATCTTCCAATGATATGCCTAAAAATACGTCACAATGCTGTAGACACCTTGGGGAAAACGTGGAAAACGTAAGCTGACTCCTAGGTCCTTCACAGCCATATAAGGAGTCATTGGAATGAGGCGGTTTAAAAAAATGCGACACTTCCTGATTGGATTTTTATCTGGGTTTCGCCTGTAACATCAGTTCTGTGGCACTCACATACAATATCTTTGCAGTTTTGGAAACGTCAGAGTGTTTTCTTTCCAAAGCTGTCAATTATATGCATAGTCGAGCATCTTTTCGTGACAAAATATCTTGTTTAAAACGGGAACGTTTTTCATCCAAAAATTAAAAGAGCGCCCCCTATATCGAAGAGGTTAAGAAAATTACTAGACAGACTTGATCCTCTCAATCCGCATATGACGTGAGACACATTTGACATAAGTACTGAAAGTAACAAAAATTCTAGTATCGAAACGTTTTTTCATGTTCTAGTATTGAAAATGTACCGAAGTTTCAGTATACCAGTAATCGAGTGTGAAATTTTGTTTTGTACCGTGAATATAGCTATATAATAAACAATATATTTGCCCTGTACTTTAAAAAAATGATTTTTAATAGTAAAGTGGGCAAACTTTAGGAAATGCCAACAACGAACAGTGAGACATCATATCATGCATAAAAAAAACAAATCATGAAAGAAAAGCATTACAAGTTTCAATTGTGTAAAGTTAGTACGGGAGAGGTGGAAAAAATATTGTTATTGATCAATAATGACAAACCTCCTGGCATTGACAACTTTGATGGAAAGCTACTGAGGATGGTAGCTGACTCTAAAGCCACTCCTATCTGTCATGTGTTTAATCTGAGCCTAGAGAAATGTATTTGTCCTTAGGCCTGGAGGGAAGCCAAAGTAATTCCGCTACCCAAGAGTGGTAAAGCGGCCTTTACTGGTTCTAACAGCAGATATATAATGCTATTTCTCTGTAAACAAATTAACAACATACTTTCAGCATGCTTATAGAGAAAGGCACTCAACATGTACTGCACTGACACAAATTACTGATGATTGGTTAAAAGAAATTGATAATAAGAAGATTGTGGAAGCTGAAGTGTTAGATTTCAGTGCAGCCTTTGATATTATTGACCATAACCTGTTGTATCGTGGATTCATAACCTCTGCCATATCGTGGCTTCAGAGCTATCTATCTAATAGAACTCAAAGGGTTTTCTTTAATGGAAGCTTCTCTAATGTCAAACATGTAAAGTGTGGTGTACTGCAGGGCAGCTCTCTGGCATTAAACAAAGCATGTGTGTCAATGTATGCTGATAATTCAACCATATACGCAATCATCAAACGCAATCATCAAAATCATCAAAACATATAGATTCAATGGTCGTAAAGATGGGGAGAGGTCTGTCCATAATAAAGAGATGCTCTGACTTTTTGACACCACACTCCAAAAAAGCAAGTTCTGCAGGCTCTAGTTTAGTCTAATCTTGATTATTGTCCAGTCGTGTGGTCTAGTGCTGCAAGGAAAGACCTAGTTAAGCTGCAGAGGGCCCAGAACAGAGCGGCACGTCTTGCTCTTCATTGTAATCAGAGGGATGATATACATACTATGCATGCCAATCTCTCTTAGCGAAGAGTTGACGAGAGACTGACTGCATCACTTATTGTTTTTATAAGAAACATTAACGTGTTGAAAATCCTAAATTGATTGGGATTACACACAGCTCTGACACAGCTCTGACACACACTTACCCACCAGACATGCCACCAGACATGCCACCAGACGACTTTTCACAGTCCCCAAATCCAGAACAAATCAAGAAAGCATATAGTGTTATATAGAGCCATTGTTGTATGGAACTCCGTTCCATCTCATATTGCTCAAATAAACAGCAAACCTGGTTTCAGAAAACAGATAAAGCAACACCTCACGGTACCACGCCTCTCCCCTATTTGACCTATATAGTTTGTGTGATGCATTGATATGTAGGCTACGTATGCCTTTCTGTCCTTGAGCTGTTCTTGCCTATTAATGTTCTGTATTATGTCATGTTTCATGTTTTGTGTGGACCCCAGGAAGAGTAATGACTGCTTTTGCAACAGCTAATGGTGATCTTAATAAAATTAAATAAATAAAACCAACTAAAACCAACTGAATTAGCATAATTACAATTGAAAATGTATGTCTAAATGTAGAATTTGTCAAATTAATTCCCTTGTCAAGGGTGCACTTTTCATCGCAAGCAGTTTTCTCACTTTTGTAATTGCCTAATGGACCATAGGAACAAAGAATAATTTGCAATAATTGGCTTACAGTCCAATATCAGTCATGCACTTAGTCACTAATCATACAAGTCATTGAAGTGTCCACTCACTCTTCCTGCGTTGGTCTAACCCTGAGGCCAAAACAGTACAAGCAAACACAATGGCTATTGTTGTCTATTAAAAGCTTACTATATTACTTTCTCCCAATGAGGCCATTGGCGAGCAGCCACATTAAACCTCTGTGCCAATGTGTTGTGCCCTGACTTCACTGACTTCACCTGACTTCACCCCTCTGAAGATACGGATTATTCCTCCTTTCACTTCTACCTTCCAACAGGATTTATCACCATGGCGAACGTGTTAATGTAACCTTTTGAGCTGTTACATTTGATCAATCAGAAACTGTTTGTGAGGACCTCGCGTGCTTATTTAGGGTTGTTTTTGGCTATGGCTATGCTATTATCTAGAGAACTGAGTCATGGCGTATGAATATTTGCTGTTTCCAAAGTATGCTGGTAAGGGCTCGTCCATGCTAAACTACAGTGCATTTGGAAAGTATTCAGACCCCTTGACTTTTTCCAAAATTTGTTACATTACAGCCTTATTCTACATTTTTATTTTTTTTTTACTCATCAATCTTCTCATAATACCCCATCATACCACAATACCTCTCTTCGTCCTGTTGGAAGGTGAACCTTCGCCCCAGTCTGAGATCTTTAGTGCACTGCAGCAGGTTTTCATCAAGGATCTCTCTGTACTTTGCTCTGTTCAGCTTTCTACCCAGTCCCTGCCACTGAAAAACATCCTCACAGCATGATTCTGCCACCACCATGCTTTACTGTATGGATGGTGCAGGTTTCCTCCAGAGGTGATGCTTAACATTCAGGCCAAAGTGTTCAATCTTGGTTTCATCAGACCAGATAATCTTGTTTCTTACGGTCTAAGAGACCTTTAGGTGACTTTTGACAAACTCCAAGTGGGCTGCCATGTGCCTTTTACTGAGGAGTGCCTTCCGTCTGGCTACTCTACCATAAAGATCTGATTGGTGGAGTGCTCCAGAGATGATTTTACTTCTGGAAGGTTCTCCCATCTCCATAGAGGAACTCTGGAACTCTGTCAGAAGGACTATCGAGTTCTTGGTCACCTTCCTGACCAAGGCCCTTTCTCCCCCGATTGCTCAGTTTGGCCCGGGTGACCAGCTCTAGGAAACTTTTTCCATTTAAGATTGATGGAGGCCAGTGTGTTCTTCGGGACCTTCAATTCTGCAGAAATATTTTGGTATCCTTCCCCAGATCTGTGGCTCAACACAATCCTGTCTCAGAGCTCCACGGACAATTCCTTTGACCTCATGGCTTAGTTTTTGCTCTGACATGCACTGTCAACTGTGAGACATTATGTAGACAGGTGTGTGCCTTTCCCAGTCATGTCCAATCAATTGAATTTACCACTGGTGGACTCCAATCAAGTTGTAGAAACATCTCAAGGATGATCAATGGAAACAAGATGCACCTGAGCTAAATGTTGAGTCTCATAGCAAAGGGTCTGAATACTTATTTTAAAAGGTATTTCTGTTTTTATTTTTAATAAATATGCAAAGATTTCTAAAAACCTGTTTTTGCTTTTTCATTATGGGTTATTGTATGTAGATTTCTGAGTATTATTTTGTATTTAGTCCATTTTAGAATAAGGCTGTATTGTATCAAAATGTGGAAAAAGTCAAGGGGTCTGAATACTGTCCGAAGGCCCTGTATATGGAGTAACATTTCCCTAGTTCAGGCTTCCTGTATGCTGCAAATGATAAACAAAACATTTTTTTTCATTGTCTACTTTAATTTTCAGGAGCTCATCCGTCCAATCATTTTTCAGGTCCAGCCAAATCCCAACCAAATGCTGTTTTATGTGCAGCAAATAAACCAACGTCCTTGCCACAGTCCCCCGGGTCTCTTGGGTCACCAGGGCAATACATTATGGGATGACTGTTTCACCCCACCATAGCCCTGTGACATTCTGCTACTGAGTATATTTAGTCCGAGTACATTTAGCCCCATTGAAACAAGGCCTTGTGCGTACGAGTGGATAGCGTACTATGAATTAAATATGTTTGGTTTAAATATAAGCTTTGCAGGACAAAGATGCCTGTCTTTTATTAGTTATTCTTCATAGATTGTTCACTCAGTCTCCTCCACGACAATCATCGTCTAGCTGGTTTGCATTGTAAAACCTGTTGCCGTGGCAACTTAATGGGGTCAGAGAGGGACATGAAGATGCAGGACATTTTCTGGTCTTGGTTTCATACATTTTTCAGAGCATTGTCTGGAGCCGGGCAATTATTATTATTTTTGTCTTTTTACCTCCCTGAAACGCAAGCCTATTATCACATTCAAATTGGGCTGAGCCACAGGTCTGCCTGAATGGTTGAGAGTGATTGTGTCATTTAAAAGGTCACTGGAAGGACGGACATTCACTGACTGTAGCCTGAGGTATGAGCGTGATAAAGTTTGTTTGATTAACAGACTTCATACACATGCCTCTTGGGCTCAACGAGTTTTAATCATGAAATAAAATAGCTGTCACTTTCAATATTCCAAGACCGTCGCCTTGAAGCATTTTAAGATTACATGTATTCTATTTGGATCGTGCAAGGCATCTTTTAACATGTATTCATTCCTGAGAGGCACCTGAAGTGCAGTGCTCTATGTGTAATGTTTTAATGTTATTTTACAGTGGCATCTATCATCCTTCAACAGCTTTTCCCAGTGTACAAAACTGGTTGTAATGATGTCAATTGAACCAGTTTTGTCCACTGGGTCCACTTTCCCCCAAAACCACAGACTCCAGTTGGGAGGAAAGAGTGTTTCTTCTCAGTCTTTACACACCATGTGCCTCCTCCCAGA
This sequence comes from Oncorhynchus mykiss, assembly GCF_013265735.2. Taxonomy (NCBI): domain Eukaryota; kingdom Metazoa; phylum Chordata; class Actinopteri; order Salmoniformes; family Salmonidae; genus Oncorhynchus; species Oncorhynchus mykiss. The sequence continues at coordinate 43,369,164 of NC_048567.1, forward strand.
AACAAAAGGGCACCATTCACCCACTTTACCGAATGAGAGAGCATCAGTCGCCTACTTTAGCGAATGAGAGGGCGCCACTCACCCATTTTAGCGAATGAGAGGACGCCTCATACAAGCTTGAAGATCCCAATTAAAGTAGTTCTGCGAAGCGTGGCCCTGCCACCTGTCCATCTCAAGATGGAGGCGTTGCTCCCTGGGGAACAATTAAAACCACCCTGCGCCCATCCCACACACAGTCATCCACGTATCCAGGCAACTTCACCCACAACGCACAACTGTTGGAAGAGAAAGTGAAAATGTGGGTCAGTCTGACATGTGGGCATGTGCTTTCCTAATTGTGTATCATGCACATTTTCGCTTTCAAGATAGATTTGTCATGGACATGGCTGATTTGTGTTTCTAGTACACGGGATGTTGATAGGGAAGGGAGTAGTAATGCTGCTTGTTGCCTCCATGTAAGAGAAGCGTTTTGTAAAGCAGCTATTTTGTATGTATCTCTGTATTCTGCAAAATACTGAAAATAATGATTGTACGGGTTAGTTAATAACTAGAAACATTAGCATGCTGATGTGGTCCATTAATAACTAGAAACATTCTGATGTGGTCCTTTAATAACTAGAAACCTTCTGATGTGGTCCTTTAATAACTAGAAACATTCTGATGTGGTCCTTTAATAACTAGAAACCTTCTGATGTGGTCCATTAATAACTAGAAACATTCTGATGTGGTCCTTTAATAACTAGAAACATTCTGATGTGGTCCATTAATACCTAGAAACATTCTGATGTGGTCCTTTAATAACTAGAAACCTTCTGATGTGGTCCTTTAATACCTAGAAACATTAACATTCTGATGTGGTCCTTTAAACAGCCTCTTTCTTAGTGTCAGTTTATTACACTGAACTGAGGCTCCCTTAACCCACCATTTTCTATCCTATATCGCTTATCTTACAGATCCTTATGAAATCCCCTTTTCCCAAAAAATAAAAACATGTTAGCAATACACAATAGCACACAGAAAGCCCCAGTGCTTCCTGTATGCCTGTTTAGTGACCTATAGATAAAAGAGCTTGAGCTAACGGGGATGCAACTGTTTACTCCATGTGAGACAGGCTTTAGTGATGTCTGGTGTGTCTGCAGGTTAGAGCGCAGGTTTCAGTTTCCAGGTGCGCTCCTGGATAGCGTGGGAGGGTGAGAGAGGGCACCTTTGAACAGGATTTTCTACCACAGGGTACAGGGTGGTGCTTTGTGCCACAGCCATGCAGCATCAGCAGGCCCCAGACGCCCAGCGGCGAGAGGAGAGGGTGACTTCATATTCTGTAACAGTGAAACTCTCGACCCACTCCACTGCAGCCCTGTCAATGCTACCACTGTTGTGTCGTCAGTAAACGTAATGATGGTGTTGGAGTCGTGTTTGGCCACGCAGTCGTGGGTGAACAGGGAGTACAGGAGGGGACTAAGTACACACCCCTGAGGGGACCGTGGGTTAAGGATCAGCGTGGCAGACATGTTGTTGCCTACTCTTACCACCTAGGGTGGCCCTTCCGGAAGTCCAGGATGCTGTTGCAGAGGGAGGTGTTTAGTCCCAGAGTCCTTAGTTTAGTGATGAGCTTCGTGGGCACTATGGTGTTGAACGCAGAGCTGCAGTCAATGAAAAGGTTTCTCACATAGGTGTTCCTTTTGTCCAGATGAGAAAGGGCCGTGTGGAGTGCAATTGAGATTGCATCATCTGGGGATCTGTTGGTATGCGAGTTGTAGTGGGTCTAGGGTGTCCTTGAGGATGCTGTTGTGAGCCATACAAAGCACTTCATGGCTACTGATGTGGGTGCCATGGAGCGGTAATCATTTAGGCAGGTTACCTTTGCATTCCTTGGGCACAGGGACTATGGTGGTCTGCTTTAAACATGTAGGTTTTACAGACTCGGTCAGGGAGAGGTTCAAAATGTCAGTCAAGACACCTGACAGTTGGTCCACGCATGCTTTAAGTACACATTCTGGTAATCCGTCTGTCCCAGCTGCTTTGTGAATGTTGACCTGTTTAAAGGTTTTCTTCACATTGGCTACCGAGAGCGTGATCACACAATCATCCAGAACATCTGGTTGCTCTTATGCATGCTTCAGTGTTGCTTGCCACGAAGCGAGCTTAAAAGGCATTTAGCTCATATGGTAGGCTCGCATCACTGGGCAGCTCGCGTCTGGGTTTCCCCTTCTAGTCCGTAATAGTTTTCAAGCCCTGCCACATCCGACATGTGTCAGAGCCGGTGTAGTAGGATTCAATCTTAATCCTGTATTGACGCTTTGCTTGTTTGATGGTTCGTCTGAGGGCATAGTGGGATTTCTTATAAGCGCCTGGATTAGTCTCCCGCTCCTTGAAAGTGGTAGCTCTAGCCTTTAGCTTGATGCGGATGTTGCCTGTAATCCATGGCTTCTGTTTGGGATATGTACGTATAGTCACTGTGGGGACGACGTTGTCGATGCTCTTGTTGATAAAGCCGATGACTGAGGTGGTGTACTCCTCAATGCCATTGGATGAATCCCGGAACATATTCCAGTCTGTGCTAGGAAAACAGTCCTGTAGCTTAGCATCTGCTTCCTCTGACCACTTTTTTATTGATCTAGTCACTGGTGCTTCCTGCTTTAATTTTTGCTTTTAAGCAGGAAGCAGGAAGATAGAATTATTGTCAGATTTGCCAAATGGAGGGCGGGGGAGAGTTTGAATGCATCTCTGTTTGTGGAGTAAAGGTGGTGTAGGATTTTTTTCCCCTCTGGTTGCACAGGTGACATGCTGGTAAAATTTTGGTAAAACTGATTTGAGTTCGTCTGCATTAAAGTCTCTGGCCGCTAGGAGCACCGCTTCTGGGTGAGTATTTTCTTCTTTGCTTATGGCCTTATAGAGTTGGTTGAGAGTGGTCTTAGTGCCATCTTTGTTCTGTGTTGTTAAATAGATGGCTAAGAGTTATATAGATGAGGACTCTCTTGGTAGATATTGTAGCCGACAGCTTATAATAAGGCACTCTACCTCAGGCGAGTAACACCTTGAGACTTCTTTAACGTTAGACATCGCGCACCAGCTGTTATTGACAAATAGACACACACCCCCACTCCTCGTCTTACCAGATGTAGCGTTGCTGTTCTGCCAATGCATGGAAAATCCAGCTTGCTCTAAATTGTTCGTATCTTCGTTCAGCCACATCTCTGTGAAACATAAGTGTTTTTGATGTCCCTTTGGTAGGATAATCTTAATCGTAGGTCATCAATTTTATTTTCCAATGATTGCATGTTAGCAAGAAGAACGGATTCTCAGAAGGCTGCCCGATCTGCGACTCCTTTTCCTGTGTCTTTTTTTCATGCAAAAGGCGGGGATCTGTGCCTGTTCCAGTGAAAGCAAGATATCCTTCTCGTCAAACTTGACAAAAGAAAAAGTTTCTGTGAGTAATCGCTGTTCTGATGTTCATAAGTTATTTTCGGTCATAAGAGATTGTAGCAGCACCATTATGTACACAATAAGTTCAAAAATAAGTTACACAAAATGCAAAAAATGAACAAATTAGCACAATTGGTTGGGAGAATGTAAAACGTTCTTCGGCGCCATCTTTCTAATGATGATGATGATAATGATGATGATGATGGTGGTGGTGATAGTTACTGTATGTTGGGTGCTATTATATAGAGTTGTTTGACTTGCTACAATTAAGATCATGCACAGCCACAAGCATCTGCGTTGTCTCAGCATTGATACTGTAGCCAAAACATACGGCAGACAGTGTATGTAAGACAAATAACATCAGATTGCATCAAACAAGATGCATTCTGATTCTATCTCACCGCACAGTTTGTGCATCACAGAAACAAATTTTATGGGATTCAGAAATTGAGTGTATATAGACTCTGACGAAGAGTTCCTTGATACCAGTTCTATCCATTGATTAAGTGCAGTTTATAAATATTGAATAAAATTTTATTTGTCACGTGTTGAATACAACAGCCCTTTCCCAACAATGCAGAGTTAAAAAGTAAGAAAAATGTATCCTTGTCTCATCACGTACCAGCGACTCCTGTGGCGGGCCGGGCGCAGTGCACGCTAACCAGGTCGCCAGGTGCACAGTGTTTCCTCCGACACGTTGGTGCGGCTGGCTTCCGGGTTGGATGCGCGCTGTGTTAAGAAGCAGTGCGGCTTGGTTGGGTTGTGTTTCGGAGGACGCATGGCTTTCGACCTTCGTCTCTCCCGAGCCCGTACGGGAGTTGTAGCAATGAGACAAGATAGTAACTACTAACAATTGGATACCACGAAATTGGGGAGAAAAGGGGGTAAAATCCCCCCCTCCCCCAAAAAAGGAAAAAAATAAAATAGTAATGCAATAAAATAAAAATAACGAGACTATATAAAAGGAGTATCAGCACCAGTACTTCGCCACTGCGGCCTATTTATTGCCTTACCTCCTAAAATTTGCACACACTGTATACAGATTTTCTATTGTGTTATTGACTGTATGTTAGTTTATCCCATGTATAACTCTGTGTTGTTGTTTTTGTCGCACTGCTTTGCTTTATCTTGGCCAGGTCGCAGTTGTAAATGAGAACTTGTTCTCAACTGGCCTAAGTGGTTAAATAAAGGTGAAATAAAATTAAAATAAATCAATAAAATAAAAAAGGTCTTTAACCTCCTTATAGGCTGTCTCATCGTTGCTCTTGGACACAGGGACTATAGATTGATCTTTTGCCAAGGATTATGATTGTCTTAGAGGCATTCAAATACTAAAATGAGAACAGTATCACGGCTAGCGCCTTGCACCTTTGACCACAGCACAGCCGTGCTAAAATCACACGGAAGGTATTGTGTTTAATTGTGTATAATTACCCAAATGTTGAACACAACATACTCTATAACAAAACATGAATATTTGTTATCCTGTAAATAAGGAAATGGCAGGTTTTCCCACTAGGATCATGATCTACTGTACCAACATTGTTTTGTTTCACTTTTAATTAGAGGTGGTGCAAGACAATGTTTTTGTCTTGACTATTTACTTTGAGTTTAATTGGAGCCGTCTGTTTCAGTTTAACCATTTTGATAGGTACTGAATTCCTCGACAAGCCTGCCCTGGCTCTTGCCATATTAAGGGAAGAGGTGACCGACCAGGATTTAATATTAAGGCAATTGTTTTCCGTTTATAATTGTTTTCCTGTTCATTTCATTCTTGTTCAGATATTGAACTGTTCAAATTTTGAAGTGTAGGTGGAAAGAAAGGACATTTTATGAAATATAAACAGAGGAGCTAACTTAACAAAGTAAAATGTTGTATTTTAATCAGGTTGTCTGTTATTATAAACCCCAATTAATTTTGGGGCATTATGAATAATTATTGCGGAAGTATTCGGCCCCCTTGAACTTTGCGACCTTTTGCCACATTTCAGGCTTCAAACATAAAGATATAAAACTGTATTTTTTTTGTGAAGAATCAACAACAAGTGGGACACAATCATGAAGTGGAACGACATTTATTGGATATTTCAAACTTTTTTAACAAATCAAAAACTGAAAAATTGGGCGTGCAAAATTATTCAGCCCCTTTACTTTCAGTGCAGCAAACTCTCTCCAGAAGTTCAGTGAGGATCTCTGAATGATCCAATGTTGACCTAAATGACTAATGATGATAAATACAATCCACCTGTGTGTAATCAAGTCTCCGTATAAATGCACCTGCACTGTGATAGTCTCAGAGGTCCGTTAAAAGCGCAGAGAGCATCATGAAGAACAAGGAACACACCAGGCAGGTCCGAGATACTGTTTTGAAGAAGTTTAAAGCCGGATTTGGATACAAAAAGATTTCCCAAGCTTTAAACATCCCAAGGAGCACTGTGCAAGCGATAATATTAAAAAGGAAGGAGTATCAGACCACTGCAAATCTACCAAGACCTGGCCGTCCCTCTAAACTTTCAGCTCATACAAGGAGAAGACTGATCAGAGATGCAGCCAAGAGGCCCATGATCACTCTGGATGAACTGTAGAGATCTACAGCTGAGGTGGGAGACTCTGTCCATAGGACAACAATCAGTCGTATATTGCACAAATCTGGCCTTTATGGAAGAGTGGCAAGAAGAAAGACATTTCTTAAAGATATCCATAAAAAGTGTCATTTAAAGTTTGCCACAAGCCACCTGGGAGACACACCAAACATGTGGAAGAAGGTGCTCTGGTCAGATGAAACCAAAATTGAACTTTTTGGCAACAATGCAAAACGTTATGTTTGGCGTAAAAGCAACACACCATCCCCACTGTCAAACATGGTGGTGGCAGCATCATGGTTTGGGCCTGCTTTTCTTCAGCAGGGTCAGGGAAGATGGTTAAAATTGATGGGAAGATGGATGGATCCAAATACAGGACCATTCTGGAAGAAAACCTGATGGAGTCTGCAAAAGACCTGAGACTGGGACGGAGATTTGTCTTCCAACAAGACAATGATCCAAAACATAAAGCAAAATCTACAATGGAATGGTTCAAAAATAAACATATCCAGGTGTTAGAATGGCCAAGTCAAAGTCCAGACCTGAATCCAATCGAGAATCTGTGGAAAGAACTGAAAACTGCTGTTCACAAATGCTCTCCATCCAACCTCACTGAGCTGCGACTTACAGCTGTAATCGCAGCAAAAGGTGGCGCTACAAAGTATTAACTTAACCTTTCTGATCTCCCCATCTCGGATCCGGGTTCGTGAATACAGACTCAAGCTCATTACCATAACGCAACGTTAACTATTCATGAAAATCGCAAATGAAATGAAATAAATATGCTAGCTCTCAAGCTTAGCCTTTTGTTAACAACACTGTCATCTCAGATTTTCAAAATATGCTTCTCAACCATTGCAAAACAAGCATTTTTGTAACAGTATTGATGGCTAACGTAGCATTTAGCATTAGCATTCAGCTGGCAACATTTACACAAAAAAACAGAAAAGCATTCAAAAAAATAATTTACCTTTGAAGAACTTCAGATGTTTTCAATGAGGAGACTCTCAGATAGCAAATGTTCAGTTTTTCCTGAAAGATTATTTGTTTAGGACAAATCGCTCCGTTTTCTGCGTCACGTTTAGCTATGAAAAAACCCCTGTATCCAGGATTGTGTAAATCTATCAGCAAGCTCATTAGCATAACACAACGTTAACTATTTATGAAAATCGCAAATGAAATGAAATAAATATGCCATCTCTCAAGTTTAGCCTTTTGTAAACAACACTGTCATCTCAGATTTTCAAAATATGCTTCTCAACCATAGGAAAACAATAATTTGTGTAAAAGTAGCTAGCTAGAGTTAGCATTTCGCGTTAGCATTTAGCGTTAGCATTAGCGTTAGCATCCAGCACGCAACATTAACAAAAACATAAAAGCCTTCAAATAAAATCATTTACCTTTGAAGAACTTCTGATGTTTTCAATGAGGATACTCTCAGTTAGATAGCAGATGCTCAGTTTTTCCAAAAAGATTCCTTGTGTATTAGAAATAGCTCCGTTTTATACATCACATTTGGCTACCAAAAAAAATCCATAAATTCAGTCCTCAAAACGCAAACTTTTTTCCAAATTAACTCCATAATATCGACTGAAAACATGGCAAACGTTGTTTAGAATCAATCATCAAGGTGTTTTTCACATATCTCTTCATTGATACATCGTTCTTGGACACATGCTTTCTCCCCTGAATCAAATGGTAAAGTAGAAGCAGCTGGCAATTGCGCACCGAATTCGACGCAGGACACCAGGCGGACACTTGGAAAATGTAGTCTCTTATGGTCAATCTTCCAATGATATGCCTACAAATACGTCACAATGCTGCTAAGACCTTGGGCGAACGACAGAAAGTGTAGGCTCATTCGTTGCGCAATCACAGCCATATAAGGAGAGAATGGAAAACAGAGCTTCAGAAATTCTGCTAATTCCTGGGTGATGCATCATCTTGGTTTCGCCTGTAGAATGAGTTCTGGGGCACTTACAGACAAAATCTTTGCAGATTCTGAAACTTCAGAGTGTTTTCTTTCCAAAACTGTCAAGAATATGCATAGTCGAGCATCTTTTCGTGACAAAATATCGCGCTTAAAACGGGAACGTTTTTTATCCAAAAATGAAATAGCGCCCCTAGAGCTCTAACAGGTTTAAGGGGGCTGAATAATTTTGCACGCCCAATTTTTCAGTTTTTGATTTGTTAAAAAAGTTTGAAATATCCAATAAATGTCGTTCCACTTCATGATTGTGTCCCACTTGTTGTTGATTCTTCACAAAAAAATACAGTTTTATATCTTTATGTTTGAAGCCTGAAATGTGGCAAAAGGTCGCAAAGTTCAAGGGGGCCGAATACTTTCGCAAGGCACTGTACATTCCCATGCCCTTATACAGAACCCAGTATAACAAGAGCTGTCACAAGGTAGTGCTTTGTCAAAGTCCAATTTAGGAATGGAAGGTGGTGTATTGAGGATCTTGTTCAGGTTGCTTTGGCTGTTGATGTAAGACCTGACCTTCCCTTGACTGTAATGAGGACAGAATGTGTGTTTTTTAAGTTTAAACAGATAGTTGATATGTTTTTGTTGCTTTAGAAAGACCTGATCTTCAATAGACATGTATAACAAGGATATATGTGTGAAAGATAGCATGCAAAGAGTGTACCCCCCATGTAGTGTCCGAGTACAAGGTATACAGTGGGGCAAAAAAGTATTTAGTCAGCCACCAATTGTGCAAGTTCTCCCACTTAAAAAGATGAGAGAGGCCTGTCATTTTCATCATAGGTACACTTCAACTATGACAGACAAAATTAGAAAAAAAAATCCAGAAAATCACATTGTAGGATTTTTTATGAATTTATTTGCAAATTATGGTGGAAAATAAGTATTTGGTCATCTACAAACAAGCAAGATTTCTGGATCTCACAACTTCTTCTTTAAGAGGCTCCTCTGTCCTCCACTCGTTACCTGTATTAATGGCACCTATTTGAACTTGTTATCAGCATAAAAGACACCTGTCCACAACCTCAAACAGTCACACTACAAACCCCACTATGGCCAAGACCAAAGAGCTGTCAAAGGACACCAGAAACAAAATTGTAGACCTGCACCAGACTGGGAAGACTGAATCTGCAATAGGTAAGCAGCTTTGTTTGAAGAAATCAACTGTGGGAGCAATTATTAGGAAATGAAAGACATACAAGACCACTGTTAATCTCCCTCGATCTGGGGCTCCACGCAAGATCTCACCCCGTGGGGTCAAAATGATCACAAGAACGGTGAAGAAAAATCCCAGAACCACGCGGGGGGACCTAGTGAATGACCTGCAGAGAGCTGGGACCAAAGTAACAAAGCCTACCATCAGTAACACACTACGCCGCCAGGGACTCAAATCCTGCAGTGCCAGACGTGTCCCCCTGCTTAAGCCAGTACATGTCCAGGCCCGTCTGAAGTTTGCTAGAGAGCATTTGGATGATCCAGAAGAAGACTGGGAGAATGGCATATGGTCAGATGAAACCAAAATATAACTTTTTGGTAAAAACTCAACTGGTCGTGTTTGGAGGACAAAGAATGCTGAGTTGCATCCAAAGAACACCATACCTACTGTGAAGCATGGGAGTGAAAACATCATGCTTTGGGGCTGTTTTTCTGAAAAGGGACCAGGACGACTGATCCGTGTAAAGGAAAGAATGAATGGGGCCATGTATTGTGAGATTCTGAGTGAAAACCTCCTTCCATCAGCAAGGGCATTGAAGATGAAACATGGCTGGGTCTTTCAGCATGACAATCATTCCAAACACACCGCCCGGGCAACGAAGGAGTGGCTTCGTAAGAAGCATTTCAAGGTCCTGGAGTGGCCTAGCCAGTCTCCAGATCTCAACCCCATAGAAAATCTTTGGAGGGAGTTGAAAGTCAGTGTTGCCCAGCAACAGCCCCAAAACATCACTGCTCTAGAGGAGTGGAGGAATGGGCCAAAATACCATTAACAGTGTGTGAAAACCTTGTGAAGACTTGCAGAAAACGTTTGACCTCTGTCATTGCCAAAAAACGGTATATAACAAAGTATTGAGATAAACTTTTGTTATTGACCAAATACTTATTTTCCACCATAATTTGCACATAAATTCATTAAAAATTCTACAATGTGATTGAATTTTTTTCTCATTTTGTCTGTCATAGTTGAAGTGTACCTATGATGAAAATTACAGGACTCTCTCATCTTTTTAAGTGGGAGAACTTGCACAATTGGTGGCTGACTAAATACTTTTTTGCCCCACTGTATGTAGAATATTAAGCAACCCTCTTCTCTTTCAGTTCTGCCAAAGGTGTTACTCAAGCTGCACTGACCCAGAAAAGCTTTGAGTTCCACAGGGTGAGAGCTAAGTAGCATGGATCCGTGATGCCAAGAGCAAAACAAACTCAACATGAGCGAATCATTATCTGCTTTTAACTTTGGCTTTAATGTTGCTCATAACCAGGGGTTGGAACCAAAATTATTTTCCAACCGTTCAGTTCTGATCAGAACCCTTATCTATTTTGTTTCCGTTCCAGTGTTCTGACCAACATAATAAAGTTATGAACAGGTTCAAACAAAACAGGTCATGTTTTATTTTTCGTTATTTTTTTACCATGTGAAATCAACATAGTTTTTACATTTAGCTCATGAATTTACTCCACCAATTAGCATGGATAGAGTAGCTTACTATGGAACGAGTAAGGTAGTTGTTTACACATTTTATGGGCAGATAAGTGCAGGTGCACCAACATTTTACCAGTGGGGAGAGAGCGAGAGAGAGGGGTGGACATGGAGGGGGCTTGGCTTGAATTGCTGAGCATCATCACATGATGTGAATTGCAATGTGTATAGGCTACTACTAGCATCATAATGTTACAGAATTATATACGAGACTTTAGGAATATTTTTTTGAACAAAAAGTTGCATAAATAACCGGTTCTCAAGATTAGAAAATAATGGTTCTGTTTAGAGATTAGAGATCCCTTTCGTTCCCGGTTCTGTTTCCGTTCCTCAATTAGGAGGCCTCTAGGTCACCAGGCTGCTTGTTATGGCGCACACCTGTCACCATCGTTACGCAAATAATGACACTCACCTGTAGTTCATCACCTCCTTGATTACCTGCCCTTTATATGTCACCCTTTGTTTTTTTTTCCCACAGTCGTCACTTTTTCTGTTTTAGTTTCATGTCTGTGCGTTGTTTGTGTTTCTTGTTTTGTATTATATGTTTTCATATACTGTATTTAAATGATTCACTCCCTGAACTTGTTTCCCTACTCCCAGCGCACACGTTACACTCTGCTCATAACCTAGCCACCTAATGCATTGGAAATGACTGAACTTAAAAATACACGTTTTGGGGCCTTCAAAGTGCTTTAGCAAAGCTACTGAAGGTGAGTTGCAAGTTACTTAGGGTGAGTTGGTTGCAATGAGGCTTGAGTAACATGCATTTTTCAGAGTACCTTGTCCAAACTGACTGTTCCAAAGAAGTAAAAGAGAATATCCCCATTGCTGTATGTTTGCCAACTCAATATTCCATCTTCAGAGCTTTTCTCTCACAGTGGATATCCAGTATGCTGAGCCTCAGGGTCATTTAGCAATAGTGCAAAATCTTAAAATATCCCACAACAGGCGCTTGTTGTTCTGATGAATATTTCATATCCACTGTCTATGTATAACCTGGGTCTCCACTGGAGCCCAGGACACCAGTCTGCACATAGCCATATTCACAAGCCATATTCACAACCACTCCACTACAACACCCAGACCTCATTTACCAATGGAGTGTGTTTTCCACTCTCCAACACTCATTAAATGTGTCAACAGAGTGAGGTTTCTGGGTAGCTAATTTAGATATTATTCAGTGATGAGTGGGGTTCTTCTGTGCAGCTAATTCAGATGTTATTCAGTGATAATTGTTACTAATGCCATAGACCTCTTGTAAAGTTGATGATATATGCAGTGTTTATTTCACCTACCATATGGTTTAAGATGGTGGAACACCAGACATACACTACCGTTCAAAAGTTTGGGGTCACTTAGAAATGTCCTTGTTATTGAAAGAAAAGCAAAAAAATGTTGTCCATTAAAATAACATCAAATTGATCAGAAATACAGTGTAGACATTGTTAATATTGTAAATTACTATTGAATCTGGAAACGGCTGATTTTGTATGGAATATCTGTATAGGCTTACAGAGGCCCATTATCAGCAACCATCACTCCTGTGTTCCAATGACATGTTATGTTAGCTAATCCAAGAAAGTCCTTTGTTTCTGGCCATTTTTAGCCTGTAATCTAACCCACAAAGGCTGATGCTCCAGATACTCAACTAGTCTAAAGAAGGCCAGTTTTATTGCTTCTTTAAGCAGAACAGTTTTCAGCTATGCTAACATAATTGTAAAAGGGATTTCTAATGATCAATTAGCCTTTTCAAATGATACACTTGCATTAGCTAACACAACGTGCCATTGGAACACAGGAGTGATGGTTTCTGTTAATGGGTTTACAGCTCCAATAGTCATTAACAATGTCTAGACTGTATTTCTGATCAATTTGATATTATTTTAATGGACAAAAAAATTGATTTTCTTTAAAAAACAAGGACATTTCTTAGTGACCCCAAAACTTTGAACAGTAGTGTACATATCATGGGTCCTGATGAGAAATTGATAAAATTGCACATATCTTCTTGGCCGTCTGTCTTTGTCAGCTGTGATATGTGTAGATTTATGGGGACGCTAATTGCTCCGGAAATCCAAAGTTAGATTCACTGAGGCGACTGCAGCAGGCTGATTCAAGGTCTTTGACACTCACGGTGATCAATGAACTCTCTTGACGTTCCATGATACTTTCATTCAGTAGCAGAAGCACATGCTAATGCAAGTTATGAAACAGCTTGAACACTGTGGACTATACATGTCCTCCTTTTACAGCCAACTGACGAGTAGTGCTGTCGCAATGTCTTCTGCACATTGTGTAACATGCCTGTCCATAAGACATGTGGTGCACACCGTAGAGAGCACTGTGGACTTGGGCACTGTTTGTTCTTTGCCAAGTAAGCTCCAAGTTTGACCGGTTCTGACCATTTTTGAGAACCTTAGAGATCGGTGCTACAGCATTCATCTGTTACATAACCTTGGATTAAATAATACAGTTGTGTGTTGCATATTTCATTGTCCAGTGTTCTCCCTTGGCCCTGAGCCTCTGCACTCCTAGTGTCTTAACAACCATTACCTGCGAAACCTGATCTGCCAAATGCCAATTGAATCCCCGATGCTTTCATTCATAGGTCTAGAGAAAGTGTAAGCGGGTTGTGTTCATGATCTTTTCTTGCACTGTGGTCAGTCCTTAAGAAAACCTAAGTAACACAATAAAAAAAATCCTCATCAAAATATGTCTGTTTAATTTATAGATATCAGATATTTAGCATGGGCTACATCTCAATCCACCGCATCTGCTTATGTCGGCCTTCCGCACCTGTGGTGGAAGGTGGCCGAGCAACATTGGTTTGTCAGATCATGAGACATCCCAAAAATCGTTCTTGCTCTACGGCCCCCACAAGTGGTACGGGGCTCATCTGAAAGGTTACCTATACAAACTAATGGAAGTATGGAGGTCGTTAAAATAAGGTGTTAAATATATGTCCAAAACAACAAAAATATTTCCTGAGCTTTCTTAAAAACTACATGGACAACTGTATGTGGACACCCCTTCAAATTAGTGGATTCGGCTATTTCAGAAACACCCATTGCTGAGATGTATAGAATCGAGCACACAGCCATGTGATCTCCATAAACAAACTTTTGCAGTAGAATGGCCCGTACCAAAGAGCTCAGTGACTTTCATTGTGGCACTGTCATAGGATGCCACCTTTCCCACAAATCCTTTCGTCAACTTTCTGCCCTGCTAGAGCTGCTCCAGTCAACAGTAAGGGCTGTTATTGTGAAGTGGAAACATCTAGGAGCAACAACAGCTCAGCCGTGGAGTGGTAGTCCACACAATCTCACAGAATGAGAACGCCGAGTGCTGAAGTGCGTAGCACCTAAACATCGTCTGACCTCGGTTGAAACACTCAGTACCGAGTTCCAAACTACCTCTGGAAGCAACGTCAGCAAAATAACTGTTCAACAGCACTTTAACTGTTCGTCGGGAGCTTCATGAAATGGGTTCCCATGGCCGAGCAGCCGCACACAATCTAAGATCACCTATAGTGCATTCTGAATGTATTCAGACCCTTTGACTTTTTCCACATTTTGTTACGTTACAGCTTTATTATAAAAATGGATTTAAAAAAAATCCTCATTAATGTACAGACAATACCCCATAATGTGTGTGGAAATGTATTAAAAATGTAAACAGAAAAACTTTATTTACAAGGTTTTCCGACCATTTGCTATTAGACTCGAAATTAGACTCGAAGTTCAGGTGCATCCTGTTTCCATTGATCATCCTTGAGATGTTTCTACAACTTGATTGGAGTCCACCTGTTTTAAATTCAATTTGATTGGACATGAAAGGCATACACCTGTCTATATAAGGTCCGAAAGTTCACAATGCATGTCAGAGCAAAAACCAAGCCATGAGGTCGAAGAAATTGTGCGTAGAGCTCCAAGACAGGATTGTGTCAAGGACAAGATATGGGATTTCTGCATCATTGAAGGTCCCCAAGAACACAGTGACCTCCATCATTCTTAAATGGAAGAAGTTTGGAACCACCAAGACTCTTCCTAAAGCTGGCCGCCCTACCAAACTGAGCAATAGGGGGAGAAGGGAGGTGACCAAGAACCCGATGGTCACTTTGACAGAGCTCCAGAGTTCCTCTGTAGAGATGGGAGAACCTTCCACAAAGACAATCATCTCTGGAGCACTCCACCAATCAGGCCTTTATGGTAGAGTGGCCAAACGAAAGCCACTCCTTAGTAAAAGGCACATGACACTTGGAGTTTGCCAAAAGGTACCTAAAGGACTCTTGAGACCATGAGAATCAAGATACTCTGGTCTGATGAAACCAAGATTGAACTTTTTGGCCTGAATGCCAGGCGTCACATCTGGGGGAAACCTAACTCTATCGCTACGGTGAAGCATGGTGGTGGCAGCATCATGCTGTGGTGATGTTTTTCAGCGGCAATGACTGGGAGATTAGTCAGGATGGAGGGAAAGATGAACGAAGACGTATTTGATGAAAACCTGCTCCAGAGCAATCAGGACCTCAGACTGGGGCAAAGGTTCACCTTCCAACAGGACAATGATCCCAAGCACACAGCCAAGACAACACAGGAGTGAGTATTCAATGTACTAAAGTACTAAAGACAAAATTCTACATTTTATATTTTTTTATACCTAAAAATTAAAATCAAATAACTAAATCATCTATGGTATGACCATCTTAAAACAATTCCATATGTTAGCTTAGTACCCTCCAAATTTCACTAAGAGTATGTCTGGTGAGGAAGCGCATAGCTCTCATAACCCCTCAATCACATCTATTTCGACTAAGATCCCTTTCCAATACAGCCCTTTCCATTACAATCTGACTAATGATATCTGTGTGATGACTTCACAACTCTTGTCCATTATAATTACCTGTTTCTCAGCTGGTTGACGAAGATAGGAGGTGGTGCATTGACATGATAGGTCATTCAATTGGGATTCTTTGTAAACATATTGGTGTGACTCATGTAGACAATGGCCGGGATTCAATCAAAGTTGCGTTGTCGACAAGTGCATAACGCTTGACATTTAAGGTCATTTTCAATTGAGCTGACATCTACAGCATTTTCTGTGAATGTAAGCTCTGCGAACGTCAGCAAAATTGCCTTTAAAAGGCGCAAGGTCGGTAGGCAATAACATGCGTCTGTTTAAATCCAGGACAATGTTTCAGACAGGTAAGATCAACACAGATATTGGTCACATAATGCATGTATGACTGCATTTTAATGACATTAGTGCTGTGTGTATTCTATAGCAGTAGGCAAGTCATCGCTCAAAGAAAACGATCCAGACTTTGCTAGCGCCAGTATAGGGATCACATTATTGGCACTGATTTGCAGTATACATTGCTAATTAGGACTTTATTAGGAATTATTAGTCATTCATTAGGCATTATTGGCTAATACCTGACTAAGCCACCATTATCTACTTATATAAACATGTACAGTGCCTTCAGAAAGTATTCACACCCTTTGACTTTTTCCACATTTGGTTCTGTTACAGCCTGAATTTTGAGTCACTGGTCTACACACGATAACCCATAATTTCAAAGTGGAATTGTTTATTTTGATTTTGTTTTTTTACAATAAATTAAAAATGAAAAGCTGAAATGTCAATAATAATAACTCAATAAGTATCCAACCCCTTTGTTATGACAAGTCAAAATAAGTTCAGCAATAAAAATGTGCTCAACTAGTCACATAATTGGTTGGAGCATGGACTGTGTGCCATAATAGTGTTTAGCATGATTTTTGAAAGACTACCTCATCTCTGTAGCCTACACATACAGATAATTTTAAGGGTCCTCAGTCGAGCAGTGAATGTCAAACACAGAGCATGGAGTTGATTATATGTTGATGGTGTATCAATACACCCAGTCACTACAAACATAAAGGTTTCCTTCATAACAATGGTGACTTTAAAACATTTACAAAGTGGCCAAGTTACAGTTTTGACTTAAATCTGCTTGAAAATCTATGGCAAGACCTGGAAGTGGTTGTCTAGCAATGATCAACAACCAATTTGACAGAGCTTGAAGAATTTTGAAAATAATTATGGGCAAATGTTGCACAGTTGAGGCGTGGAAGGCTCTTAGAGACCCTGTAATTGCCACCAAAGATGATTCTAACATGTATTGACTCAGGGGGTGTATGTATCTAACCAGGAAATATTTGTTTTTTTTTAAATGTTTTCTTATTTTTTACAAATGTTAGAATTTTTTTCCACTTTGACATTCCAGAGTATTTTGTGTAGATATTTGACAAGAACATTACAATTACATAAATGTTAATCCCACTTTGTAACACAACAAAATGTGGAGAAAAAAAGTCAAGGGGTGTGAATACTTTTTGAAGGCACTGCATGAAGCTCAAATTCATGTGTCTTGACCATGTCCATGAAGTCTTATGAAAGTCACAATTATAAGATTGAGTAATGTTTTAAGTTGAAATGGAGGGACACTGCACCCCTGACTGAGTCTGGCTGCATGTTCCACACCCGGGGCGTAGCCCTGCTAAAAGCCTTGCCTGTCTCCCATGGTTTTGAGTTTAGTTAAGTTTCCAGAGGGCTGCTGGAGGGAGATTGAGATGGAGCTTGAGGATGGTAGGGTGTGAGGGCAGGGTAAACCACCAGCCCAACCCTACACTGGGGATTTTCAGACCGGTAGAAGGACCAGAGTTATTTATTATTCAACATTTTACAGACGTAGTATATTACTTATACATTAGAGTCTTAGCTTGAAGTTTCCAGCGTGGAATCTTCCATTATTTAACTCTTGAAACTAGGGGGCATTATTTTCATTTTTGGAAAAATAAAGTAAACGGGCTATCCCAAAGCAAACGGGCTATTTTGTCAGGACAAGATGCTAGAATATGCATATAATTGACAGCTTAGGATAGAAAACACTCTAAAGTTTCAAAAACTGTACAAATATTGTCTGTGAGTATAACATAACTGATATTGCAGGCGAAAGCCTGAGAAAAATCCAATCAGGAAGTGACTCATGTTTTGAAAGCTCTGCGTTATACAAGGTATTCCCCAAGGTGTCTACAGCATTTATGTTGAAGAATGAGCGTAAGTGATTACATTGCGTAAGTGGCCGGCTGAGTGCTCTCAGAGTAATTATTGCGTAATTAACAGAGGTAGCAATTTTTCCTCCCGGTCTTACTGAAAGTACAGCTGTCCTGGTTGATATATTATCGAATGGATATTTGAAAAACACCTTGAGGATTGATTATAAACAACGTTTGCCATGTTTCTGTCGATATTATGGAGCTAATTTTGAATATTTTTCGGAGTTGTCGTGACCGCAATTTCCGGTCGAATTCTCAGCCAAACGTGAAGAACTAACGGAGCTATTTCGGCTACAAAATAATCTTTATGGAAAAAAGTCTCATGAGTGAAAACATCCGAAGCTCATCAAACGTAAACTATTTAATTTGATTGCTTTTCTGATTTTTGTGACCAGGTTGCCAGCTGCTAGCTAGGAATAATGCTATGCTGGGCTATTGATAAATGTACACAAATGTTGTCTTGCTTTGGCTGCAAAGCATAATTTCAAAATCTGAGATGACAGGGTGATTAACAAAAAGCTAAACTGTGTTTCAGTATATTTCACTTGTGATTTTCTAGTAATATTTTTTTTGTCCGTTGCGTTATGCTAATTAGTGTTAGTTGATGACAATTCTCCCGGATCCGGGAGCGGTAGTTCCAAGAGCAAACAAGCACAGCACGGAGACCATGACTATCAGTGTCTGGCAATGTTTTCAAGATCTTGAGCAAGACACTTTTATCTGTCAATATATTCAACATCCTCTCACCCCTATCTCAATTAAACTCCAAATGAAAGGTTAGGGTAACAGCTCCCAAAGTAGCCTAATGCACAATAACTAACCGTTATTGTGATAAAGTCAAAATTAGTGCTACATCCTACATGAGTGTGTCCAACTTTATCTGCGTCACAGGCTCCTAGCCAGAGATTTTTATTTCAATGACAGATTATTTTTGAATCTGTGGTGCATGCAGAAGACAAGGTGACCGGAGCATCTACAGCAGGATGATAACATTCAGATCGTGGATGGGTTCTGCTCCTGTTTTGTCAGTGGGCCAGCGAGCTCTAAACTGCTGTTCTTTTGAAATGCCAAGAGTATTCCTGAGGGTACGCTGCTCTGTCCAAACTCATGGTTGGCATCTGTTTTGGGTGAGACACTGTTTGCAAGGACGGATCTGTTTACTTCTAAAGCTACTTCATTACCATGCCAAACATTGACCTTCACACAGACGCATGCACACCCAGACACACATGCGCACACACAGATCCAGACACACTGACACGTGTGTGTGCATGCACATATGCAAACACACTGACAAACACACTGACACAGACACACACTCACGTCTCATGCTCATTTTCCGACACAGATGTTGTGCCTTAATGATGATGCTTGAGAAGCACATCATTCCCTAAGTGATTACAACACTCCAAAATATATAAATTTAAACAAACACTCAAACTCTGATAAAAAACGTTGTACTGTAGGGGGTTAATTTTGGCATTTAGTTTTTGAATGTCCTTATTTATATGGTAAACACCAGTATTTTGACCAGTGGATTTGTGGCATCAGATTACTTGTCTTCGATGATGACATTTATGTCTGTGATAGGCACACACAGGTTATGACAGGTACAAATGTATGGGACGGGATAGGGCCGTGAGAGCCCCATCACTCATCAATCAAACCCATAGTAACTATAGCACGATGACAGGGCCCTGATTGGCTGGGAATGAGAAAATGTTTGACGGACAATTGAGAAAGTTGAGTAATAGCTGATCGCCTCCTACTGTAGGATTCCAATATCTGCCTGGGTTGCCAGGTCTTCTGGGGTTGCCATGTCAGGTGCATAACCGCCCTCTCCTTTGACAGAGATGGATAACGTAATTACAATTTATATGTCCCCGCTTGTTTCCACACAGAGCTTTATGGACTCATCTATGAGTTAGTGATTATAAGGGTAGCAATGCATGGTTTCATTTGATCACTGTGTGTGTGTATATGTATTCGTGTGACCTGCCATTTGCCGAAATCCCTTGCTGGATGAAATTTCAGGGACATGTCTGCACATCACACAGCAAACAAAGCTGTGGATCCAACAACTAGCACACAGGACAAAGAACATGCAGGTTTAGTAGAAAATGAAAACTCAAGGTGCCTCTTTATTTGTGTTTCTGTACACCAATTAAATTGTTATTTGGCTTCATCACAGTGCAGTCACACTCAAATGCATATGAATGGAGTCGGTTCCGTCATGTTACTATTGTTTTTTGATTTTCCAGACACAATGATGTGAGAAGGTACCGGCCGTTCTCTCTTTTCTATGTTGAAGAAAACAAGGACATGGGGATAGAATGGAAACTTCCATTGTCAAAGTGTCAGTGCAAAACCAGTTCTAGTTTTGACAGAAGGCCTTGTGTTCAAAACGGCAACAAAGGCCTCCATACCCCCTTCCCTGTTTTTCTTAGTAGAAAAACTAATGAAGAATTGTTTCACCAGGACTTGTTTTTTCTTCTTTATTTCTCCTTTCACAGACTCAGAAGTCATCTATAGGAATCGCGATGGCCACGTCATCAAGTTTAACATCCTCACCAATGAGACTGATATTGTACTGACAAACACAACGTTCGTAAGTGCAAACCCTTTTCCATCTGAAAATGCATGCACACGCAGACACTGACACACAAGCATATAAGTAAAATGTATTTATAAAGCCCTTTTTACATCAGCCGATGTCACAAAGTGCTATACAGAAAACCAGCCTAAAACCCCAAACAGCAAGCAATGCAGATGTAGAAGCACATATATCCCTCAAACTGACATGTCAGCAAACTGATACAGTATGCACGCTTAAAAGTGCTCTCTCTCTCTTTCTGTCTTTTTTGTCTTCTAGGTCAATTTCAATGTTGCAAAGTACTCTTTTTCCCCGGACTTGAAATATGTGCTCTTTGCCTATGATGTTAAACAGGTAAGCTCCTCTTACTTACCCGCTCTCGCTCTAGTTTTTTGTCCTGCTGTTGTGAAAAAGTTGCATACCCTCATTATTCATAAAATATGAAAAGTAATTGCTTTTGCAGATAATTGGACTGGTAGAGTAGCCTACAGGACAAAACACAATTATGCTCGCTCTCGCTCTCTTCCTCTTTCTCTCTCTCTCTCTCTCTCTCTGCCATACGCTCTGTCTCTCACACATTCTGGAACATACTCTAACTCCATCAAATCAACAAACTCAATCTTAAATATATGCATACTAGAGTACCATACAAGCTTGTGCACTACAAGGCACACATCTTGAAGTCAGCCAACTATACAGTGGGACTGTTGACCAAACACCCACACCATTCCGTGTGTACAGGGGCGGACTGGCCATCTGGCATTTGGGCAAACAAATTATGGGCTGGTCCATTTTTAGCCTCAAAGAAAAAAAATGAGCTAGCGTGGGGGCCTCAAGACTGTAAACACCAATGTGCTGTCATTACTCTAAACTTTTGAGGAAACCCATTGCGCTTAATATATCTGAATACAGTTACTTAAAGTGATGTTGTAGTTATTACTCAAACCGATGGAGTCACTGTGACTCTGTAAGGGGTCCGGATTTGAATTGTATCAGCACTAAGCCATGCCTCCAAATCTAATTTTGAAGTGTGCCTTGTCTTTTCGAGTGAATTGTAGAGTCACCACCCATGACTATATTTGTTAGTGACAAAGACATAGTTGTTGAATTCAAACATTTTCAGTCCTTTGGCCACCAAGTGAGTTCCTAGGAAAATATTATCATTATAATTGTGTTCTTTATGACAATACGTTACATATCTCATCAGGCTTTATTCTGAGGCCTAGCTTTACCCTAATACAGTAGCCTGAAACTCATGGTTTACAGGCCACATCAGGCCTGCAAGTAGGGTTGCAAAATAAACATAAAAAATATCCTGGTTGAAGGATTTCCAGTAATCTTCCAACTGGGATACTGGAAAACATGGGAAATGTTCCAGAATTTTGCATCCCTACTTGCAAATCACATTATTTTGGCTTGCAAAGTGATGTGTGATTCCTATCGGAATCCAGCTAGTTAGGATACCCAACAGTTGGAATTTATATTCACCCGCAATCTGCATTCATTATGACTGCCAGGTTTAGGATTAGTGTGAGGAGACGACCTAAGCCAATTAAACTGGAACAAACATTTCAGTAACTGGTGCAAAACGTATTACTAAATTATTGGATTTGTTTTCTGTGTGTAGCATAAGATAAATCAATCAATAACTCAATAGACATGCAAAAACACAGATATTAAAACCATTTTTAAAAATCTACCTACAGTAGAGTAAGCTAAGTAAAATTTTTGTTTTTTATCATAACTTAAAAACATTTAGTTGATGTGACTGAGCCGGTATTTACGGTATAATTCACGGTGCTCGGGGGCGGAACGACAAGTGATAAAACATTTAGTTGCTGGCAATTAACAGGTCACATTCATTAATTAATATAGTAGTGGCCCTGTTTCCATCAGAAACGTGTGGATGCGAAATTAGATATGCAAATTACACCCTCTACTCTGGAAGGGATCAACTATGAGGATTACCGACAATGAGATTAATCTTAATGTATTTGCATATTTCCCGTGATTCTTGTGCGGGCTAAAAAAATAACTTCAGTTCACTGTGCAATCCCTTTCTTTTGCTGTGCAGTGTTATATTGTACGCTATAGAGGGACAAGCTCAGAATTGATTGTGAAAGATATGTAAAGAGGCTGTCATTTGTTCATTATATAATTCTATGTTCAGAACCCTTTTGGGCGTCTGCTGTATGAAAACAACTTCTGGACCCTTGGGAAATTGTTTAGTTGAGCAAACAGGGCAATACACGTGGTACAGCATGTTGGAATGAAAAGGAAGCACGGAATAATATTGTGGCATTTGAACAAGTATGTCCACCATCAACATCAAACTAATCTTCATTAGATGCAAGAGATCCTATATGTTCTCACTCTTCAAAAGTAATCTATGCTGACTGTTAATAACTACAAAATGTGTTATATACATCAATTCTCCAAATTATTTTCACCAGTGTAGAGGGAAGTTGTTGACCGAGTGCATTGAGGACATCTCTGGTAGTCTCACCTAGCTCGAGGATTACATGCCATTATCTCATTACTGAGGTATCCGAGAGCGATTAAACTTGATAAACACTCATAATCTCTGTGTATGTTTGTCAATTATGATAATAGGCTCTGTTTTCTATGCTGGTAAACATCTTGTAATGCTCTTGCATCTTGTAAATCCTCTAGTCAAGTCTATGTTGATCCAGTGCCTTGTGTTTGCAATGAAAATTTGCTAATAGATTCAAGCTAATCAGGTTGGAGTGGGTGGAGTACCTCACCAAACAAAGGTGTATGAACAGGATTTATGTTTACCCGTGGAGTATAATAATGAAGTCCATTGTTTACTTGACATGACGTAGATGATATGCTATTTGGGTGTCCTCTACAATTATTAAATCGCTCTGTAAGGAAATTGTGTTTTCTTTTGTTTGGGGACAGATCTAAGTCAAATGGACAACTGCACAATTATTTTGTCTCACATTGTTAAACCACAAATAGCCTATTACATCGCAATTGTATTTCTGACATTTTGGTGAGGGAAATAGATTAAGAATTCAGTTGCTTTGCAAGGAGAAAACTACTTAAGTCAAATACGTCCTTGTGATGGATAAAACATTGGCTAACATTGATGAAGTAGTCTTTGGCTCACTTCCTTCAAATGAACAAAGGCTGGACACGTAGTTCCTACCTTGCATAATCCCAAAATGCTGATATCCAAACAAATAAGCCTGGCGGGAATCAAAGATGTGATGCAAAGGAAGAGGAAGTGTAACGCTCATCCTCTTCTTCTGACGAGGAATCGCAAGGATCGGACCAAAGCGCTGCGTGGTACATACTAAAACGAAGACATAACAAAGGAACTAAGGTCAGGAGATTCCGGCAGCACCGGACAGGCTGGAGATTCTGGCAGCGCCGGACAGGCGGGAGACTCCGGCAGCTCCGGACAGACTGGAGACTCCGGCAGCTCCGGACAGACGGGAGACTCCGGCAGCTCCGGACAGACGGGAGACTCCGGCAGCTCCGGACAGACGGGAGACTCCGGCATCTCCGGACAGACGGGAGACTCCGGCAGCTCCGGACAGACGGGAGACTCCGGCAGCTCCGGACAGACGGGAGACTCCGGCATCTCCGGACAGACGGGAGACTCCGGCAGCTCCGGACAGACGGGAGACTCCGGCAGCTCCGGACAGACGGGAGACTCCGGCAGCTCCGGACAGACGGGAGACTCCGGCAGCTCCGGACAGACGTGAGCACCTGTAGGGAGGAGACGGCGAGACAGCCTGGTGCTGGGGGCTGCCACCGGAGGGCTGGTGCATGGAGGTGGCACCAGATAGACCGGACCGTGAAGGCGCACTGGAGGTCTCGAGCACCGAGCCTGCCCAAACCTATCTAGCTGAATGATCCCCCTAGCCAGGCCAGTGCGGCGAGGTGTAATAGCCTGCACTGGGCTGTGCTGGCGAACCGGGGATACCATGCGTAGGGCTGGTGCCATGTACCCCGGCCCGAGGAGACGCACTGAAGACCAGATGCGCTGAGCCGGCTTCATGGCACTCTAGCCCGGCCGATACGAGGCGCTGCTATGTACTGCACTGGGCTATGCATGTGCACCGGGGACACCGGTGCCTGCCCGGTCCCTCTCTCTCCACGGTAAGCACAGGGAGTTGGCTCAGGTCTCCTACCTGACTTAGCCACACTCCGCGTGTGCCCCCCCCAAGACATTTTTGGGGCTGCCTCTCGGGCTTCCAACCGCGAGGCCGTGCTGCCTCCTCATACCGCCGCCTCTCCGCTTTCACTGCCTCCAGCTCAGCCTTGGGGCAGTGATATTCCCCAGCCTGTGCCCAGGGCCCTTGCCGTCCAGAATCTCCTCCCATGTCCAGGAGTCCTGCGATCGCTGCTGCTGCCCGTTACCACGCTGCTTGGTCCTTTGGTGGTGGGTGTTTCTGTAATGCTCGTCCTCTTCTTCTGACGAGGAGTCGCAAGGATCGGACCAAAGCGCAGCGTGGTACGTGTTCATGACGATATTTATTCAACTCAGAACACTAAAACAAAAACAACAACGTGAATGATACGAAACAGTCCTGTCTGGTGACATACACAAAGACAGAAAATAAACACCCACGAAACACAAGTGGGAAAAGGCTACCTAAGTATGATTCTCAGTCAGAGACAACTAATGGCACCTGCCTCTGATTGAGAACCATACCAGGCCAAATGCAAAAACACAACATAGAAAACAGAACATAGACAACCCACCCAATTCACGCTCTGACCAGACTAAAACAAAGTCATAACAAAGGAACTAAGGTCAGAACGTGACAGGAAGAAGGATAATCTATTAGAGCTATCTCATCAGGACCATTTGGGGTCACAGGAACCCAAATAGTCCAATGGTGTGTGATTTAACAGGCCAAAAGCAGCACCTGGGGCCATAAACACTGTTATCACCGTATCCATATTCCCAAGCCCTCTAAATGGGTCTAGATTGGGTAGACCTTTGAGACTGAAGGGCCTTCACAGTGCTGGCACCTTGAGGGCCCATGCTATTATAGTAAATCTGAGGGAGCCAATGTGCTGTGAGGGCCCTGAATTGCTATGGTAACCTGAGGGACCCATACTGACTGCTGTACTGAGAGGGTCGCAGTGATCCTGTCATCCACACTGGGCGAACACTGTGCACAAAACATGACAAGTTAGCAAAAAATGATATGACACCGGTAGATTCAGGGATCAATTTGCTTTGATCCTCTTAGGGGTTCAGATGGCTCTTACATTCCTTGTACAAAATCTTCTGGAGTGGCTTATAGCCTAAAATAATTCACAACCTGGGGAGTTTTCTTCTTTCCTACACTTCGCTTACAAATGGATCGATCCCAGTGGGGCTGAAGTGACAATTTAACTTGTTTTGGGGTGACCGTGCTGGGAAACTGCTTCACGGGTTCTCTCTGCTCTGTTGGTCCTAGGAGTTGCTTAAGTTTCTTTGCTGTATTTGATTAAGGCTCCTCTGTAACCCTTTCAGTACAGCTTGAGCAAAGTTGTGCATTAAGTGTGGTCATGTTCGAATAAGGGGAGTAAACTAGGCCTTTCTTTTCTCAATGCAGACAAGGCACTTGTTCTGTAGACAGAACATTAGTAGGGCTGGGATGATACCAGTATCGCAATACTCATTAGTATCGTGGGAAGGAAACAAAACACAATGCGGATTTAACTTCTTTAGGAAAACAGCCCTAATGTTGGAAACAAACATCATTATGTTGTCACCCAGAGTCACATGTATTTATTTTCCAAGCTATAGGAAACAATATTTTGCGTACAGCAGGTACGCTTCGTGTTTTAATTTTTGACATGGAAAACATATTGTTATACAGACCAAATGATTAGATACAGCAACAAACATTCACATGGAATTTCTACTATCCTACTGTATAACACAGTAAACAATAGTATTAAACATGTTAATTACTATCTGAGAAAATTCACATGTACAAGCAGACCCAAAAAATGTAGGTGACAAAACAATTTTGTATCATATTTTACCCAGAGGCTGAAAGCACCCATTGTAAACCTTGCCATACATTGCTCCATTAACTGGTCCACTGTACTCTTCTCTGAGGCAGTATAGAAGACCACCTAAACCTGTTTTGAGCCAGTCTACATATTTAATAGTTTGTTTTCATCTGTGGCTCCCAATCTCTCCCTGGCATGCACCACACACTGCCAGAGATGAGGAGATATCTGGGTAATATCCGGAAGTGTGATCTTCCAAACCTCTCCCATAAACCAGGAGAATCCATGTTTTCATTTGATTCAATCCGATTTGTATATCTAATAGGGGAGGACGGAGCGGGCGATTCACCTTGACTGTGGAATAGGAAGGAAGTAAAGGATGGTCGGTGTGTGGAAAATGTAATCATCAGATGATATTTGAAATTGTCACGCCCTAACCAGAGCCCGCTGGAGCCCGCTGGGTTCTCTATGATGTATAGGTCAGAGTGTGACTAGGGGGGTTTCTAGCGTTTCCATTTCTATGTTGGTATGGTTCTGATTATCATTGTCTCTAATTGGGGATCATATTTAAGTTGCCCATTGTTCCCACCTGTGTTGTGGGATATTGTTTTCAGTTAGTGCCTTAGTGCGCTCTGTACTGGATGTTCGTTGTTTCTTTGTTGTTTTTGTTAAAGTTTACTTTGAAATAAAATATGCGGAACTATACGCACGCTCCATTCGACGATCGTGACAGAAATGGAGGAACGTGGTGATGGAAATTGTCACTAATACGACATGGGCTTTTCATTGGTTTGGGCAGAGGCTGTTCCCTCTGTGTGGTTTTATACTCAACTTTTGCAGTGTGATTAGTTGTGTTTGACAAAACGTCTATGTCCCCAGAGCTGAGTGTACCATTCATATTCATCATCGAGCTGCAGCTCAAATTTGAGTGCAAAGGGAGTTGAAAATGTCAACCTCCTTGTTTTTGATTAAATCACCATGCTTACCACAAAGATCATTGTGCCCATGTGAGCTTCTCAGCTCTTGAAGGAATGTGGGGAGGGGCAACAATTTGAAACATTTGGAAATTGTCCTCTAACTGTACACATGATATGGAAACAGAGTTGATATTAGCCATTTTTATCATGATATATAGAGTAGGAAATGTAATCAAAGCTAGATATAAGTAGCACTTCAGAGAGAGCAAGAAGGTCAAAGTTGTATCCCACAAGCAGTAAAACATGTTTTGCCAAAGGTCAATGTGTGTTCGGAAGTAAAACTCCAACTGGAGGGAGCCAATAGGGTTCAAGTAAAAGTCACTGTGTCCATTCCTCTTTTTGTAAACAGTAATTTACCATTACTGGGAACAAGAGTCTGTGATTCTGCCGTTGATATTTCACAAAAGCTCATTACATACAGTTCCAAATGCTTACCTTGAATTTGTTTTAAAGAGACAACGCATCTTAACACTCAGGTGTTTTGCCTCCTAGCAAAGGATGTGTTTTCACAGATGTTTAACCCCTACCTGCGTCTCTGTTTCTCAGCAGCTAATAGCAACAGAGGGAACGGATACATTTGTCAAAGCCATTGGAGGTATACTCTCCACCCTCCCCTCACTCTGACATCACTCATCCACACTATTTCAGGAGTGAGGAGCGATTACTCATCAATCTCGCCACTATAACAGCCCCCACCACCGTCCGTCGTTGCCATCGTTGCCAGCTCCATCGAGCCCTTCCGCCTTCCTCGGGCGCTATGCATAATTCACTGTGGCGAAGTACGTTCTTTCCGAGTGAAGAAGAGCTTTTTAATTTGAGCTATCCATCCTCTGCCATGGCATCCCTGTTTTAAGACTCCTTTCTGCTCAAACAGATATATATGTTATTCTCCAAGTATATGTTATTCTGCAAATCATGTAAAAATGTGTCTGATGACTTATGCATATGTACATTGGATGGTGCCTTCATTGATCATGTCCCCGCTTATAAATATCGGGGAGTCTGGATCGACGAAAAGCTATCTTTCAAAAAGCATGTGATTGATTTAGTTGATAAATTAAGAATTAAAATCAACTTATTTTATAGATGTTATTATTTTATCATGCCTTTCATTAAATAGCAGAAAACAAATAATTCAGTTGACATTCATACCAGTTACAGACTATGGAGATGGAGATATTGTCTTTATGAATGCAACTGCCACTATATTGAAGCCATTAGCCCACTACGTTTTATTATGGCGATTGGTTTAGTGCACATCACTGCATTCTGTCTCAGAAAATAGGCAGGCCCTCTGTGGACTATTGTAGATCTATGCTTTGCACTCATTTTGTTTATAAAGCATTCCTGCATAAACCTCCGCTTTACCTTACCTCATCGTTAAATTACAGATTTATACACCTGATTGTTTTTTTACAATAATTGTTTACCTTACGTGTGGAATGACCTCTAGAGCACTTTAAAATAGGTGGAAATGGTGCCTCTAAGGCATTTCAGATGGCTGTTAGGGGACCTTTAAATCAAGAATGTGTCTGTTTTTAATGATTGTGTTTTGTTTTTCATGTACAGTGTCTTCAGAAAGTATTCATACCCCTTGACTTATTCCACATTTTGTTGTATTACAGCCTGAAATCAAAATGGATTAAAATATATATATATATATATATCACCCATCTATACACATTACCCCAAAATAAATGTTTGCAAATGTATTGAAAATGAATTACAGAAATATCTCATTTACTTACAGTACCAGTCAAAAGTTTGGACACACCTAGTCATTCAAGGGTTTTCTTTATTTGTACTATTTTCTACATTGTGGAATAATAGTGAAAACATCAACATTCTGTAACAACACATATGGAATCATGTAGTAACCAAAAAAGATTTAAACAAATCTAAATGTATTTTATATTTAAGATTCTTCAAATTAGCCACCCTTTGTCTTGATGACAGCTTTGCACACTTGGCATTCTCTCAACCAGCTTCACCTGCTTTTCCAACAGTCTTGAAGGAGTTCCCACATATGCTGAGCACATGTTGGCTGCTTTTCCTTCACTCTGCAGTCCTAAACCATTTCAATTTAGTTATTAAGGTCGGGTGATTGTGGAGGCCAGGTCATCTAAGGCAGCACTCCATCACTCTCCTTCTTGGTCAAATAGCACTTACAAGGTCTGGAGGTGTGTTGGGTCATTGTCCTGTTGAAAAACAAATGATAATTCCACTAAGCACAAACTAGATGAGATGGCGTATCACTGCACAATGCTGTGGTAGTCATGTAGGTTCAGTCTGCCTTGAATTATAAATAAATCACAGACAGTGTCACCAGCAAAACACCCCTACACCATCACACCTCCTCCTCTATGCTTCATGGTGGGAACCACACATGCGGAGACCTTCCGTTCACATACTCTGTGTCTCACAAAGACACGGCGGTTGGAAACAAACATCTCAAATTTGAACTCATCAGACCAAAGGACAGATTTCCACCCGTCTAATGTCCATTGCTGTGTTTCTTGGCCCAAGGAAGTTTCTTATTATTATTGGTGTCCTTTAGTAGTGGTTTCTTTGCAGCAGTTCGACCATGAAGGCCTGATTCACGCAGACTCCTCTGAACAGTTGATGTTGCGATGTGTCTGTTACTTGAACTCTGTGAAGTATTATTTTGGGCTGAAATTTCTGAGGCTGGTAACTCTAATGAACTTATCCTCTACAGCAGAGGTATCTCTGGGTCTTCCTTTCATGTGGAGGTCAGCATGAGTCAGTTTCATCATGGCGTTTGATGGTTTTTGCGACTGCACTTGAATAAACTTTCAAAGTTCTTGAAAATTTCCGTATTGACTGACCTTCATGTCTGAAAGTAATAATGACTATCGTTTCTCTTTGCTCATTTCAGCTGTTCTTGCCATAATATGGACTTTTTCTATTACCAAACAGGGTGTCACGTTCGTTATAAGGATCAGACCAAGGTGCAGCGGGGTATGCGTACATTCTTATTTATTAAAAGAATGAACACTGAACAAACTAACAAAATATCAAAACAAACAATGAAGCTATACAAATGAGTACTGACAGGCAACTTCACATAGACATACAAAACCCCAAGACATACAAAAACCCTAGACATAGAAAACTAGCGTACCCACCCTAATCACATCCTGACCTAACCAAAAAATATAGAAAAACAGATATCTAAGGTCAGGGTGTGACAGTACACCCCCCCACACACACACACACACACAGGTGCGGACTCCCGACCGCAAACCTGAACCTATAGGGGAGTATCCGGGTGGGCATCTACCCTTGGTGGCGACTCCGGTTCTGGACGCAGCTATGGAAGCTCCAGACCGTGGGTCATCTCTGGAGGCCCCGGACCGTGGATCGTAGCCGGAGGCTCCAGACAGTGGATCGTCGCCAGAGGAACCGGACCATAGAACGTCGCAGGAGGCTCTGGTCTGAGAACCCCTGCTGAAAGCTCTGGACTGCCGACCGTCGCTAGAGGCTTCGGACTGCCGACCGACGCTAGAGGCTTCGGACCGCCGACCGTCGCTAGAGGCTTCGGACCGCCGGCCGTCGCTAGAGGCTTCGGACCGCCGGCCGTCGCTAGAGGCTTCGGACCGCCGGCCGTCGCTAGAGGCTTCGGACCGCCGGCCGTCGCTAGAGGCTTCGGACCGCCGACCGTCGCTAGAGGCTTCGGACCGCCGACCGTCGCTAGAGGCTTCGGACCGCCGACCGTCGCTAGAGGCTTCGGACCGCCGACCGTCGCTAGAGGCTTCGGACCGCCGACCGTCGCCGGAGGCTTCGAACCGCCGACCGTCGCTGGAGGCTTTCGGACCGCCGACCGTTGCTGCAGGCTTCGGACTGCCGACCGTCGCTGGAGGCTTTCGGACCGCCGACCGTTGCTGCAGGCTTCGGACTGCCGACCGTCGCTGGAGGCACCGGACTGTGGATCATCGCCGGGGGCTCTGAACTGGGAAGCAACACTTGAGGCTCTGGATTGCAGCTCGTCGCTGAAGACTCCGGACCGTGGACCATGGCTGGAGTCTCCGGACCTTGGACCGTGGCTGGAGGCTCCGGACCAGGGACCGTCGCTGGAGGCTCAGGACCGGGGACCATCGCTGGAGGCTCAGGACCGGGGACCGTCGCTGGAGGCTCAGGACCGGGGACCGTCGCTGGAGGCTCAGGACCGGGGACCGTCGCTGAAGGCTCTGGACCGGGGACCGTAGCTGGAGGCTCCGGACTGCGAACCGTCTCAGGAGATTCTGGACTACGTACAGTCGCTGGAGGCTCCGGACTGGAGACCGTCGCTGGAGGTCCCGGAACCTATGAAACGTCGCCGGAAGCTCAGGACTGGGAATTGTCGCCGGAAGCTCTGGACTGGGAACTGTCGCCGGAAGCTCTGGACTGGGAACTGTCGCCGGAAGATCTGGACTGGGAACTGTCGGCGGAAGATCTGGACTGGGAACAGTCGCCGGAAGTTCTGGACTGGGAACTGTTGCCGGAAGCTCAGACAGGGAACTGTCGCCGGAAGCTCTGGACTGGGAACTGTCGCCAGAAGCTCTGGACTGGGAACTGTCACCAGAAGCTCTGGACTGTGGAGGTGCACTGGAGACCTGAAGTGTAATGCCGGCACTGGTGGTACCGGGCTGAAGACACGCATCTCAGGGTGAGTGCGGGGAGCAGGCACAGGGTGTACTGGACTGTGGAGGCGCACTGGAAGCCTGGTGCGTGGGGCCGGTACAGGTGACACCGGGCTGATGACACGCACTTCAGGGCGAGTGCGGAGAGGAGGCACAGGAAATACTGGACTGTGGAGGCGCACTGGAGACCTGATGTGTGACCGGCACAGATGGCACCGGGCTGATGACACACACCTCAGGGCGAGTGCAGGGAAGAGGAACAGGATGGACCTGACTGGGGACACGCACTTGAGGGAGAGTGCGAGGAGCAGGAACAGGACGTACTGAACTGTGGAGGCGCACTGGAGGCCTGGTGCATGGGACCGGTACAGGTGACACCGGGCTGATGACACACACCTCAGGGTGAATGCGGAGAGGAGGAACAGGACGGGCCTGACTGGGGACACCCACTTGAGGGAGAGTGCGAGGAGCAGGAACAGGACACACCTGACTGGAAAAGTGCACTTGAGGGAGAGTGCGAGGAGTTGGCACAGGACGTACTGAGTTGTGAAGGTACACTGGAGGCCTGGTGTGTATAGCCGGCATCAATTGTTCCGGGAACTTTAACACACATTTCAGGACGAGTACAAGGAACTGGCACAGGTGGCATCGGACAGCTAACACGCTCCTCAGTGCGAATGCGGTGCATACTACGCCAAACAAACATCTCTCTCTCTTCACTCTCCTCCAATTTGATCAACAACTCCTCGAAGGTCTCTAACTCTCCCCTCCGTTCACTTTCCTCCAATTTGTCCAATAACTCCTCGACAGTCTCTGACTCACCCCTCAACTTTGCCGACTGCT
Source organism: Oncorhynchus mykiss (assembly GCF_013265735.2). NCBI lineage: Eukaryota > Metazoa > Chordata > Actinopteri > Salmoniformes > Salmonidae > Oncorhynchus > Oncorhynchus mykiss. The sequence goes on from NC_048567.1 coordinate 43,401,992, forward strand.
CCATGTTCCCACCCCCTCAAAAATCTTGGGGTTTCTGTGGCCTACCTCCCCGACATCGTTGCTGTCCTCTCATGCTCTTAGGCCAGGATTTCCTCCCAAGTCCAGGATCCCTTCCCATCCAGGATCTCTTCCCAAGTCCAGGATACTTCCTCCTCCTGGGCACGCTGCTTGGTCCTTTGTTGGTGGGATCATCTGTCACGTTCGTTATGAGAATCGGACCAAGGCGCAGCATGGTATGCGTACATTCTTATTTATTAAAAGAATGAACACTGAACAAACTAACAAAATAACAAAACGAAACGTGACGCTATACACACGAGTGGTGACAGGCAACTACACATAGACATACAAAACCCCTAGACATACAACACCCCTAGACATACAAAAACCCTAGACATACAAAAACCCTAGACATACAAAACTAGCATACACACCCTAGTCACACCTTGACCTAACCAAAATATATCTAAGGTCAGGGCGTGACATAGGGATATCTTCTGTAAACCATCCTACCTTGTCACAACACAACTGATGGCTCAAACACATTAAGAATTAAAGAAATTCCACAAATTAACTTTTCACAATACACACCTGTATGCATTCCAGGTGACTACCGCATGACACTGGTTGAGAGAATGCCAAGAGTGAGCAAAGCTGTCATCAAGGCCAAGGGTGGCTACTTTGAAGAATCTCACATATAAAATATTTGTTTATTTGTTATTTATTAAACACTTTTTTCAGTTATTACATTCCATATGTGTTATTTCATTGTTTTAATGTCTTCAATATTATTCTAAAATCCTGGAATGATTAGGTGTGTCCAAACTTTTGACTGGTACTGTACGTTTTCACACGCCTGAGCAAATACATGTTAGTGTCACCTTTTGCAAAGACTACAGCTGTGAATCTTTATTGGTAAGTCTCTAAGAACTTTACACACCTTGATTGTACAATATTTGCACATTATTCTTAAAAAAAATACTTCAAGCTCTTTCAAGTTGATTGTTGATCATTGCTAGACAGCCATTTTCAAGTCTTGACATAGATTATCAAGATGATTTTAGTCAAAACTGTAACTAGGCCACTCAGGAACATTCAATGTCTTCTTTTTCAGCAACTCCAGTGTATATTTGGCCTTTTGTTTTAAGTTATTGTCCTGCTAAAAGGGGAACTTGTCTCCCAGTGCCTGTTGAAAAGTAGACTGAACAAGGTTTTCCTCTAGGAAAACCAGCATACCCATAACATGATGCACCCACCACCATCGTTGAAAACATGAAGAGTGGGGCCTCCCGAGTGGCGCAGCGGTATAAGGCACTGCATCGCAGTGTTGTGGCGTCCCTAAAATCTCAGGCTGTGTCACAACTGGCCATGACCGGGAGTCCCATCATCGTGCTTTAGCGACTCCGTTTGGCGCCTGCAAGCTGACTTCGGTCGTCAGTTGAACGGTGTTTCCTCTGACACATTGGTGCAGCTGGCTTCCGGGTTAAGCGAGTGGTTGTTAAAGACCGCGGTTTGGCGGGTCATGTTTCGGACGACGCATGACTCGACCTTCGCCTCTTCCGAGCCCATTGGGGAGTCACAGCGTTGAGAAGATTGTATTCACGAAATTGGGAAAAAAGGGGCTACAAAAATAACAGTGGTACTCATTTCAATTTGTTGGATTTCCCCAAACATAACGGTTTGTATTCAGGACATAAAGTATGTTTCTTTGCCATATTTTTGTAGTTTTACTTTAGTGCCTTATTGCAAACAGGATGCAGGTTTTGTTTTATTCTGTAGAGCCTAACAAAGGGTTTAAATACTTATTGACTCAAGACATTTCAGCTTTTAATTTCTTATTCATTTGTAAACATTTTTAAAAAACAGATCCATTTTGACATTTTGGGTTATTGTGTGTAGGCCAGTGACACAAAATCTCAATTGAATACATTTTAAATTCAGGTTGTAACACAACAAAATGAGGTAAAAGTATTTCTCTGCACAGTTTGCAATGCATTTGCCATACAGTACAATAACACTCCTGTCAGATAATGTTTCTTGGTCTATATTTGAACTATGTGGAGCATGTCATCATTATGAAACACTACAACATTGAGGCTGTTTCCTTCCCTGTGTACGGTCTGAATGCTATTATCATGTAAGGCACAGCTTCTCTAGGGGAATCCAGACAGATTTACTCACACCCCAGACCATTTGGATTCTCTCTCTCTCTCTCTCCTCTCTCTCAGGCTTTCAGACCCGAAGTCATGGGGGTTCCATGATCGGTTTCTCAGATGGAATTAAAATGTCTCATCTCGCAGCTGTCAACCATGCAAATCACATTGTCCACATAATCTATTTGTGAAAACAGCTACTGGTCTATTCTATTTGATGCCTTTCTCTGCCTGCTTTTATGATGTTTTTATCAGCCAAACTGCATCCATCGTTAATGTTTTGTGCAGTAATCTCCTCTTTCTTTTCTCTCTTTTGTTCTAGGTTTACCGCCATTCATACATGGCCTCATATAGCATTTATAACATTCACACAAGGTATGTTTCATGTGCTTGTTTACCATGTGTTTGTCTACTTGTCAAGACAATCTCTTCTAAGGCAGTTTATCTCAGGTGGATGCTAAGAGCCTGGTGAATCCACAACAAACAATGAAATTCAATATTTTGTCAGTCATGACCTTTTAAATGTCAATATTTATGATAAAACATTGTTTTGAAGTGGGCTTTTTTACATTTGACCTCGTAGTCATTTAGCAGATGCTCTTATCCAGAGCGACTTACAGTTAGAGTTACCAGTGTATCCGGAAGTTAAAGGTGTATCAATGTAAATGCCTGCCACTGCTCTATGTAGCAGTCTTACTGGTTACTTACTGTTGTTTTTCAGGGAGGTATGGGAGTTGGACCCTCCGGAGGTGCTTAACTCTGTTCTGCAGTACGCTGAATGGGGAGTGCAGGGCCAGCAACTGGTAAGTCAAAGATGAGCTGCCACTCCTACATGCAACCCTCCCATATCACACCTGTTACCATTGGGAATAATGCAACGGGCATATTTTGTGATTTTTCACTTGCCCGGAAGAACGGTGGTTAAAGTCACAATCCTATATCACATTCCTTTTGAATATTACTCCAACTAGGAAGTTTGCATTCTTGGCGTAATGGCTAACGTACTGGGTTGATAGTCGGTAGACCCAGGTTTGAGTCACAGGCGGGAAAAGAACTCTAGACCACCTTTACTCCACACACGGAGATGAATACTGTACAAAACTCTCACCCGCCCTCCATTTGGCAAATGTGACCATAATTCTATCCTCCTGATTCCTGCTTACAAGCAAAACTAAAGCAGGCAGTACCTATGACTCGCTCAATACAGAAGTGGTCAGATGACGCGGATGCTACGCCACAGGACTTTTTTGCTGGCACAGACTGGAATATGTTCTGGAATTCATCCAATGACATTGAGGAGCACACTACCTCAGTCATCGGCTTCATCAATAAGTGCATCGACGATGTCGTCCCCACAGTGACTGTACGTACATATCCCAGCCAGAAGCCATGGATTACAGGCAACATCTGCATCAAGCTAAAGGCTAGAGCTGCCACTTTCAAGGAACGAGAGACTAATCCGGACACTTATAACAAATCCGCTATGCCCTCAGACAAACCATCAAACAAGCAAAGTGTCAATACAGGATTAAGATTGAATCCTACTTACACCGGCTCTGACGCTCGTCGGATGTGACAGGGCATGAAAACTAATAAAGACTACAAAGGGAAACCCAGACGCGAGCTGCCCAGTGACGCGAGCCTACCAGATGAGCTAAATGCCTTTTATGATCGTTTTGAGGCATTGCAACACTGAAGCATGAACGAGAGCACCAGCTGTTCTGGATGACTGTGTGATAACGCTCTCGGTAGCCAATGTGAGCAAGACCTTTAAACAGTTCAACATTAAGAAAACCGTGGGGCCAGACAGATTACCAGAACGTGTACTCAAAGCATGAGATGACCAACTGTCAAGTGTCTTCACTGATATTTTCAACCTCTCCCCTCTGTAATTCCTACATGTTTCAATCAGACCACCAAAGTCCCTGTGCCCATGGAAGGGAAGGTAACCTGCCTAAATGATTACTGCCCCTTAGCATTCACGTTGGTAGCCATGACGTGCTTTGAAAGCCTGGTCATGGCTCACATCAACAGCATCCTCTAGGACACCCTAAACCCTCACAATCTCACTCCACACTGCCCTTTCCAACCTGGACAAAAGGAACACCTATGTAAGAATGCTGTTCATTGACTATAGCTCAGCTTTCAACACCATAGAAAGCCCACAAAGCTCATCACTAAACTAGGGACCCTGGGCCTAAACACCTCCCCCTGCAACTTGATCCGGGCCGCCCCCAGGTGTTAAGGGTAGGAAACCACACGTCTGTCACGTTGATCCTCAATGCTGGGGCCCCTCAGGGGTGTGTACTTAGTCCCCTCCTGTACTCCCTGTTCACCTACGACTGTGTGGCCAAACATGACTCCAACACCATCATTAAGTTTGCTGACGACACAACAGTCACCGACAACGATGAGAAAGCCTATAGGGAGGAGGTCAGAGAACTGGCAGTGTGGTGTCAAGATAACAACCTCTCCCTCAATGTGAGCAAGACAATGGAGCTGATCGTGGACTACAGGAAAAGGCGGGCAGAACAGGCCCCCACACCAATGGGGCTGTAGTGGAGCGGGTCGAGAGTTTCAATTCACCAACGAGTCCCACATCACCAATGAACTATCATGGTCCAAACACACCAAGACAGTTGTGAAGAGGGCACGACAAAACCTTTTACCCCTCAAGAGTCTGAAAAGATTTAGCATGGGTCCCCAGATCCTCAAAAAGTTATACAGCTGCACCGTCAAGAGCATCGTGACAGGTTGCATCACCGCCTGGTATGGCAACTGCTCGGCATCTGTTCATAAGGCGCTACAGGAGCTAGTGTGTATGGCCCAGTACATGGGGCCAAGCTTCCTGCCATCCAGGACCTATATAATAGGCGGTGTCAGAGGAAAGCCCATAAAATGTTCAGACTCCAGTCACCCAAGTCATAGACTATTTTGTCTGCTACCGTAAGGCAAACGGTACCGGAGAACCAAGTCTAAGACCAAAAGGCTCCTTAACAGCTTCTATCCCCAAGCCTTAGGACTGCTGAACAATTAATCAAATGTTCACCGGACAATTTACATTGACACCCCCCCCCCATTTGTTTTGTACACTGCTGCTACACACTGTTTATTATCTATCCATAGTCACTTGAACCCTATCTACATGTACAAATTACCTCAACTAACCTGTACCCCCGCACACTGACTCGGCTCCGGTACTCCCTGTAAAAAAACTTGGTATTGTTATTTTATTGTGTTACTCTTTATAATTGTTTACTTTAGTTTATTCGGTAAATATTTTCTTGACTCTTTTTGAACTGCACTGTTGGTTAAGGGCTCGTAAGTAAGTAAGCATTCAATCAATGAATCAAATGTATTTATAAAGCCCTTTTTGCATCAACCGATGTCACAATGTGCTGTACAGAAACCCAGCCTAAAGCCCCAAACAGCAAGCAATGCAGATGTAGAAGCACATTGGCTAGGAAAAACTCCCTAGAAAGGCCAGAACCTATGAAGAAACCTAGAGAGGAACCAGGCTCTAAGGAGTGGCCAGTCCTCTTCAGGCTGTGTCGGGTGGAGATTTTAACAGAACATGGCCAAGATGTTCAAACATTCATAGATGACCAGCAGGGTCAGATAATGATAATCACAGTGGTTGTAGAGGGTGCAACAGGTCAGCACCTCAGGTGTAAATGTCAGTTGGCTTTTCATAGCCGATCATTCAGAGTTAGAGACAGCAAGTGCGAAGAGAGAGTCCAAAACAGCAAAACAGCTACCTTGTCAGCTACCTTGTCAGGGCATGGTCCTAGGGCTCAGGTCCTCCGAGAGAAGAGAGAGCGAAAAAGAAATAGAAAGAGAGAGAGAATTAGAGGGAGCATACTTAAATTCACCCAGGACACCGGATACGACAGGAGAAATACTCCAGATATAACAGACTGACCCTAGCCCCCCAACACATAAACTATTGCAGCATAAATACTGGAGGCTGAGACAGGAGTGGTCGGGAGACACTGTGGCCCTGTCCAACAATACCCACGGACAGGGCAAACAGGCTGGGTATAACCCCACCCACTTTGACAAGGCACAGCCCCCACACCACCAGAGGGATCTCTTCAACCACCAACCTACTACCCGGAGACAAGGGCAGAGTATAGCCCACGAAGATCTCCCCCACGGCATGAACCCGAGGGGGGCGCCAACCCGGACAGGATGATCACGTCAGTGACTCAACCTACTCAAATGACGCACCCCTCCTAGGGACGGCAGGGAAGAACAACAGTAAGCCAGTGACTCAGCCCCCGTAATAGGGTTTAGAGGCAGAGAATCCCAGTGGAGAGAGGGAAACCGGCCAGGCAGAAACAGCAAGGGCGGTTCGTCGCTCCAGTGCCTTTCCGTTCACTTTCACACCCCTAGGCTAGACTACACTCAATCATAGGATCTACGGTAGAGATTAGTCTTCAATAAAGACTTGAAGGTTGGGACCGAGTCTACGTCTCTCACATGGGTAGGCAGACCATTACATAAAAATCGAGCTCTGTAGGAGGAAGCCCTACATCCAGCTGTTTGCTTAGAAATTCTAGGGACAGTAAGGAGGCCTGTGTCTCTTGACCGTAGCGCACGTGTAGGAATGTACGGCAGGACCAAATCAGAACGACAGTTAGGAGCAAGCCCATGTAATGCTTTGTAGGTTAGCAGTAAAACCTTGAAATCAATCCTAGCCTTAACAGGAAGCCAGTATAGAGATGCTAGCACTGGAGTAATATGATCAAATGTTTTGGTTCTAGTCAAGATTCTAGCAGCCGTGTTTAGCACTGACTGAAGTTTATTTAGTGCTTTATTCAGTTAGCTGGAAAGTAGAGCCTTGCAGTAGTCTAATCTAGAAATGACAAAAGCATGGATACATTTTTCTGCCACATTTTTGGACAGAAAGTTTCTGATTTTTGTGATGTTACGAAGATGCAAAAAAGCTGTCCTTGAACTATTCTTGATATGTTCGTCAAAAGAGATCAGGGTCGAGAGTAACGCTGAGGTCCTTCACAGTTTTATTTGAGATGATTGTACAACCATCAAGATTAATTGTCAGATCCAACAGAATATCTCTTTGTTTCTTGGGACCTAGAACTAGCGTCTCTGTTTTGTCAGAGTTTAAAAGTAAAACAATTGCTGCCATCCACTTCCTTATGTCTGAAGCACAGGCTTCAAGGGAGGGCAATTTTGGAGATTCACCATGTTTCATTGAAATGTACAGGTGTGTGTCATCTGCATAGCAGTGAAAGTTAACATTCCGAAAGACATCACCAAGAGGTAAAATATATAGTGAAAACAATAGTGGTCTAAAACGGAACCTTGAGGAACATCAACATTACAGTTGATTTGTCAGAAGTCTCCATCCACAGAGACAAACTGATATCTTTCCGACAGATAAGCTCTAAACCAAGCCAGAACTTGTCCGTGTAGACCAATTTGGGTTTCCAATCTCTCCAAACGAATGTGCTGATCAATGGTATCAAAGCAGCACTAAGGTCTAGGAGCACGAGGACAGATGCAGAGCCTTGGTCTGACGCCATTAAAAGGTAATTTACCACCTTCACAAGTGCAGTCTCAGTGCTATGATGGAGTCCAAAACCAGACTGAAGCATTTCGTATACATTGTTCTTCTTCAGGAAGGCAGTGAGTTGCTGCGCAACAGCTTGAATTTCTTTTGAGAGGAATTGGATATTCGATACAGGCCGATAGTTTTTCATATTTTCTGGGTCAATATTTGGCTTTTTCAAGAGAGGCTTTATTACTGCCACTTTTAGTGAGTTTGGTACACATCCGGTGGATAGGGAGTCATTTATTATATTCAACATAGGAGAGCCAAGCACAGGAAGCAGCTCCTTCAGTAGTTTAGTTGGAATAGGGTCCAGTATGCAGCTTGAAGGTTTAGAGTCATTTAACGGTAAGGTCTACACTTGTTGTATTCGGTGCACGTGATAAATAAATCTTGATTTGATTGGGTTGGGTTGATAGTCGGTAGACCCAGGTTTGAGTTCCAGGCGGGGCTACCCCCCGAACTTGCAATATTCTGCATTTACATACCCCAGTGTTGAAAGTAACTGAATATAGTCCTTGCCTACTGAGGGTTATGTCACCTATTTGTTTGGAAGTTTTTGGGTACTGCTTGAATAAACTACAAATAAGTTGCTTTAACAAGTGTTGCCCGTGGCCTGAAATGTATGTGCAAAGGAATAGGACAGGTTGCTTTGCCCAGGATCAACAGTTTAAAATATTTTTGATTGTATATTTTTTGAAACGCTGTTATTTCTTTGTTTAGCCTATGGGGGGATTTTCCCCCTCTTCCTCGTGTAATTGCTTTGTTCGACTTAATTGTTCTCCAATTTAATCCCTGCATGGAGTGCATTCTGAACTTTTAATTAGACGGTGTTTTGATTATGTTGCGGTTGAAAGTGAATCATGTTTCTCATTAAAGTGGCAACAGTAGAGTATGCCTGTTGTCTGCTATTGCATCCCTGTCATGTTTGTCTTTCTTACATGAACATTTATGTTCAAGTTAATTAAAATGTAAAGCCAGAATGCATAGATAATATCCACTCCGTCTCCTGTATTGGCTTTGAAGGTCTACCAAGTTACCTGGCCTTCAAAACATTTGCATCAAATTATTAATTTGATGCTTTTAGTCACAGAACGATGTTGTGGACATACAAACATGTTGACAGCTTTCAGTCAGATTATTCGAGAACATGATATTTGATTACATGACAATCAGTAGTGACATGCCAAGCACACCTGAAACAACCTGCACTAATGTGACATTCAGTATGCCATGTAAATGTGGACCATTTCTTCCAAGTCGGAATATTTCTCTCAAATCTGCTCATTTTCTAGTGCTTTGTGGTGAATCCACAGAGCAGGATTAACCACAGTGCCAAGATGGCAAACTCGCTGGGCAGTGGTCGTAGTGGCAGCAGGGTCCTTCTAGCCCAGCCCCATCTCCTTTGGAAGGCTTCTTTGAACTTCTTCGTACAGCTGCTCAGACACAGCTCTGGTGGGCTCTTCTGTATTGGATCTCACTTCTGACACCAAATGTTATGTTGGGTGTCATGTGGAATTCAAACCCGATACCATCCATTTGTAACTATACACGGCTTTGTGAAAGGCCGGCCTAAATCCAGCTATCAAAGCACAGCATTCTAAGCAGGTTGATTTGGAATGTCAAATGACTCTCGCATTGTACTCCAGTTCATTTTCGAAATAGAGAATCATTCAAACTAAATGATAATACCTTTTCATTTGTTTGCTTTAGACAGATGGGGCACTGTTTGTGGACAGCTCACAGGCTTAAGTATTAGAGGTTTCTTCTGCAATTGTAACATTTGGTGTGGCTATTTAGGCTTAAATCAAACTCACCTCCATTAGAGGGCCATTACGGTGATGAGAGGTGAGGCAGACAGATATGCAGGCATTCGGGGCTCTCGAGTCGCATAAGCTTCATCGTTAGCCACAATTTGATCTTATAAATACATGACACTGCTAGTATATATTGGATAGGATGCCAGTTCTGTGAGTTGTTTTGTTGTGTAGACTAGATATTGCATTGACAGCATCCTTAAAGTGAACTAGCTATCAACACAAACTCAAGCCCAAAACACAAAACATACATAGAAATGTTATGATAGCACTTCCTATTTCCAAACCGAAAATCCTACCCGTCTTATTGGACAGCTAGTTTCAGTCTTTAGTGAAGCAGATCAAATCAAATTGTACTGGCCACATACACATACTTAGCAGATGTTATTGCAGGTGTAGCGAAATGCTTGTGTTCCTAGTTCCAAAAGTGCAATAATACCTAACAATTGACAACAATACAAACACATCTAAAAGTGAAATAATGGAATTAATAAGAAATATATCAATATTAGCTTGAGCGATGTCGAAGTAGCAAAATACATTAGAATAGAATAAAGTATATACATATGAGATGAGTAAAGCAGTATGTTAACATTATTTAAACGTTATTAATTTGACTAGTGTTCCATTATTAAAGTTGCCAGTGATTCCAAGTCTATGTATATAGGGCAGCAGCCTCTAAGGTGCAGAGTTGCGTAACCTGGTGGAAGCCGGCTAGTGATGGCTATTTAACAGTCTGAGGGACTTGAGGGTGGACAATTTCAGTTTGTCAGTGGTGTGTACGACGAAGAACTTGAAGCTTTCTGGGATAGGGAGAGATTGAATATGTCTGTAAACACTCCAGTCAGCTGGTCTGCGCATGCTCTGAGGACGCGGCTAGGGATGCCATCTGGGCCGGCAGCCTTGCGAGGGTTAACACGCTTAAATGTCTTACTCAAGTTGGCCACGGAGAAGGAAAGCTCATAGTCCTTGGTAGTGGGTCATGTCGGTGGCACTGTGTTATGCTCAAAGCAGGCGAAGAAGGTGTTTAGCTTTTCCGTGAGCAAGACGTCGGTTTCCGCAACGTGGCTGGTTTTCCATTTGTAGTCCGTGATTGTCTGTAGACCCTGCCACATACGTCTTGTGTCTGAGCCGTTGAATTGCAACTCCAGTTTGTCACTTTACTTGCCTATTTTATTGCCTTACGGAGAGAATAACTACACTATTTGTATTCTGCCATATTCCTAGTCACCTTGCCGTGGTTAAATGCGGTGGTTTGCGCTTTCAGTTCTGCGCAAATGCTGCCATCTATCCACATTTTCTGGTTTGGGTAGGTTTTAATAGTCACAGTGGGTACAACATCTCCTATATACTTCCTGATGAACTCAGTCACCGTATCCATGTATTCGTCGATGTACATTGATGGTACATTGATGTTGAAACGGTTCAAGACATTTCTGTTTTAAAGCAGCTCTTTTTGCTGAATCCTATACCACACACACTGCCTTCTGGAGCGATTTAGGCAGGCTGCCTCTACTCTATGCCTTTGATATAACAGCGGGGCTTGCAGAGCCTGAGACAGGTCAGCTCAGCTCAGCTCCATAACGGTGCTTTATGTAAGTCTGGCTGATGCAGGCTGCTGGTTGACCTGGAAACGTTTGTTGGTTCTGGGGAAAAAATATATTTGAGGATAAGGAGTTGGTTGATCATTTCAACACAGGTCTATGTAACACAGATCATTTAGGTTGTTAATGGAATCGGACATTATGTTTCTAGAATTTCTCTGGACATGGTGATTCCAGGGCTCTTCAACCACATCCATTCAGGGAATGAGATTTGAATAAGACCTGAATTGAAAATGTGTTATTATTTCCCCCTTTTCGTGAATTTCAATATATATATATATATATTGGGTATGTTGAAAAGGATGTTTCCTAGGCCTTGTATTTACCCTGTGACATTAGAGGTCTGGATATACAATTTTCGTCTTTCTCTCTCTGTGTTCAAAATGTGTCAAAAGTTGATATTTGATTGACTTTCACATTTCAGACCTGTAGAGGAAATGCCAAATTGAAATGTTAAATGAAATGTGAAATTTATTTAACCGTATTTATTTAACCTATTTAACTAGTCAAGTCAGTTAAGAACAAATTCTTATTTTACAATGACAGCCTATGCCCGCCAAACCCTCCCTTAACCAATTGTGCGCCGCCCTATGGGACTCCCAATCATGGCCAGTTGTGATCCAGCCCGGGATCGAACCAAGGTCTGTAGTGAAACCTCTAGCACTGAGATGCAGTGCCTTAGACTGCTGCATCACTCGGGAGCCACTCATGTCAGTGATTACATTTCTGATCTCCTTGTGTGTCTTTGTGCCCACAGATCTATCAGTCTCAGGAAATCCCACGCTGAAAAATATGAAATTCACTACTTTTATTGATCGGCTTGCTCTGCCCTCATATTTAGCCTCGCATAGTGTAACATGTTATTTTCAGGACAACCAGGGCTTAAAGTTGAACACTATTTGACATAAACTGTTCCATTTATGAATTTTTTTGAGAAATTCCAATTGAAAAAAAAAGGTCCACCAAGCAAAATCCTGATTTAAAAAATATATATATATTTATAAGAATGCTGTAAGTACAGAAATTATTTTTGCAGTAAGAAATTAATATCCAACTAGTCAGTGACAACTTTGTGGAGTTTGGAGTTTGTGACAGGAACTATGTGAGCTTATTACAGTATTAAAAAAACACTATATTCTGGGATTTCCTATGACCTATGGAGAAGAACCTCTTACCTCCTAACGACTCTTGTGTGGCTTGTGTCTCAGCTTTTCACATTTTGTAGCTCAAACCGTTCAAACTTTACAGAATTTTTTTTGTGAGAAGACGCGTTTCACAAACAATGCTCTAGCTCAGCCCCCCGTTAATCACACAGACTAATGGTCGGCATCAACGGATGCAGAGGAAATGGACAAATCCCAAAAAATCCAGAAATCTGTAGCTCCAACACAATGTTCAAAACGGGTTAGATGTCCAAAACTCACTGGTGTCAGTCACGGTGGGACTGTTGAAGATGGAATGTGATATTTCAGTGATGACTTTCCTGATCTCCTTGTGTGTCCTTGTGCACACAGATCTACATATTCGAGAACAATATTTACTACCAATCAGATGTGAAGAGCAACTCCCTCAGACTGACATCTTCTGGAAAGGAAGGGATCATCTTCAATGGGATTGCTGACTGGCTGTACGAAGGTGGGTATTACCATTTACTTAAACAGACTGTCTTTTAGAAATGTGGCAGGTGTTCACCAAAGTTGTCGACAGGTTATTAGGCTATTTGCTGTATTGCAAAATATATATGTAATTGTGTTTGGTTGCCAACACATCCAAATATCAATATTTGAAGGAGATGTATATTTTTTGCCACTGACTTAGTCTGGCTTTAATTCCAATTTGGCTGCATATTAATAATTGATATGTTGGATTCACATCTACATCTCAACCAAAAATCTAAGTTGAAGAATAGGACTAATTCAAATAAAACTTTATTCTAAGTGCATTTAAAGTTAGATTTAATTTGGTTGAGAGTGAAACTTGAATCCAACATATCAATGATTAATTTGAGGACAAAATGTAACTAACAAAGCAGAAAATACATCTACTTCATATGCTGATATTTGTTTGTGTTGGCAATCAAACACAATTCAATATCCAGTTTGTCTACAAATTAATATTTCATATCCCAACCAAAAAAGGTGTTAAGGAATAGGAATAAATCTAATCTAATCAAATTCAAAATGCACTTTAAATGTTTGATATTATTTTGTCTTATTCTGTAAATTAGATGTTTGGTTGAGATGGAGACATGAATCCAACATATTCATGATTCACTTGAAGATTACATTTGAAATCAAACAAAGCTTGAAACCCTAGGTCTACATGGGAAGTTGACATACACCTCAGCCAACTACATTTAAACTCTGTTTTTCACAATTTCTGACAAAAATTACATTTCTTAAGTCAGTTAGGATCACCACTTTGTCTTAAGAATGTGAAATGTCAGAACAATAGTAGAGAGAATGATTTATTTCAGCTTTTATTTCTTTCATCGCATTCCCAGTGGGTCAGAAGTTTACATACACTCAATTAGTATTTGGTAGCATTGCCATTCAATTGTTTAACTTGGGTCAAACGTTTCGGGTAGCCTTTCACTAGCTTCCCCACAATAAGTTGGGTGAATTTTGGCCCATTCCTCCTGACAGAGCTGGTGTAACTGAGTCAGGTTTGTAGGCCTCCTTGCTCACACACGCCTTTTCAGTTCAGCACACATTGTTCTATGGGATTGAGGTCAGGGCTTTGTGATGGCCACTCCAATACCGTGACTTTGTTGTCCTTAAGCCATTTTGCCACAACTTTGGAAGTATGCTTTGGGTCATTGTCCATTTGGAAGACCTATTTGCGACCAAGCTTTAACCTCCTGACTGATGTCTTGAGATACTGCTTCAATATATCCACATCATTTTCCCACCTCATGATGCCATCTATTTCGTGTAGTGCACCAGTCCCTCCTGCAGCAAAGCACCCCCACAACGTGATGCTGCCACCCCCGTGCTTCACGGTTGGGATGGTGCTCTTCTGCTTGCAAGCCTCCCCCTTTTTCCTCCAAACATAACAAAGGTCATTATGGTCAAGCAGTTCTATTTTTGTTTCATCAGACCAGAGGACGTTTCTCCAAAAAGTACCATCTTTATTCCCATGTGCAGTTGCAAACTGTGGTCTGTTTATTTATGGCGGTTTTGGAGCAGTGACTTCTACCTTGCTGAGCGGCCTTTCAGGTTATGTCGATATTGCACAAGTTTTATTTTGGATATAGACACTTTTGTACCTCTTTCCTCCAACATCTTCACAAGGTCCTTTGCTGTTGTTCTGGGACTGATTTGCACTTTTCGAAACAAAATACATTAATCTCTAGGAGAGAACGCGTCTCCTCCCTGAGTGGTATGACGTCTGTGTGGTCCCATGGTGTTTATGCTTGCGTACTATTGTTTGTACAGATGAACGTGTTACCTTCAGACGTTTCGAAATTGCTCCCAAGGATGAACCAGACTTGTGGAGGTCTACATTTCTTGGCTGATTTCTTTTGATTTTCCCATGATATCAAGCAACGAGGCACTGAGTTTGAAGGTAGGCCTTGAAATACTTCCACAGTTACACCTCCAATTGACTCAAATTATGTCAATTAGCCTGTCAAAAGCTTCTAAAGCTGTTAAAAGGCACAGTCAACTTAGTGTACGTAAACTTCTGACTCCTGGAATTGTGATAATTTTTTTTATTTGATTTTTGATTTTTGATTTTACCTTTATTTAACCAGGTAGGCTAGTTGAGAACAAGTTCTCATTTGCAACTGCGACCTGGCCAATATAAAGCATAGCAGTGTGAAAAGACAACACAGAGTTACACATGGATTAAACAATTAACAAGTCAATAACACAGTAGAAAAAAAGAGAGTCTATATACATTGTGTGCAAAAGGCATGAGGAGGTAGGCGAATAATTACAATTTTGCAGATTAACACTGGAGTGATAAATTATCAGATGGTCATGTACAGGTAGAGATATTGGTGTGCAAAAGAGCAAACAAGTAAATAAATATAAACAGTATGGGGATGAGGTAGGTAAAATTGGGTGGACTATTTACCGATAGACTATGTACAGCTGCAGTGATCGGTTAGCTGCTCAGATAGCAGATGTTTGAAGTTGGTGTGTGAGATAAAAGTCTCCAACTTCAGCAATTTTTGCAATTCGTTCCAGTCACAGGCAGCAGAGAACTGGAACGAAAGGCGGCCAAATTAGGTGTTGGCTTTAGGGATGATCAGTGAGATCCACCTGCTGGAGCGCGTGCTACGGGTGGGTGTTGCCATCGTGACCAGTGAACTGAGATAAGGCGGAGCTTTACCTAGCATGGACTTGTAGATGACCTGGAGCCAGTGGGTCTGGCGATGAATTTGTTGCGAGGGCCAGCCGACTAGAGCATACAGGTCGCAGTGGTGGATGGTATAAGGTGCTTTAGTAACAAAACGGATGGCACTGTGATAAACTGCATCCAGTTTGCTGAGTTGAGTATTTGAAGCTATTTTGTAGATGACATCGCCGAAGTCGAGGATCGGTAGGAGAGTCAGTTTTACCAGGGTAAGTTTGGCGGCGTGAGTAAAGGAGGCTTTGTTGCGGAATAGAAAGCCGACTAGATTTGATTTTAGATTGGAGATGTTTGATATGAGTCTGGAAGGAGAGTTTACAGTCTAGCCAGACACCTAGGTAGTTATAGATGTCCACATATTCTAGTTCGGAACCATCCAGGGTGGTGATGCTAGTCGGGCGTGCGGGAGCAGGCAGCGAACGGTTGAAAAGCATGCATTTGGTTTTACTAGCGTTTAAGAGCAGTTGGAGGCCACGGAGGGAATGTTGTATGGCATTGAAGCTCGTTTGGAGGTTATATTGAATTATAAGTGACATTATCTGTCTGTAAACCATTGTTGGAAAAATTACTTTTGTCATGCACAAAGTAGATGTCCTAACCGACTTGCCAAAACTATAGTTTGTTAACAAGAAATTTGTGGAGTGGTTGAAAAACTAGTTTTAATGACTCCAACCTAAGTGTATGTAAACTTCCGACTTCAGCTGTATGTATTGTCTATTTTTTGTTGAACCCTGGGTTGAATTGAAACAACTGCTGTTGATGTCTTTGCAAATGCTAAATAGTATAATTGATATTTAACTTATGTATGGTTATATTTGGTTATGGTTATATTTAATGTCTTCTGTTAAACCTACCCTTTGGAATGACTTCGATAGCAACAGTGAATATATTTAGTTATTAAGAGATCTCTCAATATTAATTCTCACGACTGCACATTGGTAGTATCTCCCTGGATGGGAGACCAATTAAATTGCTTTAGAGAGATCAAGTTTCCAGTAGGAGGTGCTGCCCAGCCTATAGCTTTTTTTCTTATAGTGGACATAACGTTGAAGATCTGGCGTTGTTTCAAAGGTACAAATTCAACATATTTTATATAAGGTTTGTATATGTTGAAAATTGGTTACTATAGCTCGGTTTCCATCCAACTGGCGACAGATTTCATGCAAAAATTCTAAAATCCGCATAAACACCTAATTAAAAGTTCACCATAGCTACAACATTGTCAATAGTATTTCATGTAACTCAAGATATTTGTGACTGTGTAAACACAGTGGAGTGATTTTCAGCTATTCCAACATCTCATGTTTTTCTGATGATGTCAAATTTGTCAAAGTGGGGGAGTCAAACTGCACCTTCAAATACATTTTCCAATTTCTCTTCAGCTGCACAATAGGTAGATTAATTAAATTCTAAATTAGTGCCAAATACCTTTTTTTTGAAAGTATTCAATATGAATGTGAACAAATAGTAGATTTGAATAGGGAAGAGTTCATTAAGTTTAGGAGAAAGACATTTCATCATGTTACTCGGGAGTGTTGGGATTATTACTTGAAAATATATTAACGCTTTACTTTACAATACTTTACAGTATTACTTTGTGAGGAAAGTAACACATTAAATTACTAGTTTTAAAACTTTGCGTTACTTTCATGAAAAAAACTAAATCTCTCCGCTCTACCAAAGGCTACTTACTAACTCAGGTTAGATCACTAGTTTCTCCTTTCATCAGTGGCGCTGCTTTCCTGTGCTAGTCTACAGGTGCTGTGCTATATATGGGCTGCTTAATTAGCCACATATATGGTAAGCCAAACATCTGTACAGATTTCCTATCTTTTCAATTAACATTTTTCTCTTGAGCCAACAGTTCTGGTTATAGACCGCATGTATATGGACTCATTAAGATGTACTGTAAATAGGGCACACTTGCCACTAGACGGGATAGCCCTCTATGGGCTTTGCTGTCACAGAAGCATTCAATGGCAAAGATCAGAGGTGCTCCCTCTATACATTTCTATGGACAGTAGCTGTTTTGACATTCCTCCAAACAGCCTTTCTCCGCTCTCTCTAAATGAGGAAATTAATCGAGTTCGGATCATGGAAACACACAGCCGGTAGAGATATGACTCTGAAAGTAACGCAAGCGTTGTCAGACAAAGTAACTGTAATAACAATACCCAATTTGAAAAAGTAATGTGTTACTTTACTCAGTTACTCATAAAAGTAATTTGATTATGTAACGCGTTACTCCCAACACTGCTCAGGAGAAACACAATTATACACTGATTTCTGCAAGCAGTCACTTTAACTGTGCAATTGCATATATTGTTTGTTCATTATTCCATGTACCTTTGTGTGAGAAATTATCATTGTTATTCTATGTTGTGTGGGTTTTTTTTGCCTTTAAATGGACATTTAGGGCCAAGTTTGCACCTGTTCTTGCCCCCCAAATATGTAAAACACTAAAAGCAAACGCAAAACATGAGATCGTGTTTATTTACCGTTTACCTTTGTTTTTTTCTTTCTCTTGACCTTTATTTTACCTTTTTGTTATTTCATCAGTGTTTTAATACCTTTTGAAGGTGAAAAGTAAACTTGGCCCTTAGCCTATTTTAGTTCAAAGCTTCATCTGATACGGTGTGTTACTTATTGGTTTCCTATAACTATACCTCTGGGAAAACAATTGATATTCTTTTATGTTTATGAACTACACTTTTTTCCTGCACAAACTATGTGATTTTCATGGTAATATGACAGTCTCTATGACAACCTATTATTCCTTAGTCTCTCTCTCTCTCTCTCTCTCTCTCTCTCTGATCATCTATTTTGAGATATGCAAATGCCTCTTAATCAGACCTAATTAACATCTGAATTGTGTGACCTTACGTTATCACAGACCCTTGAGTACCGTTAACTGCACTCGAACATCATGCTTGCGAACATCATACTTGAGTCGCTGAAATGATTTAGTGCGGCTGTATTTTTGAATACACTCTGGATATATGTCCTTCTTATATGAAACAGTACATATGAAAAGTTAGACTGGGCTTAAGGAAATATGTTAATATCAACTATTATCTAAAAATCCATTCTCACAGTAAATGTCCATGTACTGTAACATATTAATACAACCATATGTGGCCATATCGTTGGGAAATAAAAACATGTATAGAGATCTATAATGTATTTATGTATTCCTTATGTCTTTCTACAGAGGAGATTCTCCAGTCCCATGTGGCCCACTGGTGGTCGCCCGATGGAGAGAGATTGGCCTTTCTGGTTCTCAATGACACTCTGGTGCCAAATATGGCCCTTCCTCGCTTCACTGGGTCTTCATACCCCAAGGGAAAGCAATACCCCTACCCTAAGGTAAGTAGTAGCCTTAATCTGAGATTATGTATATTACATTGTCTGCTGCCACCCACCTAGCTAGCTCAATAGGTGGAATGAAAAAATGTCCTTACTCCAAGATACTGTAGCTCTGACGAGTCTGAGAAAGGGATATTGACTATATCTCTAGTCTTCATACAATCAAAACCAAAATCTGTGTTTCGAGAGTAAGACAAATCAACATTCCTCTTGAGCTTTTAGAAAGCACACTTAGATATTTGTACTTTACTTATTTACAGTGTAAAACACAAAACCTATCATTTTATCATTATAATTTAAAACGTATATCAAGATGACAAAATATTATTTCAATGTACAGTAAGATCCATCCAAAAAGTGTCCCTTTCCCACAGCAATTAAGACTAAAACTCCCCACCAAATAGATGTCTGTTTTTTCCCCAGATCCTGGATGCATCCCAATTTACACCCCTTTCCCAATAAGGTGCACTACTTTTTACCAAAGCCCTACGGGCCTCAGTCAAAAGTAGAGCCCTATAAAGGGAATAGAGTACAATTTATTTTGACAGTGATAATTAGATAACAGTGAACACCTAAGCGATCCCTCCTCCTGGTTTATGTGTGCCTCTCGCAGCACAGCCCTGTGGCCCAGTGTGAGGCCAATCCGGCCCTGTGTTCTTGGCCCAAGGTTAAACTAGAAGCGGCAGAATCCATACCGAGGGTGAGAACCAGTAGAGCTTGGCATATGGCATTTAGGGTTGAGTACCAACAGAAAATGCCACACTGAATGTAGAAAAAGCACCGCTACTCTATTAGGGAGGTTTGGCATTAGAAAAGGTCAATACGATACTGTGTCTCTATGATTAGTCTCTATGGGGTCTGGTACATGTCTTCATGCATTGTTCAAAAGCCAACCTTTGTGGTTTTCATTCATATTTAAACATGGTTAGGCTGAATACAGTGTTGTGTGTAAATGAGGTGATAACTTTTTGTCATACTGTATTTTATCGTTTTCTTTCACAACCATTAACATTTGGGTAACACTTTACATTGTGTTGCCCTTATTACTATGCAACTACACAGTAATAACTGCAGTAACATAGTACTTATAGGTGTTGAAGGTTGAAGCACTTTCAGTTAATACACAATCGGAACAAGGAAAGTGTAATTACACATGTGTGATTACTGATGTTATTACACATTCTTGTTCCACTAAGTAACTAATGTTTTATAATTACACATTTGAAAGTAAACTGTGAATTACCCTGTTAATAACTCAAAACAAAATCTGACCATTGTTACATGTAACTAAAAGGTGCCACTACATTCCGCTAGCAAATGTACAACCTTTGGACAATAAAATTGACTAGTGACGCGGAAGATTAAACTACCAATGAGAAATTAAAAACTGTAACATCTTATGCTTCATGGAGTCGTGGCTGAATGACGACAACATTAACATACAGCTGGCTGGTTATACGATGTACCGGCAGGATAGAACAGCGGCATCTGGTAAGACAAGGGGAGGCAGTCTATGTATTTTTGTAAACGACAGCTGGTGCACGATATCTAAGGAAGTCTCGAGCTATTGCTCGCCTGAGGTCGAGTATCTCATGATCAGCTGTAGACCACACAGCCTACCGAGAGATATTTCATCTGTATGTTCACACACCACCACAGTCAGAGGCTGGCACTAAGACAGCATTGAATGAGCTGTGTTCCGGCATAAGCAAACAAGAAAATGCTCACCCAGAGGTGGCGCTCCTAGTAGCCAGGGACTTTACTGCAGGGAAACTTAAATCTATTTTACCAAATTTCTATCAGCATGTTAAATGTGCAACCAGAGGAAAAATAACTCGGGACCACCTATACTCCACACACAGAGACTCATACAAAGCTCTCCTTTGCCCTCCATTTGGCAAGTCTGACCATAATTCTATCCTCCTGATTACTGCTTACAAGCAAAAATTAAAGCAGGAAGCACCAGTGACTAGATCAATAAAATGAAGCTGATGCTAAACTACAGGACTGTTTTGCTAGCACAGACTGGAATATGTTCCAGGATTCCTCCAATGGCATTGAGGAGAACACCACATCAGTCATTGGCTTCATCAATAAGTGCATTGATGACTTCATCCCCACAGTGACCATACGTACATACCCCAACCAGAAGCCATTGATTACAGGCAGCATCTGCACTGAGATAAAAGCTAGAGCTGCCGCTTTCAAAGAGCAGGACTCTAAACCGGATGCTTATAAGAAATCCCACTATGCTCTCCGATGAACCATCAAACAGGCAAAATGTCAATACAGGGCTAAGATTGAATCGTACTACAACGGCTCTGACGCTCGTCAGATGTGGCAGGGCTTGCAAACCATTACAGACTACAAAGGGAAGCACAGCCAAGAGCTACCCAGTGACACGAGCCTGCCAGACGAGCTAATCTACTTCTATGCTCGCTTCGAGGCAAATAACACTGAAACATGCATGAGAGCAACAGCTGTTCCGGAAGGCAGTGTGATCACGCTCTCTGCAGACGATGTGTGTAAGACCTTTAAACAGGTCAACATTCACAAGGCCGCAGGGAAGGACAGATTACCAGGACGTGTATTGTGAGCATGCACTGACCAACTGGTGTTTTCACTGACATTTTCAACCTCTCCCTGTCTGAGTCTGTAATACAAACATGTTTTAAGCAGACCACCATAGTCCCTGTGCTCAAGAACACTAAGGTAACCTGCCTAAATGACTACCGACCCGTAGCACTCACGTCTGTAGCCATGAAGTGCCTTGAAACGCTGGTCATGGCTCACATCAACAACATCATCCCAGAAAAACTAGACCCACTCCAATTTGCACTCCACACTGCCCTTTCCCACCCGGACAAAAGGAACACCTATGTGAGAATTCTCTTCATTGACTAAAGCTCAGCGTTCAACACCATAGTGCCGTCAAAGCTCATCAATAAGCTAAGGTTCCTGGGACTAAACACATCCCCCTGCAACTGGATCCTGGACTTCCTGATGCGCCGCCCCCAGGTGGTAAGGGTAGGTAACAACACATCCACCACACTGATCCTCAACACAGGGGCCCCTCAGGGGAGTGTGTACAGTCCCCCCCTGTACTCCCTGTTCACTCATGACTGCACGGCCAGGCATGACTCCTACCCCATCATTCAATTTGCAGATGACACAACAGTGGTAAGCCTGATCAACGACAAAACAGCCTATAGGGAGGAGGTCAGAGACCTGGCCATGTGGTGCCAGGACAACAACCTCTCCCTCAACGTGATCAAGACAAAGGAGATGATTGTGGACTACAGGAAAAAGAGGACCGAGCACACCCCCATTCTCATCGACAGGGCTGCAGTGGATCAGTTTGAGAGCTTCAAGTTCCTTGGTGTCCACATCACCAACAAACTAACATGGTCCAAGCACACCAATAGAGTCGTGAAGAGGTGACCTATTCATGACCTAGTCCCCCTCAGGAATCTGAAAAGATTTGGCATGGGTCCTCAGATCCTCAAAAGGTTCTACATCTGCACCATTGAGAGCATGGTTGCATCACTGCCTGGTATGGCAACTTCTCTGCCTCCGACCGCACAGCACTACAGAGGGTAGTGCGAACGGCCCAGTACATCACTGGGGCTAAGCTGCTTGCCATCCAGGACCTCTACACCAGGCGGTGTCAGAGGAAGGCCCTAAAAATTGTCAAAGATTCCAGCCACCCTAGTCATAGACTGTTCTCTCTGCTACCGCACGGCAAGCGGTACCAGAGTGCCAAGTCTAGGTCCAAGAAGCTTCTAAACAGCTTCTACCCCAAGCCATCAGACTCCTGAACGAACATCTAGTCAAATGGCTACCCAGACTATCTGCAGTGCAAATAGACCCATCCTACGAGGACAAGCCTCCACCCTGGACTTCCCAACCATGTGTTAGTGCTTCACTGACCCTGTAAGTTGACTTTGTTGGGGTTCATGTGTATATTCTGCCTCTGTATGTAATAGGCCTTTGGTACTGTTTAACTACTGCGTAATTACTACCTTGTGTTTATTCATTTGTATATAGCCTGTTGTGTTAATTGTGAGCTATTAGCCACTGTATTGCTTGTCACTGTACAATGATGTAGTTATTAGCCCTGCTATTACTACAGTAACATTGCAATTGCATTGTTATTACTGCCTTTGTAGCTATAACAGTTGTACAGTGTCTGATACATTCTCTCTTCTTTTCCTAGAGAACCACTATACACTATTCACTACCACTAGTCTCCTCTTCCTTTTTGCTGTGTATGTGTGTCTGTTCGGTGTATGGAAATAAAGTGTTGAAATAAATTGTATCCCTGGCTCCTACTCATTATTTATGTTGTCTAACAGGCGCTGGAACAGTTGTACATATAACCTCAACCGGAACCTCTTTTGGATACCACCAAATGGTGGCGCTCTTTTTCACTCAGCTTCGTAGTTTGAAAATGTAATAGAAACATTAATAATAGTAGTAGGCTCCATCAATACAATAGTAGTAGGTCTACCTGTATGAAAACAAATATATAAATGGAACTGTAGTCTTCCTACTTCAAAATATAAAAGGTAGGTTTTTATATCTATAGTATTAATGCTTTTTGGAAGCTTTTAAACATTCAAACCAGCTGATGAACGGCACGGCAGTTGTAGATGAGGGTCTACCTTGTATTAGCTTTTGAGGCAGAGGATGCTGTAGAGTAGACCCCTCCCCTGACCCTCCTTGGAAGATATTTTGATTTGACAGGACAGGACAGGACAAAGTTAGCTAAATGGATGACGCAACCGACAATACAAGAACGCTTTGTCTAAGAAAAAGCATGGAATGCTGTCACATCTGTCCACGGAGCACCAGATATGTTTTGCCAGAGATACTGTATATCAGTGGAGGCTGGTGGGAGGAGCTATTGGAGGACGGGCTCATTGTAATGGCTGAAATTGAATAAATGGAACAGAGTCAAAATTTGTTTTATTTTTTATTTAACCTTTCAGTGGAGGCTGGTGGGAGGAGCTATAGGAGGACAGGCTGATTATATTGGCTGGAATGGAATAGTAACAGACCCATCAAAAGGGTCTGTTACTATTACAAAATTACAAAATAAAATCAAAAAACATGTTTGGCTCCTTTCCATTTATTCAATATCAGCCATTACAATGAGCCCATCTCCTATAGCTCCTCCCACCAGCCGCCACTGATATACAGTATCTCTGGCAAAACATATCTGGTGCTCCGTGGACATATGCTACATCATTCCATGCCTTTTCTTTAGACAAAGCGTTCTTGTATTGTGGGTTGCTGGGGTCGTACAGCAGACCTTTTGATAGGTCCGTTACTATTCCATGAATTCAATTCCAGCCATTACAATCAGCTGTCCTCCTATAGCTCCTCCCACCAGCCTCCACTGAAAGGATAAATAAGAAATGATTTTTTAAAAAAAAACGTGTGACTCCATTCCATTTATTCAATGTCAGCCATTACAATGAGCCTGTCCTCCTATAGCTCTTCCCACCAGCCTCCACTGAAAAATAAAACAATTTAGTCCAGTGGAGAGTCATGTAATTTGTAATCATTTAAATATCATATTGCTCAGGATTTGATAAATAGTTGCTTATTATAGTATCTCATGTGTGCACAATAGTTACCCGGAGGAAAATGGGAGAGGGTCATGCTTTTTCAATTTCAGTCAGGTGGTGGGGTTTAATAATTTTTAAATTATTATTCCAGGGGAGGGTCAGGTAATTTGTAATCATTTAAATGTCATATTGCTCAGGGTTTGATAATTAGTTGCTTGTTGTAGTATTTCGTGTGTGCTCATGTGTACACCATTTGAATTTGGAATTTGGAAATAGCCACGGGATGGTTTTTTAATACTCTCAATGCTGTTGAAACTACAGTATTTCTTTGAAGTTTGTTTTATACATTTGAATATTTCTAGTTACTTTTTAAAGGGATGTATCCAGAATAAAGGAAGTTAGAGGTAGTTTCGAGGGCCAATGTTAACTAGCATTACCTATACTAAACAAACAAATTCAACACAACATGCAACAATTTCATAGATTTTACTGAGTCCCGGTTCATATGAGAAAACCTGAACTAACATTTCTTAACACTTTGCTATTGTAAAAAAAGGCAAGAACAACACACCCAGTTTCTAATCTAAATAACTACATTTGAATGTTATGACAAGACAACATGAATGTGCCTGATAACCAGTCAACCCAACATAACATTTCAATCCAGTCACGTTAAAAATACATCAACCAGAAAACATACAATGCAATACAACATATCAAAAAGTGCAGCTCTTTATAAGCTCCTGAAACAAACCAAATAAGAGAATTTAATTCACAGTAATATCAATTTTGTTAATTCAAGTTTTCATCAGTCGTCACACCACTACTGGCGTCAGTGACCCCAGGACTTCCTTGAGAATGTCTCCTCATCAAATTGACACAGATAAGGTGTGTTTGGTCCCTGTGATAGCCCACAGATGGTCTGCCATACAAACAATGTCATAAATCGGGATTGAGTCATCACGCTGTGCCTCGGTGCCAGCACGTTGCCAGTCGTGATTATCACTTTCTCCAATTCTTCCACTACACAGTCATTGTGCTAAAAACTGGAAGTCTATGGGTATCTATTAGCATGCTAGCAGATGCCCATAGACTTCCAGTCATTCTGCAAATGCTAGTTAGCTACCTCTAACTTACTGGGTACAGAGACATAACAACTGTATCCACGAGTTCATCTGACTTTGGGGAAGTAGATAAAGCGCCTCATTGCCAAAATCACAAAGTATCCCTTTAAGTAAATACCTGCAGTAAACTTCTGTAATATGTTAAGAGAGAAAGAAGATCGCATTCTTCATTTTACCTGTCACATAATTATTCATTGTAAGGCTTACTTGTATTCTCTAGTCATGTAGTGTTTGTTTAAAAGCCCACAACGATAAGAGACTGGAGCCTTGTGAGTCACTCACGTTGTGCAGCACGCTCCAGGTGATCTAGCTACAGTATGGAATTCACAACTAAATGTTTGCCAACTAAATAATTTAGAACTATTAAGTTAACTGTCTGATGTGCTAAAATTCTCTGCTAACTAGCTACTAAATTAGCAAACCAAATGCACAACATTTGCATTTGGTTTGCTAATTTAGTAGCTAGTTAGCTATGTAGCTAAGTGGTTCGATTCTTTCAAAATAAAGCTTAAATCGGTAACAGCAAAGAATTCCCTTCTGGATCAAGAGCCTTGCTTTTTATAAATATAATTGAAACTTGTGTCACATTATGGTAAATGGGGAAATAAGTATAGCCAGTTGTAATTGTAATGGCTTAGCAGATAATAAGAAATTATGATCAGTATTTACCTGGCTAAAAGAGAAGGAATATAATATCTGTTGTTTACAGAAGTTTTTTAGAAGTTTTGTGGAAAAAAGGACTGGGGGCAAAATATATTTCTCCCATGGGCAAAGAATATTCGAAAGGGGTGATGATATTAATTAACAGTCATTTTGATCCAAATGTGCAAATTGTCCAAACAGATCATCAAGGTAGATGGATTATTTTAAATATGTTAATGGACAATAAACAGATATGGCTTATTAACCTACAGTGGGGCAAAAAAGTATTTAGTCAGCCACCAATTGTGCAAGTCTCCCACTTAAAAAGATGAGAGAGGCCTGTAATTTTCATCATAGGTACACTTCAACTATGACAGACAAAATGATGGGGAAAAAATCCAGAAAATCACATTGTAGGAATTTTAATGAATTTATTTGCAAATTATGGTGAAAAATAAGTATTTGGTCACCTACAAACAAGCAAGATTTTTGGCTCTCACAGACCTGTAACTTCTTCTTTAAGAGGCTCTTTTGTCCTCCACTCGTTACCTGTATTAAAATGGCACATGTTTGAACTTGTTATCAGTATAAAAGACACCTGTCTACAACCTCAAACAGTCACACTCCAAACTCCACTATGGCCAAGACCAAAGAGCTGTCAAAGGACACCAGAAACAAAATTGTAGACCTGCACTAGGCTGGGAAGACTGAATCTGCAATAGGTAAGCAGCTTGGTTTGAAGAAATCAACTGTGGGAGCAATTATTAGGAAATGGAAGACATGCAAGACCACTGATAATCTCCCTCGATCTGGGGCTCCATGCAAGATCTCACCCCGTGGGGTCAAAATGATCACAAAAATGGTGAGCAAAAATCCCAGAACCACACGGGGGGACCTAGTGAATGACCTGCAGAGAGCTGGGACCAAACTAACAAAGCCTACCATCAGTAACACTACTACTCCGCCAGGGACTCAAATCCTGCAGTGCCAGACGTGTCCCCCTGCTTAAGCCAATACATGTCCAGTCCCATCTGAAGTTTGCTAGAGAGCATTTGGATGATCCAGAAGAAGATTGGGAGAATGTCATATGGTCAGATGAAACCAAAATATAACTTTTTGGTAAAAACTCAACTCGTCGTGTTTGGAGGACAACGAATGCTGAGTTGCATCCAAAGAACACCATACCTACTGTGAAGCATGGGGGTGGAAACATTATGCTTTGGAGCTGTTTTTCTGCAAAGGGACCAGGACGACTGATCCGTGTAAAGGAAAGAATGAATGGGGCCATGTATCGTGAGATTTTGAGTGAAAACCTCCTTCCATCAGCAAGGGCATTGAAGATGAAACATGGCTGGGTCTTTCATCATGACAATGATCCCAAACACACCGCCCGGGCAAGGAGTGGCTTCGTAAGAAGCATTTCAAGGTCCTGGAGTGGCCTAGCCAGTCTCCAGATCTCAACCCCATAGAAAATCTTTGGAGGGAGTTGAAAGTCAGTGTTGCCCAGCAACAGCCCCAAAACATCACTGCTCTAGAGGATATCTGCATGGAGGAATAGGCCAAAATACCAGCAACAGTGTGTGAAAACCTTGTGAAGACTTACAGAAAACATTTGACCTCTGTCATTGCCAACAAAGGGTATACTTATTTTCCACCATCATTTGCAAATAAATTCATTCAAAATCCTACAATGTGATTTTCTGGATTTTTTTTCTCATTAAGTGGGAGAACTTGCACAATTGGTAGCTGACTAAATACTTTTTTGCCCCACTGTATATGGCCCAAATAATGATGATCCAAGCTTCTTTGAAAATATATATGAGAATTTAACAACTCTACAAGCAACACAAGACTCTATTATTACGGTGGAGGTTTTTAATAAGGTTTTAATAAATACCTCTATGGAGCGTAAAGGAAATCACACTACAAACTGTCACCCTCAGGCACTTAAGGAAATCATGAATGTCATGGATATATTGGAATTAGTGGATATATGGAGGCTTAAATACCCTGACCTAGTGAGATAGATGGCGGAGGCTTAATCAAGCTAGTCGGCTTGATTTCTTTCTTATGTCATTCTCTCTGGCAGAAAAAGTTTTAAAAGTGTTGATAGGGGACAGAATGCAGTCGGAACATCACATAATTGACGTATATATTACTCTTACAGAAAGAATTTCCACGTGGGCAAGGATATTGGAAATTTCATCATAGCCTACTGGATGATAACTTGTTTATAACTAGGACAAAATCATTTATAACTGGCTTTTTCCGAAATAACATAGGTACAGAAGATCCCCTTATTGTATGGGACACTTTTAAATGTGCCTTTATAGGCCATGCAGTTCAGTACTCATCTATAAAACAAAAGCAATTAAGATCAAAAGAGAGTCCATATTAACAAAGGAAATTGAAGGACTAACAGTACAGTTAGGTAGCAATAAAAACTGTACCATAGAGGCACAGAATAAGTTAGAGGAAAAACAAAAGGTAATGGGGGAACTTATTCAAGAAAGATCCTGTGTAATATTGTTACGTTCTGACCTTAGTTATTTTGTTATGTCTTTGTTTTAGTATGGTCAGGGTGTGAGTTGGGTGGGTTGTCTATGTTAGTTTTTCTATGATTTGCTATTTCTATATTTGGCCTGGTATGGTTCTCAATCAGAGGCAGCTGTCAACAATCGTTGTCCCTGATTGAGAACCATATTTAGGGAGCCTGTTTTCTATTGTGTTTCGTGGGTGATCATTTTCTGTCTTTGTGTATGTAACCAGACAGGACTGTTTCATTTCGTATCATTCTCGTTATTTTCATTTTAGTGTTCTGAGTTGAATAAATATGGTCATGAACACGTACGACGCTGCTCTTTGGTCCGATCCTTGCTACTCCTCGTCAGAAGAAGAGGACGAGCGTTACAAATATATTATAAATATAAAGCAAACTGGATGGAATATGGGGAAAAATGCAACAATTTGTTTTTCAATCTTCAACACAGAAATGCTACCATTTTTTTTATTGAAACTTGTTACAAATGATGGAGTCACGCATGATTCACCGAATGCTATTTTGAAAGCAGAAGTAAAGTACACTGCTCAAAAAAATAAAGGGAACACTTAAACAACACAAATGTAACTCCAAGTCAATCACACTTCTGTGAAATCAAACTGTCCACTTAGGAAGCAACACTAATTGACAATAAATGTCACATGCTGTTGTGCAAATGGAATAGACAACAGGTGGAAATTATAGGCAATTAGCAAGACACCCCCAATAAAGGAGTGGTTCTGCAGGTGGTGACCACAGACCACTTCTCAGTTCCTATGCTTCCTGGCTGATGTTTTGGTCACTTTTGAATGCTGGCGGTGCTTTCACTCTAGTGGTAGCATGAGACGGCGTCTACAACCCACACTAGTGGCACAGGTAGTGCAGATCATCCAGGATGGCACATCAATGCGAGCAGTGGCAAGAAGGTTTGCTGTGTCTTTCAGCGTAGTATCCAGAGCATAGAGGCGCTACCAGGAGACAGGCCAGTATATCAGGAGACGTGGAGGAGGCCGTAGGAGGGCAACAACCCAGCAGCAGGACCGCTACCTCCGCCTTTGTGCAGGGAGGAGCAGGAGGAGCACTGCCAGCGCCCTGAAAAATGCCCTCCAGCAGGCCGCAAATGTGCATGTGTCTGCTCAAACGGTCAGAAACAGACTCCATGAGGGTGGTATGAGGGCCCGACGTCCACAGGTGGGGGTTGTGCTTACAGCCCAACACCGTGCAGGACGATTGGCATTTGCCAGAGAACACCAAGATTGGCAAATTCGCCACTAGTGCCCTGTGGTCTTCACAGATGAAAGCAGGTTCACACTGAGCACATGTGACAGACGTGACAGAGTCTGGAGATGCCGTGGAGAACGTTCTGCTGCCTGCAACATCCTCCAGCATGACCAGTTTGGTGGTGGGTCAGTCATGGTGTGGGGTGGCATTTCTTTGGGGGGCCGCACAGCCTAACCTCCATGTGCTCGCCAGAGGTAGCCTGACTGCCATTAGGTACCGAGATGAGATCCACAGACACCTTGTGAGACCATATGCTGGTGCCAACCGCACCGCTCTGGGTTTCTCCTAACGCAAGACAATGCTAGACCTCATGTGGCTGGAATGTGTCAGCAGTTCCTGCAAGAGGAAGGCATTGATGCTATGGACTGGCCCGCCCGTTCCCGAGACCTGAATCCAATTGAGCACATCTGGGACATCATGTCTCGCTCCATCCACCAACGCCAGGTTGCACCACAGACTGTCCAGGAGTTGGCGGATGCTTTAGACCAGGTCTGGGAGGAGATCCCTCAGGAGACCATCCGCCACCTCATCAGGAGAATGCCCAGGCGTTGTAGGGAGGTCATACATGCACGCGGAGGCATGCACGTGAGCCTCATTTTGACTCGTTTTAAGGACATTACATCAAAGTTGGATCAGCCTGTAGTTTGGTTTTCCACTTTAATTTTGAGTGTGACTCCAAATCCAGATCTCCATGGGTTTCCATTGATCATTTTTGTGTGATTTCGTTGTCAGCACATTCAACTATGTAAAGAAAAAAGTATTTCATAAGAATATTTCATTCATTCAGATCTAGGATGTGTTATTTTAGTGTTCCCTTTATTTTTTTGAGCAGTGTACTTTAAGAATATGTTTTCATTTCAGTCTCATCCATCTCCACAAACCGAAGCTAATTGTACGGATTTTTTTCCTATTGATAATGTAACATTAACATCTGTATAGAAAGACTAATGTGAAGGCCAAATTATCGAAGAGGAACTTATTGATGCAATTAAGCCTTCAAGGCTGGGGAAACTCCATGGCTGGATGGCATACGAGTGGAAGTATACCAAACTTTTTTTGATGTACTCAGAGGACCATTATTAGAATGTTTTAACCATTCCTATATAAATGGTAGATTATCGGACACGCAACAGGCAGGTCTGATTTCATTATTACTAAAACATGATCCAAGTGGTATATATAAATCCAGTCCATTAAAAAAATTGGAGGCCTCATACATTTCAGTGTTGTGATGCAAAGATTCTAGCTAAATGCTTGGTGCATAGAATCAAAAATATACTGTCAGATGTTATTCATCCAAATCAGACAAGTTTTTTACATGGACGATACATAGGAGATAATATAAGACAAGTACTGAAAACAATAGAATACTATGAAATATCGGGAATACCAGGCCTGGTTTTCATAGCTGATTTGTAAAAGGCTTTTGATAAAGTACGACTTGAGTTTATAATAAAATGCTTAGACTATTAAAATGTTTCAGAATCTCTTATAAAATGGGTTAAAGTTATGTATAGTAACCCTAGGTGTAAAATAGTAAATAAATTATACATCTCAGAAAATTTTAAACTGTCAAGAGGATTAAAACAAGGTTGTCAACTATTGGCATATCTATTTATTTTTGCCATCGAAATGTTGGCTGTTAAAATTAGATCCATCAATAATATTAAGGGAGTAGAAATCTGTGGCTTAAAAACAAATGTGTCATTGTGCGCTGATGATTCATGTTTTCTTTTAAAAGCACAATTAGAATCCCTCCACAGCCTCATAGAGGATATCGATACTTTTGCTAACCCCTCTGGATTAAAACCAAATTATGATAAATGTACTATATTACGTACTGGATCACAAAAAAATGCTACTTTTACAATACCGTGTAGTTCACCGATAAAATGGTCTGACGGGGATGTAGACATACTCAGTATACAAATCCCGAAAGAAAGAAATTATCTCACTCCAATATATTTGTATAGAAATAGATACGATCTTGCTACCATGGAAAGGAAAATACCTGTCTATTTGTGGAAAAATCACCCTGATTAACTCTTTAGTCATATCACAGTTTACCTATTTGTTTACGGTTTTGCCTAAACCTAGTGACCTGATTTTTAAATTGTATGAACATAAAATATTCAATTTTATTTGGAATGGCAAGCCAGACGAAATTAAAAGGGCCTCAAATATGAATTTGGATGGCAGAAATGATGAAATATTAAAGCCTTAGACCTCTCAATAAAGTCATCAGTCATACAAAAGTTATATTTATATCAAAAATGGTTCTCTAGTAAATTGGTAGAAATGTCTCACTCCATCTTCAAGAATGGCCTTTTCCCTTTATTCAGATTACAACTGCTCACTTTCGTTTTTTATGGCTGAAAATGAAACAATCTCAAAATATTGTTATTTTTTAAACAAGCCTTAGAAAGTTAGTTGCAATTTCAGTTTAATCCACCTGAAAATACAGAACAAATAATGCAACAAATATTGTGGTTAAACCTGAATAAACTAATTGCAAAAAAAAAAAAAGGAAATGTTTAAAAAATGTATAATTTTTGTAAATTATATCATAAATAGGAGTGGTGGAGTTATGTCACACATGCAGCTAACACATACATTTGGAAATGTCTGCTCTACCCAAAATTTCAACCAACTAATTGTAGCATCACCACAAAAATGGAATAGGCAAGTAGAAGGGGGGAAAAGTAAGGAACCTGTCTGTTGGCCCTGCATTAAAGAAAATGTGATGAATAAGAACATACCAATTTCATTTAAGGACCAAAATATTGACCGCTGTGCCATATACTGTAAATTGCAAAGTATTTGGGAAGAGATTTTCGATGTACCTATTCCATGGCACATAGTTTATTAATTGACATGCAAAACAACGCCGGATTCAGAACATCACGTTTTTTCAATTGAAATGTTTATACAAAATTATTTTAACCAATAGAATGTTATGTATATTGGGGATGCAATCTTCCCAGCTCTGCAGTTTTTGCAGTGAGGAGGCAGAGTCATTAGATCATTTATTTTGGTACTGTCCACATGTAGCACGTTTTTGGTCAAAGGTCCAGGAATGGCTGAAGAATTGCAACATTTACCTAGAACTAACACTACAGATAGCAATACTGGGTGATTTGAAAAGTCACAGTCAATCATTCAATAAATAATAATGATTTTAACAAAAATGTTTATCTTTAATTTACAATCTGAAGAAACTATGAGAATAGAATGGTTTAGTACTTTTGTGAAGCATCACAGCACAGTTGAAAAATATATGGCAAATAGAAATCCAAAATGGATGGTTAAGAGATAGATGGAAGGGGTTGAATGGAGCTGAAGGGTGGGACTAATAACAACAAGATAACCAATGTACAACATACGTGGTCTGTAAAATGTATATAGGTTCCAAAATGTTGTGAAATAGCACAGTTACAAATAGAAATCAAACTGGATGGACAATAAAATCAAACAAAATATATCTATTGTAAAATAGATTGTGTCTGTAAAATATGGATAAACTGAAGGTAGATGCCTAAGTGTTATTGTTTATTAGTATACTCCAATTGGGGGGGGGGGTGATAGAGTTTATGTCTGTATATGTATGTATATATGTATGTGTATGTATGTATATACAGTTGAAGAAGTAAGTTTACATACACCTTAGCCAAAACATTTCAACTCAGTTTATCACAATTCCTGACATTTAATCCTAGTAAAAACTGTTTTAGGTCAGTTGGAATCACCACTTTATTTTAAGAATGTGAAATGTCAGAAAAATAGTAGAGTGATTTTTTTCAGCTTTTATTTCTTTCATCACTTTCCCAGTGGGTTAGAAGTTTACATACAGTCAATTAGTATTTGATAGCATTGCCTTTAAATTGTTTAACTTGGGTCAAACATTTCGGGTGGCCTTCTACAAGCTTCCCTTAATAACTTGGGTGAATCTTCACCCATTCCTCCGGACAGAGCTGATGTATCGGAGTCAGGTTTGTAGGCCCCTTGCTCGCACACACTTTTTCAGTTCTGCCAACAAATGTTATATAGGATTGAGGTCAGGGCTTTGTGATGGCCAATCCAATATCTTGACTTTGTTGTCCTTTAGCCATTTTGCCACAACTTTGGAAGTACAGTGGGGCAAAAAAGTATTTAGTCAGCCACCAATTGTGCAAGTTCTCCCACTTAAAAAGATGAGAGAAGCCTGTAATTTTCATCATAGGTACACTTCAACTATGACAGACAAAATGAGAGAATGTCATATGGTCAGATGAAACCAAAATATAACTTTTTGGTAAAAACTCAACTCGTCGTGTTTGGAGGACAAAGAATGCTGAGTTGCATCCAAAGAACACCATACCTACTGTGAAGCATGGGGGTGGAAACATCATGCTTTGGGGCTGTTTTTCTGCAAAGGGACCAGGACGACTGATCCGTGTAAAGGAAAGAATGAATGGGGCCATGTATCGTGAGATTTTGAGTGAAAACCTTCCATCAGCAAGGGCATTGAATATGAAACGTGGCTGGGTCTTTCAGCATGACAATGATCCCAAACACACCGCCCGGGCAACGAAGGAGTGGCTTCGTAAGAAGCATTTCAAGGTCCTGGAGTGGCCTAGCCAGTCTCCAGATTTCAACCCAATAGAAAATATTTGGAGGGAGTTGAAAGTCCGTGTTGCCCAGCAACAGCCCCAAAACATCACTGCTCTAGAGGAGATCTGCATGGAGGAATGGGCCAAAATACCAGCAACAGTGTGTGAAAACCTTGTTAAGACTTACAGAAAACGTTTGACCTCTGTCATTGCCAACAAAGGGTATATAACAAAGTATTGAGATAAACTTTTGGTATTGACCAAATACTTATTTTCCACCATAATTAGCAATTAAATTAATAAAAAATCATTCAATGTAATTTTCTGGAAAACATTTTCCTCATTTTGTCTGTCATAGTTGAAGTGTACCTATGATAAATGACAGGCCACTCTCATCTTTTTAAGTGGGAGAACTTGCACAATTGGTGGCTGACTAAATACTTTTTTGCTCCAGCATCTTCACAAGGTCCTTTGCTGTTGTTCTTGGATTGAATCGCACTTTTCGCACCAAAGAACGTTCATCTCTAGGAGACAGAACGCGTCTCCTTCCTGAGCGGCATGACGGCTGCATCTTCCCATTGTGTTTATGCTTGCGTACTATCGTTTGTACAGATGAACATGGTACCTTCAGGCAATTTTTGTGGAAGTCTTGGCTGCTTCCTTTTGATTTCCCTGCGATGTCAAGCAAAAGGGCACTGAGTCTGAGGGTAGGCCTTGAAATACATCTACAGGTACACCTCCAATTGACTCAAATGATGTCAAATAGCCTATCAGAAGCTTCTAAATCCATGACAGAATTTTCTGGAATTTTCCAAGCTGTTTAAAGGCACAGTCAATTTAGTGTATTTAAACTTCTGACCCACTGGAATTGTGATATAGTGAATTGTAAGTGAAATAATCTGTCTGTAAACAATTGTTGGAAAAATTACTTGTGTTATGCCCAAAGTAGATGTCCTAACCAACTTGCAAAAACTAGTTTGTTAACAAGAAATTTGTGGAGTGGTTGAAAAACGAGTTTTAATTACTCCAATCTAAGTGTATGTAAACTTCCGACTTCAACTGTATGTATTTACACCAAAAATATATGAGGGATTGGAAATGATGCAGACAATTACATTGATGGAAGCAACAGTTGGCTTCCAACTGCTTTTAAATGCTAGTAAAACTAAATGCATGCTCTTCAACCGATTGCTGCCCACACCCGCCAGCCCGACTAGCATCACTACTCTGGACGGTTCTGACTTAGAGTATGTGGACAACTACAAACACCTAGGTGTCTGGTTAGACTGTAAACTCTCCTTCCAGACTCACATTAAGCATCTCCAATCCAAAATTAAATCTAGAATCAGCTTCCTATTTTGCAACAAAGCCTCCTTCACTCATGCTGCCAAACATACCCTCGTAAAACTGACTATCCCACCAATCCTTGACTTCGGTGATGTCGTTTACAAAATAGCCTCCAAACCCCCTGGTTTCAGGTCATCTATAAGTCTTCGCTATGTAAAGCTCCACCTTATTTCAGCTCACTGGTCACTATAGCCCACCTGTAGCACGCACTCCAGCAGGTATATTTCACTGGTCATCCCCAAAGCCAACACCTCCTTTGGCCACATTTCCTTCCAGTTCTCTGCTGCCAATGACTGGAAGGAATTGCAAAAATCACTGAAAATGGGGACTCATATCTCCCTCTCTAACTTCAAGCATCAGCTGTCAGAGCAGCTTGCCGATCACTGTACCTGTACCCAGCCCATCTATAAATAGCACACCCATCTACCTCACCCCACATTGTTATTTTTGTTGTTGTTGCTATTTTGCACCCCAGTATCTCTACTTGCTCATCATCATCTGCACATCTATCACTCCAGTGTTAATTGCTAAATTGTAATTATTTTGCGTAATAACAGCTGGCCGCCAAAACCGATCTGTGTGATGTGTCAGACTGGTGTCAGCAACAATGCTGTGAAGCCATCGAAAATGTGCAGACATTTAGAAACAAAGCATCCACATCTCAATTATAAACCAAACAATTTTTTTAACAGAAAAATGCTCAACCAAATAAAATGCTGCATTATAATTATAAATTATAAATTATAAAGTTTACTGAAGGCTCCATACTTAGACGGCTTTATCGGTCTGCTAATACAGGACTAGTAAAGGCCCAGTGCACTACTTTGATGGGGTCACATCTGAGCAGAATTTAGCTCAAATTAAAGGATTCCTTCTCCTCACAATCTGATCCATGCTCAGGAAAGAAGTAGATGCATAATCCATTCACCAGCACTGAAGAGACTCCGCTTGTCACCTGTTCTGAATGATCAATTATTGAAGCTGTCCTGTGACAAAGGCCTGCTCTCTAGTTTTAATGAGATGTGCCTGTCCACATTTTGGCTGCTCAGCTGTGGAGAATACCTGCAACTCTGCGAGATGGCAGTGAAGACGTTAACCCCCTTTCATTCTACCTACTTTTGTCAGACCAGCTTCTCCTCTCTTCCTGCAATAAAATCCAAATATCGCAACAGACTGACTGTTGAAAACACCTCTGGGGTGTCCCTGGCACAAAACAGTTGGCTGGCCTATACTGTAGCCTAGGCTATACGAAGAGCATGCTCGGCGGACAGGGCCAAGTTATGTTTCTAAGAAAATATACTTACTTCCCGAGTTTTTGCACTTCTGGGATGGTGTATATAAAACTAGAATACACTGCATTACACACTGAAATGGATAGGCGTTTCCAATCATGAGCCTGCCCTGTTCGTGCTGATGTAACCCTTTTGTGCTGGCTAACCAATGACTATGCTGTGTATGGTGGCACTTCGGGAGGAGAGTCAATTTGTAAAAATAAAAAAAAAGCAATATACTGTATGTGTGTGCGGACTAGGCCTATTGCTGTCCCATTCAGCTTGAGAGAGAGCGTGAGGTTGAAAAGGAGGACCAGAGGTAAGCTTGCTATTGCTAGAATTTATTTAAATAAAAAACAATATGTTTTGTTGCCTATAATTAAGCCATTTATCAGAGTTATTGACCTCACAATAATCCATATTCAAGTAATTGTCACGCCCTGGCCTTAGTTATCTTTGTTTTCTTTATTATTTTGGTTAGGCCAGGGTGTGACATGGGTGATTTATGTGTTTTGTCTTGTCTATGGGTTTTTGTAGATTTAAGGTTGTGTTCTTTTAGGTGTCTAGGTAAGTCTATGGTTGCCTGGATTGGTTCTCAATCGGAGGCAGGTGTTTATCGTTGTCTCTGATTGGGAGCCATATTTAGGCAGCCATATTCTTTGGGTATTTTGTGGGTGATTGTTTCCTGTCTTTGTGTTTTATGCACCAGTTAGGACTGTTACGGTTTTCACGTTTATTGTTTTGTAGTTTGTTCATGTTTTGAGTTTTCTTATTAAAGAACCATGAACTTCAACCACGCTGCGTTTTGGTCTGCCTCTCCTTCCCAGAAAGAAAGCCGTGACAGTAATTTACAAACATTACTACGAAGCAGAGACTGGTGCTAAAAGTAGGCTAACTTGAGAAGACCTAATCCATTTAAAAAGTATAATTTAAATTTGACTTTAGGCAACCAACAACAAGAGGGCTTTGTGTTGTAACCTATTTCTTCCTATAAAAGAAATGAGGTAGATCTACCTTTTTTTTATTTTATTTTTTTATTTTACCTTTATTTAACCAGGCAAGTCAGTTAAGAACAAATTCTTATTTTCAATGACGGCCTGGGAACAGTGGGTTAACTGCCTGTTCAGGGGCAGAACGACAGATTTGTACCTTGTCAGCTCTAACCACTAGGCTACGCTGCCGCCCCTACCTATTTGACAGACTAAATTAGTCTACTGTCCATAGATTTTATCTGCCAATTCCTTCAGTCACTGCATGCAATCCTTCAGTCACTGCATGCACTCCTTAAATATCTCAGTGTCAGTGAAGAGCTTGGTGTGTAAGTTAAAGCCAGGGCATGAATTGAAGGGGTATGTGAGGGTGTTGTGGCTTTTGTTAAAGAAAATACACTACATGACCAAAATACACATCTCATATGGAGTTGGTCTCCACTTAGCTGCTGTAACAGCCTCTACTATTCTCTTCTGGAAACACGAGATGTTAGAAGATTGCTGCAGGGACTCGCTTCCATTCAGCCACACGAGCATTAGTGAGGTCGGGCACTGATGTTGGGCGATTAGGCCTGGCTCGCAGTCGGTCTACCTATTCATCCCAAAGGTGTTTGATGGGGTTGAGGTCAGGGCTTTGTGCAGGCCAGGTAAGTTCTTCCACACCAATCTCGACAAACCATTTCTGTATGGACCTCACTTTGTGCAGGTGGGCATTTTCATGCTGAAACAGGAAAAGGGGCTACCCCAAACTGTTGTCTCAAATTGGAAACACAGAATTGTCTAGAATGTCCAGATTTGTATGCTGTAGCGTTAAGATTTCCCTTCACTGGAATTAATGGGCTAAGCCCGAACCATGAAAAACAGCCCCAGACCATTATTCCTCATCCACCAAACTTTACAGTTGGCACTATGCACTGGGGCAGGTAGCGTTCTGCTGGCATCGGCCAAACCCAGATTTGTCCGTCAGACTGCCAGATGGTGAAGTGTGATTCATCACTCCAGAGAATGCATTTCCACAACTTGAGAGTCCAATGGCGACAAGCTTTACACCACTCCAGCCGACGCTTGGCATTGCACATGGTGATCTTAGGCTTGTGTGTGGCTACTCGGCCATGGAAATCCATTTCACGATGCTCCCAATGAACAGTTATTGTGCTGATGTTGCTTCTAGATTCAGTTTGGAACTCGGTAGTGAGTGTTGCAACCGAGGACAGACGATTTTTATGCGCTATGCTCTTCATCACTTGGCGGTGGTGGCGTACTGTGAGCTTGCGGCTGAACCATTGTTGCTTCTAGACGTTTCCACTTCACAGCACCAGCACTTACAGTTGATTGGGGCAGCACTAGCAGGGCCGAAATCTGACGAACTGACTTGTTGGAAAGGTGTCATTGTTATGGTGAGTGAATGAGGACCCAAAAGCGAACTAACTTAAACAGAGCTTCTTTAATAACAAAACATAGGTAGGCTCAGATAGACCGGCAGATTCCGACAGGACAGGACAAGGTTACAGCAAACATGACGATAGTCTGGCTCAGGCATGAAACACAAACAAACAAGAATCCGACAAGGACAGGAGCAGAAACAGAGGGAGATATAGGGACCTAATCAGAGGGAAAAAGGGAACAGGTGGGGAACGGGGTGAATGGGTAGTTAGGAGGAGACAGGGAACAGCTGGGGGAAAGAAGGGGAGAAAAGGTAACCTGACACGACCAGCAGAGGGAGACAGGGTGAAGGGAAAGGACAGAGACAAGACAACATGACAGTACCCCCCCACTCACCGAGCGCCTCCTGGCGCACTCGAGGAGGAAACCTGGTGGCAACGGAGGAAATCCTCGATCAGCGCACGGTCCAGCACGTCCCGAGAGGGAACCCAACTCCTCTCCTCAGGACCGTACCCCTCCCAATCGACAAGGTACTGGTGACCACGGCCCCGAGGACGCATGTCCAAAATCCTGCGGACCCTGTAGATGGGTGCGCCCTCGACAAGGATGGGGGGGGGGGGGGGGAAGACGAGCGGGGGCGCGAAGAACGGGCTTAATGCAGGAGACGTGGAAGACCGGGTGGACGCGACGAAGGTATCGCGGAAGAAGAAGTCGAACTGCGACAGGATTAATGACCCGAGAAATACGGAACGGACCAATGAACCGCGGGGTCAACTTGCGAGAAGCCGTCTTAAGGGGAAGGTTCTGAGTGGAGAGCCAAACTCTCTGACCGCGACAATATCTAGGACTCTTAGTTCTACGCTTATTAGCAGCCCTCACAGTCTGCGTCCTATAACGGCAAAGTGCAGACCTGACCCTCTTCCAGGTGCGCTCGCAACGTTGGACAAAAGCCTGAGCGGAGGGGACGCTGGACTCGGCGAACTGAGATGAGAACAGCGGAGGCTGGTACCCGAGGCTACTCTGAAAAGGA
Organism: Oncorhynchus mykiss; assembly: GCF_013265735.2. Taxonomy (NCBI): domain Eukaryota; kingdom Metazoa; phylum Chordata; class Actinopteri; order Salmoniformes; family Salmonidae; genus Oncorhynchus; species Oncorhynchus mykiss. The sequence goes on from NC_048567.1 coordinate 43,442,634, forward strand.
GATAGCCCGGTCGCAGACGAAGGAAGCGAGTTGTGGGCGTATTCTGCCCAGGGGAGCTGTTCTGACCAAGACGCAGGGTTGCGAAAAGAAAGACTGCGTAAGATGCGACCAATAGTCTGATTGGCCCGTTCTGCTTGACCGTTAGACTGGGGGTGAAAGCCGGAAGAGAGACTGACGGAAGCCCCAATCAAACGGCAAAACTCCCTCCAAAATTGAGACGTGAATTGCGGACCTCTGTCCGAAACGACGTCTGACGGAAGGCCATGAATTCTGAAAACATTCTCGATGATGATTTGTGCCGTCTCTTTAGCAGAAGGAAGCTTAGCAAGGGGAATGAAATGGGCCGCCTTAGAGAACCTATCGACAACCGTAAGAATAACAGTCTTCCCCGCTGACGAAGGCAGTCCGGTGACAAAATCTAAGGCGATGTGAGACCACGGTCGAGAGGGAATAGGAAGCGGCCTGAGACGGCCGGCAGGAGGAGAGTTACCGGACTTAGTCTGCGCGCAGACCGAACAAGCAGCCACGAAACGACGCGTGTCATGCTCCCGGGTGGGCCACCAAAAACGCTGGCGAATGGAAGCAAGCGTACCCCGAACGCCAGGGTGGCCGGCTAACTTGGCAGAGTGAGCCCACTGAAGAACGGCCAGACGAGTAGGAACGGGAACGAAAAGAAGGTTCCTAGGACAAGCGCGCGGCGACGGAGTGTGAGTGAGCGCTTGTTTTACCTGCCTCTCAATTCCCCAGACAGTCAACCCGACAACACGCCCCTCAGGGAGAATCCCCTCGGGGTCAGTGGAGGCTACTGAAGAACTGAAGAGACGAGACAAAGCATCAGGCTTGGTGTTCTTAGAGCCCGGACGATAAGAAATCACGAACTCGAAACGAGCGAAAAACAGCGCCCAACGCGCCTGACGCGCATTAAGTCGTTTGGCAGAACGGATGTACTCAAGGTTCCTATGGTCAGTCCAAACGACAAAAGGAACGGTCGCCCCCTCCAACCACTGTCGCCATTCGCCTAGGGCTAACCGGATGGCGAGCAGTTCGCGGTTACCCACATCATAGTACGTTCCGACGGCGACAGGCGATGAGAAAAATACGCGCATGGGTGGACCTTGTCGTCAGAGAGGGAGCGCTGAGAAAGAATGGCTCCCACGCCCACCTCTGACGCGTCAACCTCGACAACGAACTGTCTAGAGACGTCAGGTGTAACAAGGATAGGAGCGGATGTAAAACGATTCTTGAGGAGATCAAAAGCTCCCTGGGCGGAAACGGACCAGTTAAAGCACGTCTTGACAGAAGTAAGGGCTGTGAGAGGAGCGGCCACCTGACCGAAATTACGGATGAAACGACGATAGAAGTTCGCGAAGCCGAGAAAGCGCTGCAGCTCGACGCGTGACTTAGGGACGGGCCAATCAATGACAGCTTGGACTTTAGCGGGATCCATCTTAATGCCTTCAGCGGAAATAACAGAACCGAGAAATGTGACGGAGGAGGCATGAAAAGTGCACTTCTCAGCCTTCACAAAAAGACAATTCTCTAAAAGGCGCTGGAGGACACGTCGAACGTGCTGAACATGAATCTGGAGTGACGGTGAAAAAATCAGGATATCGTCAAGGTAAACGAAAACAAAGATGTTCAGCATGTCTCTCAGGACATCATTGACTAATGCCTGAAAGACAGCTGGAGCGTTAGCGAGGCCGAAAGGAAGAACCCGGTATTCAAAGTGCCCTAACGGAGTGTTAAACGCCGTCTTCCACTCGTCCCCCTCCCTGATGCGCACGAGATGGTAAGCGTTACGAAGGTCCAACTTAGTGAAAAACCTGGCTCCCTGCAGGATCTCGAAGGCTGAAGACATAAGAGGAAGCGGATAACGATTCTTAACTGTTATGTCATTCAGCCCTCGATAATCTATGCAGGGGCGCAGAGACCCGTCCTTCTTCTTGACAAAAAAAAACCCCGCTCCGGCGGGAGAGGAGGAGGGGACTATGGTACCGGCGTCAAGAGCTACAGACAAATAATCCTCGAGAGCCTTACGTTCGGGAGCCGACAGAGAGTATAGTCTACCCCGGGGGGGAGTGGTTCCCGGAAGGAGATCAATACTACAATCATACGACCGGTGTGGAGGAAGAGAGGTGGCCCTGGACCGACTGAACACCGTGCGCAGATCGTGATATTCCTCCGGCACCCCTGTCAAATCACCAGGCTCCTCCTGTGAAGAAGAGACAGAGGAAACAGGAGGGATAGCAGACATTAAACATTTCACATGACAAGAGACGTTCCAGGAGAGGATAGAATTACTAGACCAATTAATGGAAGGATTATGACAAACTAGCCAGGGATGGCCCAAAACAACAGGTGTAAAAGGTGAACGAAAAATCAAAAAAGAAATGGTTTCGCTATGATTACCAGAAACAGTGAGGGTTAAAGGTAGCGTCTCACGCTGAATCCTGGGGAGAGGACTACCATCCAGGGCGAACAAGGCCGTGGACTCCCTTAACTGTCTGAGAGGAATGTCATGTTCCCGAGCCCAGGTCTCGTCCATAAAACAGCCCTCCGCCCCAGAGTCTATTAAGGCACTGCAGGAAGCTGACGAACCGGTCCAGCGTAGATGGACCGACAAGGTAGTGCAGGATCTTGAAGGAGAGACAGGAGTAGTAGCGCTCACCAGTAGCCCTCCGCTTACTGATGAGCTCTGGCTTTTACTGGACATGAAGTGACAAAATGACCAGCGGAACCGCAATAGAGACAGAGGCGGTTGGTGATTCTCCGTTCCCTCTCCTTAGTCGAGATGCGGATACCTCCCAGCTGCATAGGCTCAGCTCCCGAGCCGGCAGAGGAAGATGGTAGTGATGCGGAGAGGGGGGCAACGGAGAACGCGAGCTCCTTTCCACGAGCTCGGTGACGCAGATCAACCCGTCGCTCAATGCGAATAGCGAGTTCAATCAGGGAATCCACGCTGGAAGGGACCTCCCGGGAGAGAATCTCATCCTTTACCTCTGCGCGGAGACCCTCCAGAAAACGAGCGAGCAAAGCCGGCTCGTTCCAGCCACTGGAGGCAGCAAGAGTGCGAAACTCAATAGAGTAGTCTGTTATGGATCGATTACCTTGACATAGGGAAGACAGGGCCCTGGAAGCCTCCTCCCCAAAAACAGATCGATCAAAAACCCGTATCATCTCCTCCTTAAAGTCCTGATACTGGTTAGTACACTCAGCCCTTGCCTCCCAGATTGCCGTGCCCCACTCACGAGCCCGTCCAATAAGGAGAGATATGACGTAGGCGACACGAGCAGTGCTCCTGGAGTAAGTGTTGGGCTGGAGAGAAAACACAATATCACACTGGGTGAGGAACGAGCGGCATTCAGTGGGCTCCCCAGAGTAACACGGCGGGTTATTGATTCTGGGCTCCGGAGATTCGAAAGCCCTGGAAGTGGCCGGTGGATCGAGGCGGAGATGGTGAACCTGTTCTGTGAGGTTGGAGACTTGGGTGGCCAGGGTCTCAACGGCATGTCGAGCAGCAGACACTTCCTGCTCGTGTCTGCCTAGCATCGCTCCCTGGATCCCGACGGCTGAGTGGAGAGGATCCGAAGTCGCTGGGTCCATTCTTGGTCGGATTCTTCTGTTATGGTGAGTGAATGAGGACCCAAAAGCGAACTAACTTAAACAGAGCTTCTTTAATAACAAAACATAGGTAGGCTCAGATAGACCGGCAGATTCCGACAGGACAGGACAAGGTTACAGCAAACATGACGATAGTCTGGCTCAGGCATGAAACACAAACAAACAAGAATCCGACAAGGACAGGAGCAGAAACAGAGGGAGATATAGGGACCTAATCAGAGGGAAAAAGGGAACAGGTGGGGAACGGGGTGAATGGGTAGTTAGGAGGAGACAGGGAACAGCTGGGGGAAAGAAGGGGAGAAAAGGTAACCTGACACGACCAGCAGAGGGAGACAGGGTGAAGGGAAAGGACAGAGACAAGACAACATGACAGTCATCCTATGATGGTGTCAAGTTGAAAGTCACTGAGCTCTTCAGTACGAAGCATTCTGCTGCCAATGTTTGTCTATGGAGATTGCATGGCGGTGTGCTCGGTTTTATAGCCGAATCCACTAATTTGAAGGGGTGTCTACATACTTTTGTATTTATGGTGTGGCTAAATGCATAGGCGTACCCCTTGTTAACTTAAGATTTTGAAAAGCTACAGGCTGGCAGGAGCGTTCAGCATTTCATCAACACATCGTCAACAGTACTTCAAAAACATGCTTATAAATGTAGCATTTAGGCAAAATAAAATTACTTTATTGGTATTAAATAATAATTAAACAAAAAATGCCTTATTAGGCTATGCAGTCATTCTACAGTGCCTTTTAATTCACTTTTTGAATCACGAGTTTGGCCAGTCGGGGGATCATGTGGTGAGCTATGCATGCCTAGTGCATTAATTTAGCCTAGCAGATGCTCTTATATTCCCATGCTCTAATCACAGTCAACACAAATGTTGTGTGTAGCAACAATATTGTGGAATAAAATATATTAAATTAGGAAAATTATAGTTTCCCAAATGAAAAAAAGTAGATGATGTGAGGTGGCTGTGTTAAACAAGGAATTGCTTTTCTTTTTGCGAAATCATTGATGATCAGATACTCATGTTTTAACTGGTTTGGTTGCGCTAAATGTCTACCATTGATAGGCAACTTTAGCATGGTTCCAAACATAGACTATCCTCTTTTTTAACAATAGCTTTATAATCATCAAAAGCTGCAGTATGTGCTCATTCGTTGTCATGCTCGGTTGTGGTATTAAAAAAAGATTTAGCTTCTATCCATTTATAAAAGGCAATTTTTTTCTCAGACCACAAAAAAATATGATAGATTCATGCAGTGCTTTTATTATAATGGATATCTGTTCACCCTTGTCTGTGACGATCTACGAATCCACAACCTTCTCAAATCAAATCAAATCAAATCAAATGTTATTTGTCACATACACATGGTTAGCAGATGTTAATGCGAGTGTAGCGAAAGTGCTTGTGCTTCTAGTTCCGACAATGCAGTAATAACAAGTAATCTAACTAACAATTCCAAAACTACTGTCTTGTACACAGTGTAAGGGGATAAAGAATATGTACATAAGGATATATGAATGAGTGATGGTACAGAGCAGCATAGGCAAGATACAGTAGATGGTATCGAGTACAGTATATACATATGAGATGAGTATGTAAACAAAGTGGCATAGTTAAGTGGCTAGTGATACATGTATTACATAAGGATACAGTCGATGATATAGAGTACAGTATATACGTATGCATATGAGATTAATAATGTAGGTAAGTAACATTATATAAGGTAGCATTGTTTAAAGTGGCTAGTGATATATTTACATAATTTCCCATCAATTCCCATTAATAAAGTGGCTGGAGTTGAGTCAGTGTGTTGGCAGCAGCCACTCAGTGTTAGTGGTGGCTGTTTAACAGTCTGATGGCCTTGAGATAGAAGCTGTTTTTCAGTCTCTCGGTCCCAGCTTTGATGCACCTGTACTGACCTCGCCTTCTGGATGATAGCGGGGTGAACAGGCAATGGCTCGAGTGGTTGATGTCCTTGATGATCTTTATGGCCTTCCTGTGACATCGGGTGGTGTAGGTGTCCTGGAGGGCAGGTAGTTTGCCCCCGGTGATGCGTTGTGCAGACCTCACTACCCTCTGGAGAGCCTTACGGTTGAGGGCGGAGCAGTTGCCGTACCAGGCCGCCAGGATGCTCTCAATTGTGCATCTGTAGAAGTTTGTGAGTGCTTTTGGTGACAAGCCGAATTTCTTCAGCCTCCTGAGGTTGAAGAGGCGCTGCTGCGCCTTCTTCACAATGCTGTCTGTGTGAGTGGACCAATTCAGTTTGTCTGTGATGTGTATGCCGAGGAACTTAAAACTTGCTACCCTCTCCACTACTGTTCCATCGATGTGGATAGGGGGGTGTTCCCGCTGCTGTTTCCTGAAGTCCACAATCATCTCCTTAGTTTTGTTGACGTTGAGTGTGAGGTTATTTTCCTGACACCACACTCCGAGGGCCCTCACCTCCTCCCTGTAGGCCGTCTCGTCGTTGTTGGTAATCAAGCCTACCACTGTTGTGTCGTCCGCAAACTTGATGATTGAGTTGGAGGCGTGCGTGGCCACGCAGTCGTGGGTGAACAGGGAGTACAGGAGAGGGCTCAGAACGCACCCTTGTGTTGAGGATCAGCGGGGAGGAGATGTTGTTGCCTACCCTCACCATCTGGGGGCGGCCCGTCAGGAAGTCCAGTACCCAGTTGCACAGGGCAGGGTCGAGACCCAGGGTCTCGAGCTTGATGACGAGCTTGGAGGGTACTATGGTGTTGAATGCCGAGCTGTAGTCGATGAACAGCATTCTCACATAGGTATTCCTCTTGTCCAGATGGGTTAGGGCAGTGTGCAGTGTGGTTGAGATTGCATCGTCTGTGGACCTATTTGGGCGGTAAGCAAATTGGAGTGGGTCTAGGGTGTCAGGTAGGGTGGAGGTGATATGGTCCTTGACTAGTCTCTCAAAGCACTTCATGATGAAGGAAGTGAGTGGTAGTCGTTTAGCTCAGTTACCTTAGCTTTCTTGGGAACAGGAACAATGGTGGCCCTCTTGAAGCATGTGGGAACAGCAGACTGGTATAGGGATTGATTGAATATGTCCGTAAACACACCGGCCAGCTGGTCTGCGCATGCTCTGAGGGCGCGGCTGGGGATGCCGTCTGGGCCTGCAGCCTTGCGAGGGTTAACACGTTTAAATGTCTTACTCACCTCGGCTGCAGTGAAGGAGAGACCGCATGTTTTCGTTGCAGGCCGTGTCAGTGGCACTGTATTGTCCTCAAAGCGGGCAAAAAAGTTATTTAGTCTGCCTGGGAGCAGGACATCCTGGTCCGTGACTGGGCTGGATTTCTTCCTGTAGTCCGTGATTGACTGTAGACCCTGCCACATGCCTCTTGTGTCTGAGCCGTTGAATTGAGATTCTACTTTGTCTCTGTACTGACGCTTAGCTTGTTTGATAGCCTTGCGGAGGGAATAGCTGCACTGTTTGTATTCGGTCATGTTACCAGACACCTTGCCCTGATTAAAAGCAGTGGTTCGCGCTTTCAGTTTCACGCGAATGCTGCCATCAATCCACGGTTTCTGGTTAGGGAATGTTTTAATCGTTGCTATGGGAACGACATCTTCAACGCACGTTCTAATGAACTTGCACACCGAATCAGCGTATTCGTCAATGTTGTTGTCTGACGCAATACGAAACATGTCCCAGTCCACGTGATGGAAGCAGTCTTGGAGTGTGGAGTCAGCTTGGTCGGCCCAGCGTTGGACAGACCTCAGCGTGGGAGCCAACCTTCTGGCTACTTTGCCATGTAATGCTTACAAAACGAATAATAGCTCCATATCTAAGGCTTTGGTCTGTCCTAGGAGTGAGGGTAAACTGTAGGCCTGTTATCCTCTATCCACTTTATGTTTCAGTTATTTGTCTTTTTCAAGCATTCAGTGAGGGTTGGGTAAAAATGTATTTTACTAAAGGGAGGGCCATCTCTTTTCATTTCAGAATAATCAAATTTTCTCCAGTTGTCCCTCATTATAAATAACATACAGTCCCTTATCACTGCATTCCCGTTTTAATAGATTTTGATTGGAGTGGACCCTCTTGCTTTGCCTTTTCCTCTCTGGTTTTGTCAACAAAATCATTTGATGTGAACAAAAATTTGACCAGCAAAGTACAGACAGCTAGCCAGCTACTGTTCAGTTGTTGATTAGTGAACAAGTTTAATTCATTGAATGCAGATGGTTGTGACATTTTTACTCAACTTCCTTTTTTATGTATTGAGAAATATGGTTATATAGTGGTTATATATGGTTATATAGTCAAATAGGCTAACTATATTGGACCCAAAGATAATAGATTCCTTGCAGAAGAGATTCTGCTTCCACGTGCAAATCTGTTTACTTTTCTGGTGTAGCAGGTAAAATTACTGTGCTGAGTCCTGTTCACGGTTTGCGCACGCGTAATACCGGTGTATTTCCTCTGTGAGAACAATGTAGTTACATAGGATGTACTTTTTTACATTTTTTGTCATTTAGCAGATGCTCTGATCACAGCCTTCATAAAGTATATATACCCTTCACTTACTCCACATTTTCTGTTACAGTCTGAAATCAAAATTAATTAAATAGATTTGTTTTTCTCACCCATCTACACACATACACCATAATTACAAACTGAAAACATGTTTTTCGACATATTTGCAAATCTAATTCACATACAGTACCAGTCAGAAGTTTAGACACACCTACTCATTCCAGGGTTTTTATTAATTTTTTACTATTTTCTACTATGAAATAATCATGTAGTACCCCAAAAAAGTGTTCTTCAAACTAGCCACCCTTTGCTTTGATGACAGCTTTGCAGACTCTCTCAACCAGCTCAATGAGGTAGTCACCTGGAATACATTTCAATTAACAGGTGTGCCTTCTTAAATGTTAATATGTGAAATGTATTTCCTTCTTAATGCATTTGAGCCAATCAGTTGTGTTGTGACATGGTAAGGGTGGTATACAGAAGATAGCCCTATTTGGTAAAATACCAAGCCCACATTATGGCAACCACAGCTCAAATAAGCAAAGAGACATTACAGTCCATCATTACTTTAAGATATGAAGATCAGTCAATGCAGAACATTTCAAGAACTTTGAAAGTTTCAAGTGCAGTCGCGAAAACCATCAAGCGCTATGATGAAACTGGCTCTCATGAGGACCGCCACAGCAAAGGAAGACCCAGAGTTACCTCTGCTGCACAGGATAAGTTTGTTATTTACCAGCTTCAGAAATTTCAGCCCAAATAAATGCTTCACAGAGTTCAAGTAACAAACACATCTCAACATCATCTGTTCAGAGAAGACTGTGTGAATCAGGCCTTCATGGTCAAATTGCTGCAAAGAAACCACTACTACAGAACACTATTAAGAAGAAGCGACTTGCTTGGGTCATGAAACATGAGCAACGGACATTAGACCGGTGGAAATCTGACCTTTGGTCTGATTCAAAATTTGAGATTTTTGGTTCCAACCGCCGTGTCTTTGTGAGACGCAGAGTTGGTGAATGGATGATATCTGCATGTGTGGTTCCCACCATGAAAGCATGGAGGAGGAGGTGTGATAGTGTGGGGTGCTTTGCTTTTGACACCGTCAGTGACTTATTTAGAATTCAAGGCACCCTTAACCAGCATGGCTACCACAGCATTCTGCAGCGATACGCCATCCCATCTGGTTTGGGCTTAGTTTTTCAACAGGACAATGACCCAACACACCTCCAGGCTGTGTAAGGTCTATTTGACCAAGAAGGAGAGTGATGGAATGATGCATCAGGCCTCCACAATCACCCGACCTCAACCCAATTGAGATGGTATGGGATGACTTGGACCGCAGAGTGAAGGAAAAACAGCCAACAACTGCTCAGCATATTTGGGAACTCCTTCAGGACTGAAAATCATTCCAGGTGAAGCTGGATGAGAGAATGCCAAGAGTGTGCAAAGCTGTCATCAAGGCAAAGGGTGGCTACTTTGAAGAATCTCAAATGTAAAATATATTTAGTTTTGTTTAACACTTTTTTGGTTCCTGTTTGATTCCATTTGTGTTATTTCCTAGTATTGATGTTTTCATTATTATTCTACAATCTAGAAAATAGTAAAAATAAAGAATAATTGTGGCAACTTTTGACTGGTACTTTAGATTTAAAAAAGTATTTAAATATTTCAAAGGTGTTTCAATATTAGGAAGGTTTTTCCTAACGTGTGCAGTGTATATGTAATACAAAAGCTATAGAGACAAAGTTATAGTAAAAATAAAGAAAAGCCCTTGAATGAGTAGGTGTGTCCAAACTTTTGACTGGTACTGTAAGTGTTCACACCCGTGAGTCAATACATGTACATATGGCAGCAATTACAGTTGCGTGTCTTTCTGGGTAAGTCTCTAAGATCTTTGCAAACCTGGATACAATATTTGCACAATCCTTCAAGCTCTGTCAAGTTGGTTGATGAACATAACTAGACGGCAATTTTCGAGTCTTACCATAGAAAAAACTCCCTAGAATACTCATAACATGATGCAGTCACCACTATGCTGGCGGGGGAAGGGTGGGTTGGGGTTCAGAAGATGGGCAGTGAGTCTGCTGTTCAAGCAGATGGTTCTAACTTCGGGGTGCCAAGACAGAGAAGAGCTTGGACTGGGCTGAGCAGGAGCTGCCCTCCCGTAATGGTGGTAGGGCCAAGTGACCAGAGGTAGTAGAATGGAGTGCTCGGGTTGGGGTGTATGGTTTGAGCATAGCCTGAAGGTAGGGAGGGGCAGTTACTCTTGCTGCTCCATACATAAGTACCATGTTCTTGTAGTAGATGCACGCTTCGACTGGAAGCCAGTTGAGTGTGCGGAGGAGAAGGTTGACATGGAAAGAGAAATTGGGAAGGTTGAACACCAGGCGGCCTGTAGCGTTCTGGATAAATTGCTTGGGTTTGATGGCACAAGCGGGGAGACAGCCAACAGCGAGTTGTACTGGTCCAGATGGTAGAAGACAAGTGCCAGGATTGGGACCTGCACCACTTTCTGTGTGAGGTTGGGTCGTAATCTACAGATGTGGTAGAACATGAATCTGCAGGAGTGAGTCAATGCTTTGATTTTTACAGAGAATGAGAGGGTGTTGTCCAGAATCACGCTAAGGTTCTTTGTACTCCACACCGTGGAGTTGTTAATCGTGATGGGAGGTCTTGGAGCAGGCACACCTTCCCAGGGAGGAAGAGCAGCTCCATCTTGTCGATGTTGAGCTTGACGTGGTGGGCCGACATCCAGGATGAGATATCTGTCAGGCAAGTAGAGATCTGTGTCACAACCTGTGTGTCAGAAGGGGGGAAGGAGAAAAGTAGTTGAGTGTCATCCGCATAGTAATCATAGGAGAGACTATGTGAGGATATGACAGAGCTGATTGATTTGGTGTAGAGAGATAAGAGGAGAGGGCCTAGTTCCAAGCCCTTGAGGAGACCAGTAGTGAGAGAATGTGGTGCAGACACAGATCCTCTCCACGTCACCTGTAGGAGAGGCCTGCCAGGTAGGATGAAATCCAAGAATGTGCAGAGCTTGAGACTCCCAGGCCTGAGAGGGTGGAGAGGAGGATCTGATGGTTCAGGGTGTCGAAGGCGGCGTATAGGTCAAGGAGGATGAGAACAGAGAAGAGAGAGTCAGATGTGGCAGTGCGGAGAGCCTCAGTCACACAGAGAAGAGCAGTCTCGGTTATTTGACCCGTCATGAGACGGACACTGGTTAGTGTCAAGGAGATCATTCTGGGAGAGATAGAGAGAGAGATTTGGTCAGAGACAGCACGGTCCAGTGTTTTGGAAAGAAAATAAAGAAAGGATACTGGTCTGTAGTTTTTGACATCAGAGGAGTTGAATGCTGGTTTCTTGGGTAAGGGAGCGACATTTTGAAGTCAGAGGGGACGCAGCCATTGTTCACGGATGAGTTGATGAGGGAAATTAGGAATGGGAGAAGGTCTCCAGAGATGGACCCTGAGAAGGGAAGAGGGAATAGGGTCGAGCGGGAAGGTTGTCTGACGGCCGAACCTCACTAGTCACAGGATTTTATCAGGAGAGAGAAGAAAGAGGTCAGGACGTAGGGTAGTTCTGTATGAGTGGGAAAAATGGACTCAATAGGCTGAGTGAATGAAGAGCAGATGTCGTCAACCTTCTTTAAAAAGTGGTTGACAAAGTCGTCCGTAGAGCGGGAGGTGGGATGGGGGGGGGGGGGGGGGATTAAGGAGGGAGAAGGTGAGAAAGAGCGTCCTAGGGTTACAGGCAGAAGCTTCAAATTTAGTGATATAAAGTGGCTTTTGCAGTGGATACAGAGGATGAGAAAGTAGAGAGGAGTGAGCGATAGGATGATAGGTCCTCTGGAAGTTTAGCTTTCCTCCATTTTCGCTCAGCTGCCCGCAGCCCTATTCTGTAAACTCGCAATGAGTCACTCAGCCACGGAGCAGGAGGGGAGGGCCGAGCCGCCTGGGAGGAAAGGGGGCACCGCGAGTCATAGGATGCGGACGAGTGTAGCGTCGATACTAGTAATTATCATGTACCTACCCAGGAGCAAGCAACTGAATGTAACGTGAAACCCAGTAGGGTATAATCTTAATAATTACTATTTGGTTACAATATAACAGTCTTTGTAGAGAACAGGCTAACCAGAAGAAATTAGGAGACACGAGAACATTAGGTATAACCCTTTAAATTACATTGAACTTACAATATTTAACAGCCAACTCTGTAATTACAATGTTGTTACAAGGTACATACATGTATTTACAATGTACTTATCCAGGACCAAGAAACTTAATTTAAAGTGAAGTGACATGTGTATTACTTTGTAGTTACAATGTAACAACATTTGCAGACAATAGGCAAACCAGGAAAAATAAGGAGACAGGAACATTTTGCAGTTAGCTGTTTCTTTAAGAGATTTGACAAAGATTCATATTTAAACAATTTAAATTAAATTCCCCATTTCAGACTCAAAGCAATAACTTTACAATCCTGGGTTGCTATCTAGCTAGCATTTATTTCTCCATTATTCATTAATGTAGCTGGCTAGGCACTGGCACAATGTCAACACAATTTTTTAACAACACTTTTCACTGACTCAAATGTCATGATTTGTTTTTCCGAGTGACTCGTTAATTTGAGTCGTTCGTTCGATATGCTTTCCGCAATAAATACAGACGGATTCATATGCATACCTCCGGCTCAGCTGCTCCGGAGATCACCAACTGTCTATCATAAGTGCTCAGGAAAATAAATCTTCAGAACTGATAACTGATAATTAATAAATGCAATTAATTGATTACCGTATGTTTTCAATGGACACAGGTTTGTAAAACATATACAGCCTGCCTCTGCTCAACTCGAGAACTAATCATTTTAGCGGCTGCTGCTGTTCACAAACTAGATTGTGCTAATCTCCCTCGCAAGAGGCTTGTGGAATCATAATTCTTTAGGGTTTTTACTTAATTGTTAACTAGTAGGTATTGTCAACTCCTTCTTGCTCTGGGAATTACTGAATCAAATACATTAAATGATTTGAAAGATTTGTTCTTTTGAATGAACGAGATGAAAAGATCCCAGTCAGTAAAAAGAGCCAAACTTCCATCATAGCGTTCTTCTGACTTCTTATTTTTCTTTGTTTGAATGTCCAAACATACAATGCCAGTCACTAAATAGTGAAGAAAAAGGTTACCAAATGTTTAGTATTTTTGTACGATTTTGTAGTTGTTCACCAGAAAATGACATCACACTGACCTCTCACTCTGCAGGAAAGATCATGCGTTCACAAGATACATGTCTCTTGCCCTAATAATGGGAGTCGATCTCCACAAAACGGCACGGTGGGCTGTCTAGCTCCCACCTATCCTTTCTTTGGATTGGTAGATACAGCTCATTATTGTTTTCCTTTTTTAATATTTGATGAGGGTTGTTGAAGTCTTCAGTGGAGAGAAATGGCCATCTCACGACAACTCCGATAGTGTTTTTTCTCAAAGTTGCCTGCCGGGATGTCATGTGTCCTACTTACACTCGCAACAACTTAAGCAACATGAAACTTCTATTCGATCAAATAAACCTCACGTAGCAAATAAGCCATTCATGTTTTTGTTGACCAAATTCGTCACTCTCTCATTGTACCTTGTCTCTCATTGATACCAGATGTTGTCATAGGTTAGAGAGTTGGACAAGTAACCGGAAGGTTGCAAGTTCAAACCCCCGAGCTGACAAGGTACAAATCTGTCGTTCTACCCCTGAACAGGCAGTTAACCCACTGTTCCTAGGCCGTCATTGAAAATAAGAATTTGTTCTTAACTGACTTGCCTAGTTAAATAAAGGAAAAATAAATAATAAATAAAAATAGGAAGGCCCTAAAAATTGTCAAAGACTCCAGCCACCCTAGTCATAGACTGATCTCTCTGCTACCACATGGCAAGCTGTACCGGAGTCCCAAGTCTAGGTCCAAAAGGCTCCTTAAGGATTGGTGTCCCGCTAGCAGGACAACTTCCGGTGAAATTGGAGGGCACACAATTCAAATATATTTTTATAGTTATTATTGCAATTAAATATTTTAGGTACATATAAGTATCTTATAATTCGGCTGAAAGCTCAAATTGTTGTTAATTTAACTGCACTGTCCAATTTACAGTAACTATTACAGCGAAAACATGCCATGCGATTGTTTGAGGACGGCACCCCACATCAAAATATTTTTTCCACTGGCACAGGTTTCATACATTCACACATAAAGATTAAATATTCACTTACTTTTTGAAAATCTTCCTCTGATTTGTATCCCAAAGGGTCCCAGCGATAAAATGTAGTGTCGTTTTGTTAGATAAAAATATTTTTTTTGTATCCCTAAAAGTCTGTTTAGGTGACGCCACCGATTTGAGTAATCCACTCATTCAACTTGAAAAGTAAGGAATTCGAAAATCTACCCCTAAACTTTGTTTCAACAAGTCAAAATACATTTGTATTTACTCCTTATCCCTAAGTTAACAGCTTCTACCCTCATGCCATTAGACTGCTAAACTGTTAATCAAATGTCTACCCGGACTGTATGCATTGACCCCCTTTTTTACACTGCTGCTACTCACTGTTTACTATCTATGCATAGTCACTTTACCTCTACCAACATGCAGGGCTGGGTAGGTTACTTTATAATCCATTACAATTATCAGTTACCTGTCCAAAATTGTAATCAGTAACGTAACTTTTGGATTACCTGTAATCTGATTACATTCCGTTACTTTTAGATTACTTTCCAATTAAGAGGCATTAGAAGAAGACAAAAATGTATGTTACCAATTGAACGACATCTATTGAATGATAAATCAATGTTAAAGTTTACATACCTGGTCATATATGGATGTACATTTTTTACTTTATGGGTAGGTTATGTAGACTTCTTCTAAACCATCGCTTTCTACTACATACAATAATATAATTTAATTGTATCGTTACATTATAAACCAAAGTCTTTCAGAATTCCAGTCATTCCCTTGATCTTCAAGAATAGGACTTGGAAATATGGCAGTATAGATTAGCCAAATTGTTTTACCTGAGCATAACTTCAAAACTAAGGATTTATTAGCCAGCCCTACTCGGTTGTTTATGATTTTGTTGTCATGGAGAACTGATTGGGCTCATTGATTCGAAAAATAAATGCTGCGCTCATGGAATGGCATGCTTTGAGCACTACTAAAAAGCGCTGAATGAATGCCATATTCTGCATTTGCTATAGGCCTGTTGTTTACGTTTTTGTTGGTGACAATTTGATATTGTCACGTTCTGACCTTAGTTCTGTTGTTATGTCTTTGTTTAGTATGGTCAGGGCGTGAGTTAGGTGGGTTGTCTATGTTCCTTTTTCTATGATTTGGGATTTCTGTGTTTGGCCTGGTATGGTTCTCAATCAGAGGCAGCTGTCAATCGTTGTCCCTGATTGAGAACCATACTTAGGTAGCCTGGTTTCACTTTTGAGTTGTGGGTGATTATGCTAGTGTTTGTGCCATACGGGACTGTTTCGTTTGTTTCACTTTATTATTTTGTAGTGTTCAGTTTTACATATTAAAATGGACACTTACCACGCTGCAAATTGGTCTGAACTCTCTTACTCCTCGTCAGAAGAAGAGGACGAGCATTACAGATATCTTGATAATATGCAGCTGTTTAAAGGGCAAATCCCCCAAAGAAACAATAACAGAACGGCTGCCCAGCTTCTATTTTGGTAAAAATATAAGGGATGGGCCTGGAGAAATGTAACCACTCTCAGATTAATAGACAGAGCTATAGATGCAAGGACTGACTATACATGATATCAACATTAAGTCCAAAAATGGTTGTAGCAACTACAGATTGTCCCTTTAGTCTATCAAAAGTGTGCAAGTTTGAGCATGTGTCCATTAGGCCTATTATTATTTATTTTTTTATCAGCATGAATTAGATTGAGCAATAAAAGCCCCACTTTTATTCCATAGGCTGGGATCCTCACTATGCAGCTGTTGCAAGAGCGCATTTTTCACTGGCTGT
Source organism: Oncorhynchus mykiss (assembly GCF_013265735.2). Lineage (NCBI taxonomy): Eukaryota > Metazoa > Chordata > Actinopteri > Salmoniformes > Salmonidae > Oncorhynchus > Oncorhynchus mykiss. Next base: position 43,458,767 of record NC_048567.1, read on the forward strand.
CCACTGGTTTCAAAACAATGATTGATAGGCAGCTTAAATTTCTTGATTTCAACCATTCTTTGGTTCAAATACACATTTAGATTTGTGAACAGCCATCCACAACACCCACAATCCGTAAAGCGCAAATAGCTAAATGAGAGAGCAGCATTGTGATTCACATCAATGTCCTATGTACATGTAGATATCAATAATAAGTGATAACTGTATCGCCGTAGACGACTCCACTGTTGTCATCCTTACCTCCAAGCGTTTATTTAAATTGGATCATCTTTGGATGCCGACAGCAGTCGCACCATTGGAAGACCTAGCTTGGACTGTAGCTCTTTTCCCGCGATCTATCAAACCCATTTGGTGTGTCATCATGGTGGTCTCTGACTTGTGGTCAGACTCACTCAGGTGGAACAAACTTAAACTTGTGCCTTTTTTCAATGCTGATTTGATTGTCATTGAGAAAACAAAGTAATCCTGGAAATAATCATCTTAGTTTTTCAAAAGTATCTGTAATCTGATTACAATATTTTTGCTGGTAATGTAACCAATTACAGTTACCGTTTTTTTGTAACCCTTACATGTAACATATTGGATGTAATCCGTTACTCAATTACTTCGACTAACCTGTACCCCCGCACATTGACTCGGTACAGGTACCCCCATCCTGTTATGGATGATGCGAATTTTCGCAGCTTTTTGTTAAAAATCGCGCAACATTTCAAAGTCCTGCTACTCATGCCAGGAATATAGTATATGCATATGATAAGTATGTGTGTATAGAAAACACTCTGAAGTCTCTAAAACTGGTTAAATCGGGTCTGTGGCTATAACAGAACGTGTTTAGGAGTAAAACTGTTTACCAAAAACACAAAAAAAATATTTGTCCGCCATTCAATGTATTGTTTAAGGCGACCTAAAATAAATGAGGATCCCCTGTAAACGCCTACAGCTTCCACACGATGTCGCCATTGCTGACTCATTTATCCTTGGTTACAACACGAATAGGCCCCTCCTTTCTTGAGGCGCACCACAGTATGTTGTGAAACTGAAAAAATGGACGATGATTTCCAGACTTGCTGCTATCGAATACAGATCGCCCCGTGATCAATTTGATACATCATTAACATTTATTAATACCTAAAGTTGGTTTAGAAAAGTCGTTTGAAGTGATTTGTAAAAGTTTCTAGGCGACTTTTGTAATTTTAAAAAGTGACGTTGCGTCTTGTAAATGGGCTTTTTGCAGCATCAGACTGGCCTTCAGCAAATGACATTTTGGGTATACAATGACGGATTTAATCGGGAAAAAGACCCAATTGTGATGTTTATGGGACATATAGGAGTGCCAACAAAGAATCTCGTCCAAGGTAATGAATGTTTTATATTTTATTTCTGCGTTTTGGGTAGCGCCGGCTACCGCAAAATCTGTTGTTTACGTGTCGTGCTGGTATTTTGGGGGGGTGCATGCTATCAGATAATAGCTTCTCATGCTTTCGCCGAAAAGCATTTTACAAATCTGACTTGGTGTCTAGATTCACAACGAGTGTAGCTTTAATTCAGTACCTTGCATGTGTATTTTTATGAAAGTTTGAGATTTATTGAGTACTATACTATAGTACTATAGGTGGCGCTCTGAAATTTCCGCTGAGCTGTTCCTGTGCAGGGACCACCTCCGTAACAAGATAACCTTGTTATTGCTATCTTCTTGTTATTTTCTTGTGTTACTTTTTTCTTACTTCAGGTTATTTGATTTTTTCTTTATTTTTTTCACTAATATTTTCTTATTTTAAAAAATTCTGCATTGTTGGTTAACTAAATGTTTCATACGTTTTATGAGGATTTTGTAACGTGTGTTGACACTGTGCCTGTGCTTAGCTAGCTGCTCACTAGCTACATTAACGAATAAGGGGGAAATGCTAGCTCACTAGCTTTACCACCTTGTCTTACTTATTTTTACTAACTAAAATAGTTATTGCTTTGAGTCTGAAATGGAGAATTGAATTTGAAAGGTTTGAATATGAATCTTTGGCAAATCCATTGAACATTGTAAGTATAAACATCCATTTACATTTGTACAAAAGTCATAAGAAAATTCACTTCACTTTACATGATGCTTACTCCTGGGTAAGTACATTGTAAATACATGTATATCTCTTGTAACAACATTGTAATTACAGAGTTGGCTGTTAATGGTTTATACATTTTAAGTAGAATGTAACTAAAAGGGTTATGCCTAATGTTCTCCAGTCTCCTCTATTTTCTGTCTGCAAAAGTTATATTCTAACTACATGGTAATAAAGGTTATACCCTACTGGGTTTCACTTTACATAAAGTTGCGTGAACACATTGTTATTACATTACATTTGATTCGGGACAGCCTTTGAGCCAGGTCATAACATATAAATAAACTCATGGAAACTGACCGGTAGTTAATGACAATTGTTGCAAACAGACCCTAGCCTATTTATCAACCCTGGTATTGCATGTGTATTCGATGGCAGTGGCACCTTGTAACAAAGTCAGATTTTGGTTCGCGTTATTAACATGGTAATTCACAGGTAACTTTCAAACTTGTAATTACAAAACATTAGTTGCATTGTGGAACAAGAAAATGTGTAACATCAGTAAACTCATGCGGAGTAACCGTCAGCAAGTGGATATGTAAATACACATTTCAAATTGTGCAATAACTGCTAGCGCTACAACCTTCTTACCATGTAATTACATAGTAACACCTATTACTACAGTTTTTACGGTGTAGTTAAAAAGTAATAGGGGCAACTTTATGTAAAGCGTTACCAACATTTGTATCACCATTCAAAATTGTTTTGTATTGTGTAATGACATACTGTAGCTATTATTCATATATTGTCAGGGCATGTGTTAAATAATTCTTGATTATTATTATCATCCATTGTTTGGGGATGTTTTGGAGGTGGGTTATTATGTAGGTACATACACTGTATAATATTGCTCTTCATAATTACAATGTTTAGCTTAGTTGATATGGTGATTGTAATGTGTGTTTTTTTTCTCTATGATTCATCTTTGATTTATCATATGTAGTGGTGCTACAGTATCTAAAATACTTACTCTGTTTTCAGGCAGGCCAACCAAACCCCACAGTGAAGTTATACGTGGTGAATTTGTACGGGCCGACCCATACTCAGGAGCTTACACCACCAGACAGCCTCAAAATAAGGTGTGATACATAATGATCATGAAAACAATAATGAAGACAAATCTTGGAAAGTTTTATTTTTGGAGAGACAAGGTTATTTTCAATCAATAATAACTGGTTGTGCTCTCTCGTAGGGAGCACTATGTAGCCATGGTCAAGTGGATCAGTAAAACCAAGACAACGGTCAGGTGGATGAGCCGTGCCCAGAATGTGTCAATCCTGACCGTGTGTGACACCACCACAGGGGCCTGTGTTAAGGTGAGAATAATGGCATTCTGTGTATGGAGTGGGGTGGGGGGGGGGGGGGTGGGGGGGGGGGGGGGGGGGGGGGGGGTGGCACACTCCCAGTGGTGGGACATTATGTTATATTGGCAGTGGGAGGAGAGAGCAGACAATGCACTGACTGTTATTGCTATGCTACTGTACCAAAGGGAAAGAGATTGTTTACTCGAATGCCTCATCTGAAAGTATGGGCATCTGAAACAGTTTACATATGGGCTTAGCACCTGTTGTGTTGTTTGGTGTGCTTTTTACTATGCATGCTAAAGGGTTCTTGTAAAGGGGTGTATGCACGTTCTGTTTACGCACCATTTTGAAGAAGAAGATTATCTCGTGGCATTTATCAGATAAACACACTATAAATCACATGAATTATTCTGTAATTTTTTTCTGGGAAGCTTTTATCATCTCATAGAACTGTTTTCATGAACACTAAAGTAAAGATTTATCCTTCACACAATTTGTTTTGATTGCAGAGTGTTATTATAAGCTTTGTCTGGAACAGGGCAGAGCAGCAGTCCCCTGTGGGGAAAGCGTGGCAGTCTGTGGGAAACTGTTCAGTTTGACTGTTCCAGGGTCAGGCCCCACAGATGGCTAGAGCACAACCAAACAGGCTCTCCAGCCAAGAAGCTGCTTTCCCTGGGCCCGGACTCATCTTCTCTGCCAGGGCTTTTGTCCTTGTCTGCAATGTGTTTAAATGAAAGAGCACATATTCCGACATTTTAATGTATTGGGGAAGAAAGGGAATTGGATGATTTTGAAGGAGTTTGGGCTGTCTTGTGGAATGGTTAATTGGTTAAAACGGGACATACTATTAACTGTTAACATTTTGGTCTTTCTATTTCAGAGGCATGAGGAGACCTCAGAGCTCTGGCTTTCCAAGCAGGTAAAATATCTTAACTCCTGTAAAGTCAGTCATGGTCAAACATATCAAATCAAAGTTCCATTCCATTTAATTCAATAGATCTTTATTGTGCACATTGTTAATGATTGGCCTAAAATGCCAAGACATGAATATTACTAGTCTATTATACACAATCTCTGTGGTCCATATAATGGTCATAACACTCAAAAGTAAAATGTTTGCTGTGTTTGTTTCTGCAGAACCAGGAACCAGTGTTCTCCAGGGACGGCAGCAGATTCTTCCTGACAGTGCCCGTCAAGCAAGGCGGGCGCGGAGAGTTCCATCACATCGCCATGTTCACCACACAGGTATAGGATCAAGTCGCCATGGTTACTGAACCGATGGGGGTCACTCATGTCACCGTGGTTACCACTCAAAGTGTTCTGTTTCTATAGTTTCCACCGTGGTGAGGGTAATATCTCTGTGGTTACAGAACAAGAAGTGAGGGTCATGCTGATGATGATGAATAAGTCGTTTTTATAGATACAGTGCCTTGCGAAAGTATTCGGCCCCCTTGAACTTTGCGACCTTTTGCCACATTTCAGGCTTCAAACATAAAGATATAAAACTGTATTTTTTTGTGAAGAATCAACAACAAGTGGGACACAATCATGAAGTGGAACGACATTTATTGGATATTTCAAACTTTTTTAACAAATCAAAAACTGAAAAATTGGGCGTGCAAAATTATTCAGCCCCTTTACTTTCAGTGCAGCTGTAACTCTCTCCAGAAGTTCAGTGAGGATCTCTGAATGATCCAATGTTGACCTAAATGACTAATGATGATAAATACAATCCACCTGTGTGTAATCAAGTCTCCGTATCAATGCACCTGCACTGTGATAGTCTCAGAGGTCCGTTAAAAGCGCAGAGAGCATCATGAAGAACAAGGAACACACCAGGCACGTCCGAGATACTGTTGTGAAGAAGTTTAAAGCCGGATTTGGATACAAAAAGATTTCCCAAGCTTTAAACATCCCAAGGAGCACTGTGCAAGCGATAATATTGAAATGGAAGGAGTATCAGACCACTGCAAATCTACCAAGACCTGGCCGTCCCTCTAAACTTTCAGCTCATACAAGGAGAAGACTGATCAGAGATGCAGCCAAGAGGCCCATGATCACTCTGGATGAACTGCAGAGATCTACAGCTGAGGTGCGAGACTCTGTCCATAGGACAACAATCAGTCGTATATTGCACAAATCTGGTCTTTATGGAAGAGTGGCAAGAGGAAAGCCATTTCTTAAAGATATCCATAAAAAGTGTCATTTAAAGTTTGCCACAAGACACCTGGGAGACACACCAAACATGTGGAAGAAGGTGCTCTGGTCAGATGAAACCAAAATTGAACTTTTTGGCAACAATGCAAGACGTTATGTTTGGCGTAAAAGCAACACAGCTCATCACCCTGAACACACCATACCCACTGTCAAACATGGTGGCGGCAGCATCATGGTTTGGGCCTGCTTTTCTTCAGCAGGGACATGGAAGATGGTTAAAATTGATGGGAAGATGGATGGAGCCAAATACAGGACCATTCTGGAAGAAAACCTGATGGAGTCTGCAAAAGACCTGAGACTGGGACGGAGATTTGTCTTCCAACAAGACAATGATCCAAAACATAAAGCAAAATCTACAATGGAGTGGTTCAAAAATAAACATATCCAGGTGTTAGAATGGCCAAGTCAAAGTCCAGACCTGAATCGAATCAAGAATCTGTGGAAAGAACTGAAAACTGCTGTTCACAAATGCTCTCCATCAAACCTCACTGAGCTCGAGCTGTTTTGCAAGGAGGAATGGGAAAAAATGTCAGTCTCTCGATGTGCAAAACTGATAGAGACATACCCCAAGCGACTTACAGCTGTAATCGCAGCAAAAGGTGGCGCTACAAAGTATTAACTTAAGGGGCTGAATAATTTTGCACGCCCAATTTTTCAGTTTATGATTTGTTAAAAAAGTTTGAAATATCCAATAAATGTCGTTCCACTTCATGATTGTGTCCCACTTGTTGTTGATTCTTCACAAAAAAATACAGTTTTATATCTTTATGTTTGAAGCCTGAAATGTGGCAAAAGGTCGCAAAGTTCAAGGGGGCCGAATACTTTCGCAAGGCACTGTATGTACTGTGTAAGACTCTTCTAATTGTTTATTTCCTTTGTCTGTTCCCCTTCCTCCCTCCAGTTCAGAGCAGATCAAAATGAAGTCCGCCATCTTACATCAGGGAACTGGGAAGTAACTAAGATCCTGGCCTATGATGAGAGCAACGACAACATGTGAGTGTCTCTTCTGGGCTCTGCATAATATATGAATAATGAGGATTCAGGTATTGTGCATACAGTGGTTCTTCCTTTAAAAGTTGTGTCATACTGCAGCACACCTTGCGGGCTGCAGAATAATTCTATGAAACATTATTTAATTCTCAGCCATTATTACCATTAATGCTAGTTAGTGCTAGTTTGACCACGCATCTTTGAGAAGCATTTGATAGCCTTCCATATTGGCTCTATGAGTGAATTTAAAAACTTTTTTGTAAGAACATAGTATATGGGATTGATTTTAAGAAATGTAGCTTAATAATTTGATTCATATAATGGTGATTCTATTCCAAGAAAAACTAAACCCTCAAGGTTTACATTAGTTTGGAACGGAAAATATGGCGCTGTACAACGTTACGGTTGGGAGTAGGCTACAGTACTAAGAGCATAACATTTTCACATCCTAATTGTAGTCTTACCAACACCCAAACAGAAATGTTGATATTAATAATAACCGCTTTGTTTAAAAAAATAACGATATTTTGGAGATTATTTCATTTTCAAATAACCTAAAGTGAGCGAGAGCGATTCTTGAACATGGCGTGAGACATTCTTACTCATGTGTAAATAAAGCCAGTTTGTTATTCAGAATGATTTATTTCTGTTTTTAGAGGGAGAGAAACAAAAAGCCCAACGTCGCCTCATGGGTCTCCCAGTTGCGGCCGGCACGGGTATGGAACCAGCATCTGTAGCAACACAGTTTGCACTGTGATGCAGTGTCATAGACCCCTGCGCCACTCGGGAGGCCCCATCTGCAATGTTTCTAATCCATTGCCTTGCACAAAGTATCTATTGTCCTGCTATTAACCAATACTGGCGCTGTACAACAGGACCGGTTGGGAGTAGGCTACAGTACTACAGTAAGAGCAAAATAATCCTGACATTTCCACTCCCTAATTGTAGTCTAACCAATACACAAACAGAGATTCAGGGAAAATAAAAATCTCATTGATTCATCAAGACAAGTCCCCATGCTTGTCTCAGATCAGTGCAAAACGGTGCTGAAATAGTTGACCACACGCGGGTAGGCTAAATCCTAATTTCAATATGCTTTTAAAATAAGACCTACACCACTTTTAACAGCACATTACTCAACACTAGTGAGACTCATGTCGCCTGCAGTAGGCCTACAGTATATATAAAAAATAAATGACGTGACTCTCCGCCAATGATTAGATTTAGAGGATTGGAGGATTCTAAATTAATATCTAAGGGGCGTATTCCGTTAGGGCAAATATGATCTGTAAGAACATCTAAGGGGCTTTTATATAATTGTAAATCAATTAATAATAGTCACTTTGTTTAAAAAATAACAATATTTTGGAGATGATTTAGTTTTCAAAAAGTGAGTGATTATAATTTGAACAAAGGCCAAAATAATATTCATAAAGGCCAAAATATCTATTTCTGTTCTTAGAGGGAGAGAAACCACAAGCCCAGCGTGGCTATTTTATGGACAAGGACATGCCAGCCGGCCAAACCCAGACGGCACTGGGCCAATTCTGAACCACTATATTGGACTCCCAATCACTGTCAGATGTGATACAGCCTGGATTAGAACCAGGGACTGTAGTGATGTCTCTTGCACTAAGACCTTTATTTAACTAGAAAAGTAAGTTAAGAACAAATTCTTATTTTCTATGATGGCCTAAGAATAGTGGGTTAACTGCCTTGTGTAGGGGTAGAATGACAGATGTTTACCTTGTCAGCTCAGGGATATGATCTTGCAACCTTCCGGTTAATAGTTCTAGTCCAACGCTCTAACCACTAGTCTACCTGCTGCCATATTGTCCTGCTAATAGCCAATCCTAGAAACGTTGTTTGCAGAATTCACAGCCTGCTATGCTTGTGAAAAACATGGTTAATAATGATAATAATAATACCTTTTCCCTCTTTCACGTGTTAAAACCTCGCAACGGCCAAATAATCTTACTAGAAAATATTAATATTAATGAAATCACAAGTGAAATATAGCGAAACACAGCTTAGCCTTTTGTTAATTAATCACCCTGTCGTCTCAGATTTTGAAATGATGCTTTACAGCCAAAGCAAGACAAACGTTTGTGTAAGTTTATCGATAGCCTAGCATAGCATTATGTCCAGCTAGCAGCAGGAAGCTTGGTCACGAAAATCAGAAAAACAATCAAATTATTTGTTTACCTTTGATGATCTTCGGATGTTTTCACTGACGAGACTCCCAGTTAGACAGCAAATGTTCCTTTTGTTCCATAAAGATTATTTTTATACCTAAAATACCTCCGTTTGTTTGTCAATCCTCAAGGTGTTTTTTAAATATCTATTCGATAATATATCAACCGGGACAAAGGGCTTTTCAGTAGGACCGAGAGGAAAAATGACTGCCTCTGTCTTTTACGCAAGAATCACTCTGAGAGCCCTCAGCTGGCCACTTACGCAATGTGGTCCTTTACGCACATTCTTCAACATAAAGGCGTGATACTACGTCTGAAGGCTGTAGACACCTTAGGGAACACGTAGAAAAAGGAATCTGGTTGATATCCCTTTCAATGGCCAATAGGGATGCATAGGAACACAACAGTTTCAAAATATGAGTCACTTCCTGATAAAAATGTTCTGTTATACTCACAAACAATATTTTTACAGTTTTGGAAACTTTAGAGTGTTTTCTATCCTAAGCTGTCAATTATATGCATATTCTAGCATCTGGTCCTGAGAAATAGGCCGTTTACTTTGGGAACGTTATTTTTCAAAAAATAAAAATAGTGCCCCCTAGCTTCAAGAGGTTAAAGGTTCCAATTGATAAAGTTCTCAATTAGTATATTTGTGTTTAACTACAATAATATTTGTATTATTTGTTCTGTCTTTTCTGGTGGATAAAACGGAAATTGCAACCAATCTAACTAAGAAATACATTTGACGAAACGATTCTCCCCCTACCCTCCATTTTGGCAAGAGTCTTTTGTCCTGCTATTAGCCCATAATTGCGCAGTACAACATGACCAGTCGGGAGTAGTCTACAGTACTACAGTAAGAGCAAAATAATCCTAACATTACCACACCATAATTGTAGTCTAACCAATACCCAAACAGAGATTCAGTGAAAATAAAAATCTTGTTGATTTATCATGACCAGTCCCCATGCATGTCTCAGAGCAGTGCTGTCTTGACCTTTGAATGCTGTTTCTTCCATTCATTTTGAAAGAGTATTTTCAACTAAGCAACAATTTGTTTACCTTCCTTAGCCTACTTTGTTCCAATATTTCTGCCATTTAGTGATACTTATTCCCATAGTAGTTCGTTATGGATCCATATCGAAATAAACATCTGCATTTGGAAAGGCTTTCTATCATTATTATTATTAACGAAAGCATAAAGATGCTGATAAAGAAATACAGCACAGTACAGTATATGTTTCATCCAACATGTTGCGGTTGCATGAGGTCACCCACATGCACTTTAACTTCTCTGGGGTAGGGGGCAGCATTTGGAATTTTGGATGAAAAGCGTGCCCAAATTAAACTGTTATCTACTTAGGCCCAGAAGATAGTATATGCATATGGCAGCCGAAAACCTGAGAAAAGTAGGATTATTTGTTTTTGCAGTTTTCTATTCAATGCCATTGACTTAGGACTCAAATTGCAGTTTCTATGCCTTCCACTAGATGTCAACAGTCTTTAGAAATTGTTTCAGGCTTCAAATTGTTTCAGGCTTGAATGAGTGGACCCTGCCGTGTCACAGAGCGAGTGCCTTTCTTGGTTACCTTTTATATTGACGACGTTATTGTCCGGTTGAAATATTATCGATTATTTAGGCTAAAAACAACCTGAGGATTGATTATGAACATCGTTTGAAATGTTTCTACGAACTTTACGGATACTATTTGGATTTTTTTGTCTGCCTGTTGTGACTGCGTTTGAGCCTGTGGATTACTGAAGAAAACGCACAAACAAAACTGAAGTCTTTGGATAAAAAGATACTTTATCGAACAAAAGGAATATTTATTGAATAAATGAATGTCTTCTGAGTGCAACCATATGAAGATCATCAAAGGCAAGTGATTAAGTTTATCTCTATTTCTGACTTGTGTAACTCTTCTACTTGGCTGGTTACTGTTTGTAATGATTTGTATGCTGGGCTATAATGAGTATTTCTGTAATTGAATATGGCGCTCTCCCTTTATTTAACCAGGTAGGCTAGTTGAGAACAAGTTCTCATTTACAACTGCGACCTGGCCAAGATAAAGCAAAGCAGTGTGAAACAAACAACAACACAGAGTTACACATAGAATAAACAAACATACAGTCGGTAATACAATAGAGAAAGTCTATATACAGTGTGTGCAAATGAGGTAGGATAAGGGGGTCAGGCAATAAATAGGCCATAGTGGCGAAATTATTACAGTATGGCACATTTAACACTGGGGTGATAGATGTGCAGAAGTGTGTGCAAGTAGCGGTACTGGGGTGCAAAGGAGCATAATAAATAAAACAAATAACAATATGATTTTGAAGAAGTTGGATGGGCTTTTCTATTAGGCTACTATTTGTTTATTAGGCTATTGTGCCGTCTGACAAGTAAACACAGCCTACAGTATATACTGTGGTAAACATGGTAACGTTTCTAATTCCTGACATAAGGGAAAGCAGGCCACGTCCAGACTTTCTAGGTGACCTCAAGTACTTAACTTTGTCTTTAATGCTTTTTTTGGGTTGCAAATGCCTTGCACAAAGTATCAAGATAGTGTTGGCAAGAGTCTATTGTCCTGCTAATAGCCCATAATGGGCTATTATAAAACATGATGTCCAGGTCAGGATATCCAAAACATTTATTTATTAAAGTCTATCAGAAAGAAGGTTGGTACTTATTTATTTTGATCCAAAGCCATGAATGAGTGAGTCACTCAGCTTTATGTAGGTGACGAGGCTATATGACTGCGCCATCAACTTGATTATTTAACAGACGTCACTTGCTTATATTCAGTCAACACATACAGTTGAAGTCGGAAGTTTACATGCATACAGTTTTTCACAATTCCTGACATTTAATGCAAGTAAAAATTTGCTGTCTTAGGTCAGTTAGGATCACCACTTTATTTTAAGAATGTGAAATGTCAGAATAATAATAGAGAGAATTATTTATTTAAGCTTTTAATTATTTCATCACATTCCCAGTGGGTCAGAAGTTTACATACACTCAATTAGAATTTGGTAGCATTGCCGTTAAATTGTTTAACTTGGGTCAAACATTTCAGGTAGCCTTCCACAAGCTTCCCACAATAAGTTGGGTGAATTTTGGCCTATTCCTCCTGACAGAGCTGGTGTAACTGAGTCAGGTTTGTAGGCCACCTTGCTCGCACACACTTTATCAGGTCTGCCCACACATTTTCTGTAGGATTGAGGTCAGGGCTTTGTGATGGCCACTCCAATACCATGACTTTGTTGTCCTTAAGCCATTTTGCCACAACTTTGGAAGTATGCTTGGGGTCATTGTCCATTTGGAAGACCAATTTGCAACCAAGCTTTAACTTCCTGACTGATGTCTTGAGATGTTGCTTCAATATATCCACATCATTTTCATTCTTCATGATGACACCTATTTTGTGAAGTGCACCAGTCTCTCCTGCAGCAAAGCACCCCCACAACATGATGCTGCCACCCCGGTGCTTCACGGTTGGGATGGTGTTCTTCGGCTTGCAAGCCTCCCCATTTTTCCTTCAAACATAACAAAGGTCATTATGGCCAAACTGTTCTATTTTTGTTTCATCAGACAAGAGGACATTTCTCCAAAAAGTATGATCTTTGTCCCCATGTGCAGTTGCAAACCGTTAGTCTGACTTTTTTATGGCCGTTTTGGAGCAGTGGCTTCTTCCTTGCTGAGCGACCTTTCAGGTTATGTCAATATAGGACTCGTGGTCCCATAGTGTTTATACTTGCATACTATTGTTTGTACAGATGACCATGGTACGTTCAGGCATTTTTAAATTGCTTCCAAGGATGAACCAGACTTGTGGAGGTCTGGCTGATTTCTTTTGATTTTCCCATGATGTCAAGCAAAGAGGCACTGAGTTTGAAGGGGGGTCTTGAAATACATCCACAGGTACAACTCCAATTGACTCAAATGATGTCAATTAGCCTATCAGAAGCTTCTAAAGCCATGACATAATTTTCTGGAATTTTCCAAGCTGTTTAAAGGCACAGTCAACTTAGTGTAAGTGAACTTCTGACCCACTAAAATTGTGATACATTGAATTATATGTGAAATAATCTGCCTGTAAACATTTGTCTGAAAAATTACTTGTGTCATGCACAAAGTAGATGTCCTAACTGACTTGCCAAAACTTTAGTTTGATAACAAGAAATTTGTGGAGTGGTTGAAAAACGAGTTTTAATGACTCCAACCTAAGTGTATGTAAACTTCTGACTTCAACTGTATATCTTAAGAATATCATGGAATATAATAGAACATTTTCATTTCTTTTAGAATAAAAAACTTAGTGTAACAACAGTTCTAGTATTTATTACTGACGAGTAGAAACAAAAAAATAAGTATATTTTTCAAGGTGTGCAGGACAGAGAAATAGCAATTCTTACACTATTGTTCTAAATTCAATCACCTTCTTCAACCTCATCATTCAGTTCATTGAAATGTAATGTTGAAGTCGTGCACAATTATGATTTTCTATTATGTTTATGTCGCCCATTCGTTGTCAGCGAGAGACACATTAGTGCCTGGGGACCCAAAAGCATAGTCTGTGCTCTAACTCCCCCTTGCGCTGGTCTGGTGCAATGAAGCAGTGACGCAGGGTACCGTACTAAACAACAAATTACCTCCAAGTCACGCAGCTTTTTTTTCAAAAATGTTAGTTGATCAAGCAGTGTATACACATATAACAGTGTTGTATGGCTAGGTGATAGATAGTTGGGCATCTGGAAACGGACTCATGTTGATATGAATCCCATATGTGATAACGCCGGATATTTAACCTTAAATTACATTAATCCTACATCAATTCTTGACACAAAGGCATCTCATACATAGGCAGCATCTAGTCTGGTCGACAGATCATAAAAACTCAGCAAAAAAAATAAACTTCCTCTCACTGTCAACTGCGTTTATTTTTTTTAGCAAACTTAACATGTGTAAATATTTGTATGATCCTAAAAAGATTCAACAACTGAGACATAAACTGAACAAGTTACACAGATATGTGACTCACAGAAATTGAATAATGTGTCCCTGAACAAAGGGGGGTCAAAATCAAAAGTAACAGTCAGTATCTGGTGTGGCCACCAGCTGTGTTAAGTACTGCAGTGCATCTCCTCCTCATGGACTGCAAAAGATGTGCCTGTTCTTGCTGTGAGATGTTACCCCTCTCTTCCACCTGCAAGTTACTGGACATTTATGTGGGGAATGGCCCTAATCCTCACCCTCCGATTCAACATGTCCCAGACGTGCTTAATGGGATTGAGATCGGGCTCTTCGCTGGCCATGGCAGAACACTGACATTCCTGTCTTGCAGGAAATCACGCACAGAACGAGCAGTATGGCAAGTGGCATTGTCAAACTGGAGGGTCAAGTCAGGATGAGCACCACATGAGGGAGGAGGATGTCTTCCCTGTAACGCACAGTGTTGAGATTGGCTGCAATGACAACAAGCTCAGTCCGATGATGCTGTGACACACTGCCTGAGAACATGACGGATCCTCCACCTCCAAATTGATCCCGCTCCAGAGTACAGGCCTCAGTGTAACGCCCATTCCTTCGAAGATATACGCGAATCCGACCATCACCCCTGGTGAGACAAAACCGCGACTCGTCAGTGAAGAGCACTTCTTGCCAGTCCTGTCTGGTCCAGCGATGGTGGGTTTGTGCCCGTAGGCGACGTTGTTGTCGGTGATGTCTGGTGAGGACCTGCCTTACAACAGGCCTACAAACCCTCAGTCCAGCCTTTCTCGGTCTATTGCGGACTGTCTGAGCACTGATGGAGGGATTGTTGGTTCCTGGTGTAACTCGGGCAATTGTTGTTGCCATCCTGTACCTGTCCCGCAGGTGTGATGTTCGGATGTACTGATCCTGTGCAGGTGTTGTTACACGTGGTCTGCCTCTGTGAGGACGATCAGCTGTCCGCCCTGTCTCAGGCGTCTCACAGTACGGACATTGCAATTTATTGCCCTGGCCACATCTGCAGTCCTCATGCCTCCTTGGACCCTGGGCATCTTTCTTTTGGTGTTTTTTTGTGTTTTTCAGAGTCAGTAGTGTCCTACATTTTCATAACTGTGACCTTAATTGCCTACCGTCTGTAAGCTTTTAGTGTCTTACCGACCGTTGCACAGGTGCATGTTCATTAGTTGTTTATGGTTCATTGAACAAGCATGGAAAACAGTGTTTAAACCCTTACGAATTATCTTTGAAAGACAGGGTCCTGAAAAAGGGACTTTTTCGTTGCTGCTGAGTTTATGTGCATGTATGGAATGATGAATGAATGTTGTAGAGGAGTTGGCGACAGCACAAACAGAAAATGTAATTGTTATCACAATGAACTTGGTTGTATGTTATGAGGGGCTTTGTGTCATGACTCTTGTAAGGTGTCAGGTACATTCTGAATCTAATTCTCAGACCAATGTAACTACCAATCACAGACAACACACCATAGTGCATGGTGGGAAAAGGAGGTTTAAGAATTTACTTGTCGTAAAACACATAACCTTGAGTAATAAACTGTGTAGTAACTGGATTAGCATGATATTTTTGCTAAATAGGCAGATTTTATTATTCTCAACTTGACACCAATAAACACCATGCCTAATGCCTCAAGACTGAATGTCATGTACATTGCTTATGAAGTACAAGGACAAATGCTGCTTGAGCATGTACAGTATTTGTGGCATAACCGTGTTAACAAAGGCCACCGATTTTCTTTGAAACCCAATTAACTTGTTTGTTTCCTGCATACAGTTATTTCCTCAGCACTGAAGGCTCACCACGGAGAAGACAGCTTTACAGGTGACACATTTAGCAACCTGTCATGAATCTTGTTTTTGACAGCTCCCCTTTGCTTTACAGTCCGTCTTATCGCCTATCATTTCCCTCTTGCGAAGAACATGTCATAACAACGGTAAACAGCTGAAGTTTTGTGCAGACAGAAATATAGAGACGCTCTTGATGTAAGATTGTGTACACCAAATAATACAGGTAACTGCCAAAGTAAAGAAAACACCAACATGAATTGTCTTAAAAGGGCGTTGGGTCACCACGAGCCAGAACAGCTTCAATGCGCCTTGCAAAGATTGTGTGTCTGGAACTCTATTGGAGCGATGAGATACCATTCTTTCATGAGGAATTCCATAATTTGGTGTTTTGTTGATGATGGTAGAAATCGCTGTCTCAGGCGCAGCTCCAGAATCTCCCAGAAGTGTTCAATTGGGTTGAGATCTGGTGACAGCAATGGCCATGGCATATGGTTTGCATCATTTTCATGTTCATCAAACCATTCTGTGACCACTCTTGCCCTGTGGATGGGGGCATTGCCATCCTATTGGGGCATAGAAATGGTATCCAAAACAATGAACCTAAGCATGATGGGACGATAATTGCTTATTAAACTCAGGAACCAGACCTATGTGGAAGCACCTGCTTTCAATATAATTTGTATCCCTCATTTACAGTTACCTTGTTCTTTTAAAGAATCTGAAGTCTAGAGAAGTAATAATTACATTTTTCAACCAACCATATCCAAATCCAGCTGGTCTTATGATGAGATCGAATCGGCTTAATAACATTTCAAATGCTTTCAGGTGAACTAATTAACTCCCAACCTCAACATTGCTCATCTCTTCATTTCTGTGGAGTGTAAATATCATGTGCAAACTGCAAACACCACTCGTGCTAGATACTCAATAGGCCTGCTCTTTAGGATTTGCAGTGGAAGTTAAAATGGTCTCCTAATCTTCCCTCTTCCCCTTACTTTCAGTGTGAAGACTGTGGGGTTGTTCCCTCGACACTGTCTGACGTGTGAGCTAAATAAGGCCCATTGTCTGTTCTTCAATGCTGAGATAAACCCCAGTAATCAGCACATCCTCCTCCACTGTAAAGGTAAGCTAGTAGCCAAGCTAGATGCTAACACAGACAGCTAGCACCAAGATAGCACTAGCAGGCCAATGCAACGAAAAACTAAATGCTAACACAGATAGTCTATTGCAAAGCAATGCTCCATAGTTCCAATATAGCACAAGCAGGCTAATCCATACATGTCATTTTACAGTTAGTCAGCTAAGCTAAATGCTAAAACAAGCAGTGGATCATTTTGAAGGCTAATATTCAACTAAATTATAGCACCGCTCATCTTTCTTTGTTTAAGACAGATAAATATTGGTAGAGCTTAGAGAACCAGAGAATCAAATTTCTTTGATAGGTTATTTAAAAATATGAGTAACCAACATCAACTAACCATTTATTATAGACTGTGAAGGTATGCCAGCTAGGCCATTTGCTAAACCCAACCAATGCATCATCTGCTTAGACTTAGATACATGATCAGAGATACATCTTACGTGTTAAACAAATCAAAATATATTTTATATTTGAGATTCTTCAAAGTAGCCACACTTTGCCTTGATGACAGCTTTGCACAAGCGTAGCATTCTCTCAACCAGCCTCTGCTGCAGAGGATAAGTTTATTAGAGTTACCAGCCTCAAAAATGTCAGCCTAAATAAATACTTCACAGAGTTCAAGTAACAGACACATCTCAACATCAACTGTTCAGAGGAGACTGCGTGAATCAGGCCTTCATGGCCAAATTGCTGAAAAGAAACCACTACTAAAGCACACCAATAAGAAGAAGAGACTTCCTTGGGCCAAGAAACATGAGCAATGGACCGGTGGAAATCTGTCCTTTGGTTTGATGAGTCCAAATGTGTGGTTCCCCCCATGAAGCGTGGAGGAGGAGGTGTAATGGTGTGGGGGTGCTTTGCTGGTGACACTGATTTATCAGTGATTTATTTTATTTTAATCAAGGCACACTTAATCAGCATGGCTACCACAGTATTCTGCAGCGAAATACCAACCCATCTAGTTTGCGCTTAGTGGGACTATAATTTGTTTATCAACAGGACAATGACCCCAAACACACCTCCAGACTGTGTAAGGACTATTTGACCAAGAAGGGGAGTGATTGAGTGCTGCATCAGATGACCTGGCCTCCACAATTACTCGACCTCAACCCAATTGAGATGGTTTGTGATGAGTTGGACCCCAGAGTGAAGGAAAAGCAGCCAACAAGTGCTCAGTATAGTTATTTAACCTCTATTTAACTAGGCAAGTCAGTTAAGAACAAATTATTATTTTGAATGACGGCCTACACAGGCCAAAGTCTGGTCCAATTGTGCACCGCCCTATGGGACTCCCAATCATAGCCGATTGTGATAGATCTTGGATATGTGGAAACTCCTTCAAGACTGTTGTAAAAGGATTCCTCATAAAGCTGGTTGAGAGAATGGAAAGAGTGTACAAAGCTGTCATCAAGGAAAAGGATGGCTACTTTGAAGAATCTAAAATCTAAAATAATTTAATGATTTGTTGAACACATTTTTTGGTTACTACATTATTCCGTATGTGTTATTTCATAGTTTTGATGTCTTCACTATTATACTACATTGTAGAAAATATAATAAATTATGAAAAACCCTTGAATGAGTAGGTGTGTCCAATTTCTGGACTGGTAGTGTATACAGTATAGTGAGCAAGAATATTTAGCACACTCCATCCAACAAACTGCTAGGAGCAAAAGGTCTTTAAGCAAATGTTTTCATATTTCTATGGTATTTCATTTATCCTTTATTTATCTAGGCAAGTCAGTTAAGAACAAATTCTTATTTACAATGACGGCCTACCGGGGAACAGTGAGTTAACTGCCTTGTTCAGGGGCAGAATGACAGATGCTTACCTTGTCAGCTCGGGGATTCAATCAAGCAACCTTTCAGTTACTGGCCCAACGCTCTAACCACTAGGCTACCTGCCACCCCTTGTATGTATGAATTTGTCAAAAAAAAACATTTTTTTAAAGGTTCTCATAAAGGCCAGAATTTTTTATTTTTTTGTGATTTAGAGTAACATAACATATGAAAATTAACTCCATTAAACAAACATAATCTGAGATCCATTTGAGATGGAAGTATGATTCAATTATAGTTTAAATGAAGTTGTCTTTTCCAATGTGGTCAACCATTTTTGTGTCAGTGGCCCTTCGAGCCACAACCCATTTGACAGATGTCAGGGATTTGCCTTTGGCAATCTATCATTATTTAACATTTAGTGTGGAGCGAGACCATCAGACAATTTCATATAAGAAGCATAAAATAAAATAAAAATAGTCGCTCTATTGTGTATAATTGCTTTAGGTGTTATGGTGCCATACATACCAGTTAATTGCCGCCACAGTTGTTTATTGTTAAGGTTTGTTTTAACCATGGTAGCCTAGTGGTTAGAGTGTTGGACTAGTAACCAAAAGGTTGCAAGTTTAAATCCTCGAGCTGACAAGGTACCAATCTGTCGTTCTGCCCCTGAACAGGCAGTTAACCCACTGTTCCTAGGCCGTCATTGAAAATAAGAATTTGTTCTTAACTGACTTGCCTAGTTAAATAAAAGTAAAAAAAAACGTATGCTCAAGTGTTTGTCCTTGTGTACCATAAGTTAATGGAAAAAATGTACCATCCTTCTCTTTGTGAGCTATAAACACAATGAGGTTAGCACGTCATCTGAGGATAATGCTAAATTCAGTAGAAACCAAGCAGCTTGTCACTCTCCTCAACAAGCATATTAAAGCTAGTTAATTCCCTCCGTCAAATGCAACGGATGCTATTACCATTTTCAAGCAGGTAAGCAAATGAGAAACTATTTCTCTGTGTGACAAAGCCCTTTTCTTTTACTGAGTTTGACATTTGGTTGTTGGCCAGCGCCCCTTAAGAGTTTTAATACTGCATTGTTGTGAATAATCTCTTATCTTTTTTTAATTAAAAAAAAAATCCTATGTAAGGCGTGATAAAACTTGCCTTAAGTGGTGGAAATGAAACAAAGCTTACTCTTCATTGATCAGTGCTGGGCTTTAAAAGTCTCAGATGTTTACCATTCATGGCAACAGTGTGTGTGGCTGTTAAATCACCATTACCTCAGCTAGCATTATTCAAATGGGGTGTAGTCTGACTAAACAGGTCTGATAATTGCTGTAGGAGTGATTTGTGGAGGGTTGGGCAGCCGAACAGCGACTGCTAGATCTTATTAACCTCCGTGTGGGTGTCTTCCAATGGGTGCTGAATAGAATTGACTTAATTTGACAAGCCCAGGTTATTAGAGGCAGTTTGAATGACCTTTAACCACTGACTGTAATGGGTAAAGAAGGGGAAGTGACAGTTGTGACAGTGGTTGTGACAGCAGCTAGGGGATTGGAAAGGCTGCTGTATTGTATTTGTGACCGTGCTACCCTGCTTGGGAGGTGCTATTTTTGTAACTCTATGTACAGATCGGATACATTTGTATGTCTATTTTTCTTTGTATTTCTCGCAGGTCCGGGAGCACCCACTGTGATCTTACACAGCCTCAATAATGCCAGTAAGAACTCAACTTAATCTTCTACAATTGATGGTCATGTCTTGAACTGATTAAAGTAATTGGCAAGATAACTTTGAACTTTGGTGTTTTTCCAGAACCAGCAAATGTTGAAAGGATGAAAAAAACCCAGCTCATTTGCTAATTTTGTTCAAATATTGAGGGTTTGCTCTTTAAAATGCCAGTTCCCCTCTCACTGTTACCCTTGTTGAAACGACCCCCTCGTTTTCTTAATTTCATTTTTTTCCTTTACGCCCATGTCCGGATTTCTATCAATGTTTTGTCTTGAATGTTAACAGATGCAGTGGGCTAAAATGGATTCAATTGTGTGTTTTTTTTGCCACAGATTTACAAACAATATCTCACAATGTAAATGTGGAATTTAGTTTTTACAAATTTGTACACATTATTTTTTAAATGTAAAGCTGAAATCTTGAGTAAATAATTATTCAACCTCTTTATGGCAAGCCTAAAGGACTAAAAATGTGCTTAACAAGACAAATAATAAGTGGTCTCACTATGTACACAATAAGGGTTAATATGATTTTTGAATGATTACCCCATCTCTGTACCCCACATTTACAATTATCTGTAAGGTCCCTTAGATATAGTATACATATATATATGTATATATATATGTATACATATATATATGTATACATATATACATATAGTATGTTAAACAGGCAGCTCGGTACCTTCAGCTTATCAACACCACTTACAAAATCAAATAATGAGGAAGTCAATCTCTCTTCCACTTTGAGCCATGATAGATTGACATGCATATCATTAATGTTAGCTCTCTGCATACTTTTAATGGCCAGCCATGCTGCCCTGTTCTGAGCAAAATGCAATTTTCCCAAGTCCCTCATTGTGGCACCTGACGACACGACTGAACAGTGGTCCAGGTGCGACAAAACCAGGGCCTGTCGGACCTGCCTTGTTGATAGTGTTGTTAAGAAGGCAGAACAGCGCTTTATTATGGACAGACTTCTCCCCATCTTAGCTACTGTTATATCAATATGTTTTGACCATGACAGTTTACAATCCAGGGTTACTCCAAGCAGTTTAGTCACCTCAACCTGCTCATTTTTCACATTATTCATTACGAGATGAAGTTGAGGTTTAGTGAATGATTTGTCCAAAATACAATGCTTTTAGTTTTGGAAATATTTAGGACTAACGTATTCCTTGCTACCCATTCCGAAGGTAACTACAGCATTTTAAGTGTTGCCATCATTTGAGTCACTGTAGTAGCTGACATGTATAGTGTTGAATCACTCATATACATAGACACAATGGCCTTACTCAACGCCATGGGCATGTCGTTAGTAAAGATTGAAAAAAAGCAAGTGGCCTAAACAGCTACCCTGGGGAATTCCTGCTTCTACCTGGATTATGTTTGAGAGGCTTCCATTAAAGAACACCCTCTGTGTTCTGTTAGACAATTAACTCTTTATCCACATTATAGCATTTAGTGTAAAGCCATAACACATGTTTTTCCAGCAGCAGACTATGATCGATAATGTCAAAAGCTGCACTGAAGTCTAACAAGATAGCCCCCACAATAATGTTATCAATTTCTCTCAGCTAAACATCAGTCATTTGTGTAAGTGCCGTGCTTGTTGAGTGTCCTTCCCTATATGCATGCTGAAAGTTTGACTTGGTTGACTTGACTAAACATACAAGACGAACTGGCACAGAGAGACAGGAAACACAGGGATAAATACACCGGCGAAAATAAGCGACACCTGGAGGGGGTGGAGACAATCACAGGAACAGGTAAAACAGATCAGGGCGTGACACAAACACCATTTTTTCCAGAAGTTTACTAAGGGTTGGCAGCAGGCTGATTGGTCGGCTATTTGAGACATTGAAAGGGGATTTACTATTCTTGTGTAGAGTAATGACTTTTACTTCTCTCCAGGCCTGAGGGCACACACACTTTCTAGTAGGCTTAAATTGAAGATGTGGCAAATAGGAGTGGCAATATCGTCCGCTATTATCCTAAGTAATTTTCCATCCAGATTGTCAGACCCCGGTGGCTTGTCATTGTTGATAGACAACAACCATTTTTTTCACCTCTTTTACACTGACTTTGTGAAATTCAAAAGTGCAATTCTTGTCTTTCATTATTTGGTCAGATATACTTGGATACTGGTCAGCGTTTGTTGCTGAGTTTGTTTATCTTGCCAATGAAAAAGTAATTAAAGTAGTTTGCAATATCAGTGGGTTTTGTGATAAATGAGCCATCTGATTCAATGAAGGATGGAGCCGGGTTGGCTTTTCCCCCCGAAATGTAATTTAAGGTGCTCCAAAGCTTTTTACTATCATTCTTTATATAATTTATCTTTGTGTCATAGTATAGTTTATTGTTAATTTTATTTAGCTTAGTCACATGACTTTTTCATTTGCAGTATGTTTGCCAATCATTTGGGCTGCCAGATGTATTTGCCATACTTTTTGCCTCATCCCTCTCAACCATACCATTTTTCAATTCCTTATCAATCCAAAGGGATGTAACAGTTTTTACTGTCATTTTCTTAATGCGTGTGTGCTTATTAGTAACTGGAATAAGCAATTTCATAAATGTGTCAAGTGCAGCGTCTGGTTGCACCTCATTACACACCACAGACCAGCAAATATTCTTTACATCATCAACAGTGCTAACAGTGTAACTCTGGTTCATAGACTCATGATTACTGCATCCCATAGCTGTAGGATTAACACAGGTATTCAGGGCAATTAGGGGGACATAAATGAAGTTGTGTCTTCCAACGCCCCTAGGATAATGTACATTTAATGCAGCATTATGACAACTCATTTTCACAATGGTAGGGATTAGCTGAGCTGGTCTTGGGTCATTGATAAGTTATTGTTTCAACGCAGCCTTGAAATGTGGACAGGGTCCAGGAGGCAATGATTTGGATGGACTCTGTCATTCCTGTAGAGTATCTTCTGTTTCCAGAAGGTGATAAAGTTATACATAAAGTGACTCCAGCAAAGCTACATTAATATTTTAGCCAGATGTGTAAGGACAGTAGACTGCTGAATATTTCACACTTGCGGCCCCATGATGGTACTGGATCTGAAATGATTGGCCCTTTTTTGGAGTCTTTTAATGCTAAAATCAGTTCTTTAAAATCAATTTTCAGATGTTCCAAGCTAGCCCTCCGGATGTCGTTTGACCCCACATGGACTACGACAGTGTCAGCTCCCGGCATCTGTGGTAGAACAGTCGGAAGCAGCCTTGTGATGTCCTGTACTCGTGCTCCTGGGTAGCACAGGGTTTTTGCCTTGGGGACCAAGATGTTTCTCAACATAGAGCTAGCTGCCTATGATGACAGCTGGTGATGTTGAATGGGCTAGTCTCTCAGGCATCCTCATGGTCTGATGAGGGTGGAAGCTCCGCGGATCTAAACCCGAGGTAGAAGCTACAAGAGAGGAAGACAGAACAGAGGACGAAGACGCAGGTACCTCCGAATCCGATCTTGAATGGGAAGCCCCAAATGAAGAAGAGCTCAACATCTCCAAGAAGACCCACATTGCCAGAGGACGCTGGCTTCGACTTCCATGGCGAGTGACCTATCTCCATGGCTGGTTGGTTGGGTCGAGAACAGCTCCATTCTCCAGGGAAGAGGGAGACCCCTTTGGGGATGAAACCCTGCTGGGCACCGTCCAGTCGGCTGTGGAGAGCCGACACGGAGGCGACACGTCAACCAGACCAGAGCGGCGTCCGGCTACTGGGGTGGAAGAAAAATAAAAAGTAGGCAGGCATGGATTCCCCAGTATCTTTGTAGGTTTGCTACTTGCTTGCTAATAAGAGTAGTCAATTCTCCCCTGTAGTTCTCCGCAAGCAAACAGTAACTACATTGAAAGTCAGCGGACCAATATTGTCCCGGAACAATGCAAAGTAAACACAGCTCCTGCAGCCTGGAAACATTCAATAGCGACCTCCATTTGAGACCGCTGAGCCAGCTAGGCTAGCTGGGCTTCCGTATCTCTTCCCCTCTGCGGAATCTGGAGGTTTCCCGGGACAGACAGCAGCAACTCACAGCAATCTAAGAGCAGCTGAGCGTCCGGATCCAAAATAAAATAAAAGTATATAAAAACAATAAACCGAGGTCTCTCGTTCAGCTTTCAGCGTTCAACAGCGTTCAAGGCCTACCTTCATACTCAGTGCCTCTTTGCTTGACATCATTGGAAAAACAAAAGAAATCCGCCAAGACCTCAGAAAAAAATGGTAGACCACCACAAGTCTGGTTCATCCTTGGGAGCAATTTCCAAATGCCTGAAGGTACCATGTTCATCTGTACAAACAATAGTATGCAAGTATAAACACCATGGGACCATGTAGCCGTCATTCCACTCAGGAAGGAGACGTGTTCTGTCTCTTAGAGATGAACATACTTTGGTGCGAAAAGTGCAAATTAATCCCAGAACAACAGCAAAGGACCTTGTGAAGATGCTGGAGGAAACAGCTACAAAGTATCTATATCCACAGTAAAACAACTCCTATATCGACAACCTGAAAGGTCGCTCAGCAAGGAAGAAGCCACTGCTCCAAAACGGCCATAAAAAAGCCAGACTACGTTTTGCAACTGTACATGGGGACAAAGATTGTACTTTTTGGATAAATGTCATCTGGTCTGATGAAACAAAAATAGAACTGTTTGGCCATAATGACCACCGTTATATTTGGAGGAAAATGGGGGAGGCTTGCAAGCCGAAGAACACTATCCCAACCGTGAAGCACAGGGGTGGCAGCATCATGTTGTGGGGGTGCTTTGCTGCAGGAGAGACTGGTGCATTTCACAAAATAGATGGCTTCACGAAGAAGGAAAATTATGTGGATATATTGAAGCAACATCTCAAGACCTCAGGAAGTTAAAGCTTGGTCGCAAATGGTCTTCCAACTGGACAATGACCCAAGCATACTTCCAAAGTAGTGGCAAAATTGTTTAAGGACAACAAAGTCAAGGTATTGGAGTGGCCATCACAAAGCTCTGACCTCAATCCTATAGAAACTTTGTGGGCAGAACTGAAAAGGCAATGTGCGAGCAAGGAGGCCTGCAAACCTGACTCAGTTACACCAGCTCTGTCAGGAGGAATGGGACAAAATTCACCCAACTTACTGTGGGAAGCTTGTGGAAGGCTACCTGAAACGTTTGACCCAAGTTAAACAATTTAAAGGCAATGCTACCAAATACTAATTGAGTGTATGTAAACTTCTGACCCACTGGGAATGTGATGAAAGAAATTAAAGCTGAAATCAATCATTCTCTCTATTATTATTCTGACATTTCACATTCTTAAAATTAAGTGTTGATCCTATCTGACCTAAGACAGGGAATTGTTACTACGATTAAATGTCAGGAATTGTGAAAAACTGAGTTTAAATGTATTTGGCTAAGGTGTATGTAAACTTCCGAACTCAACTGTTCGTCATGCTCAGATGTACTGTGCTGGTCTGGATATTTTTTTCACATTGACCTTTCTAGCGGGGTTCAAGCCATTATGGTGGATACATATCCAGGCCACCTCGTCTGGACTTGTCTTGGCATGGCTCAGTGTCAGTTTAGTCCTGCAGTGTGTAAACCACCATTTGTGTTCTTATGTTCTGTTCCTACAGTACCTCTCTTTACACTACAGAACCAATCTGAACTAGGTTGGTCTAGTTAGCCATTCAATACAGTTGCTGAAACCCTGCAACTGTGCTGAAATTGAAATTGTGAAAATAATCAATTAGAGCCCTAAGTGTAAAAATGGGTTCAGTGACTGTGCTGCATAATAAGGCTAATAAGCTGCACTCTACCCTTTGAATAAAAAATCGATACAGTTGGATAGCAAGTTTGATAATGGGAGAAGATAAAATATTTTAGGATGGAATTACAGAATATGCAGTAGGCCTAATGCATGAATATACCAAGATGTACTCAAGGAGTTTGACAGATTAGGTAGCTTCAACACATTTGACTTTATATGATATTCATACTTGTCAACATTTAAACACCACAACTGTTACGATGTTAAACATATATAATATTTACCAAACACATTTGCGTAGTTTTGGCATTTAGAGTTTCATGTCAACATTTTAACAGTACAGTACATCTCAGTATGTAGGCCTACGGTGTTTCTCTCCAACTGCATTTTCAACAAACATCAAAGACACGAGATTGAGAGATGGATAGAGAGGAACTGGGGAGAGAGTGAGAGGGAGAGAGAGGGGTTTCTGTGCGTCCACTTTGTCCCTCTAATTAGCATACCATATCTGCAAAAGAACTCAGTGCAGCGGCATCACCCTGGCTCAACACCAGCACACGACACTTTACTTGCTCCTGCTCCAGACATGCCAAAAATGAGTCTGCGTGTGCTCTACCATGTCTTTAACTTCCGTTTCACAATTGTCACGAGGAGCACACTTCAAATGTTTGTTAGGCACAGACAAGGCGCCACCTATCAAAAAATCTTTGATTGAACCAAAGTAATGTTCTGAATGACCAGCCAATCAGAGCCATTTCAGCTGCTGTTCACGTGAACATTATTACTGTGTTGGCCATTCTTAAATGTAACGTTTGCATTTATCCACGTGATTGGATTAGCCAAATATTTTACGTGTTTTGCTCTTGTGTAGGCTACTTTGTGCATGATTTCTCTATTGTACTACATAATTGATACGGTGGTATACCTTCTACTACACTACTGTGGCCCGTGTTGTGGACACTTCTAAAACTTATGCAACTTTTTCTCTCAACATAGATTACTACATCCTTGAGAACAACTCTTTACTGAAGGCAGCTTTGAAGATCAAGAGGATTCAAATGACGGACTTCAGAACAATCCAGATAGAACATTTTGGTAAAACGGAAACTTTTCGCTACTTACGTTTTTTTGTTGGATCAGTTTCTCTTTCTATTATTCTAAGGTTTTTGCTAATGGCTGCTTTCTCTGCTCAGATCTTCCTTTGAAGATCTCCTACCCACCAGATTTTTCTGAATCACGTCACTATGGCCTGCTTCTGGTCGTGTACGTATTTCCTTCAGTGTCTGTGCACACAGTTTTTTTTATATTCTATTATGGTTGGTGCGGACCCCATCACGAGAGCCAGGCTGTCTTTATGACGCCCATATTAGGACTGCCTCAAGCACTGTTTTATTCTGTCATTTGTCTCTTTAAATTCAGCGATGGCTCCCCTGGTGGCCAGGCTGTGAGCGACCGATTCATTCTGGACTGGGACTCGGTTCTGGTCAGCTCGGATAACATCATTGTGGCTCGTCTAGACGGCAGAGGGAGTGGCTTCCTGGGCCAGAGGGTTCTACATGAGGTCCACCAACGTTTGGGGACAGTAGAGGTGCAGGATCAAATCTCAGCTGTGGAGTATGTACCAGTTTGATCCTTTCCCATTGAGTCTAATTTAATTAGAATTTAATTCAATAAATCATTAGAATGCATGCCAATTTAACAATTTGCTTACATTTTCTATTTAACTGAATTTGGCAAACAACTTTAAACATCTTTAGGAACTGTATTCATGTTACTGTATTCCATTCTATGATATCATACTTTGTAACTTTGTAACATCTCCTCAATATTGTTTATTTCAGATACATGTTGACCTTCCCGTACATTGATCGTACACGGATAGGAGTATTTGGGAGGGTAAGATTCTATTGACAGATTCTCTCACAGAGGCTCCAGCTTGCTTGTCTCAAGTTGATTTGAATGACTTTAGGAGACACACATACTCAACATGTTAGTACAAACTTTCACTCTATTTGCTGGCTGTGCCCCATGATTTAAAATTTAACAAATAAAACTGTCATTTATTTTGGTTACTTGTTTTTTTTTTTTCAGGGTTATGGTGCCTATATTACATTGATGATGCTCAAATCAACAGACAGCCTGTTAAAATGTTCCGTAGCAATGTCCCCAGTCACAGACTGGAAACTATATGGTGAGTAGAAGCTTGACTGTAAAATATTTGTTGGTGTTA
Source organism: Oncorhynchus mykiss (assembly GCF_013265735.2). Classification (NCBI taxonomy): domain Eukaryota; kingdom Metazoa; phylum Chordata; class Actinopteri; order Salmoniformes; family Salmonidae; genus Oncorhynchus; species Oncorhynchus mykiss. The sequence continues at coordinate 43,487,009 of NC_048567.1, forward strand.
ACCTTAATTACCTTTTATGATGACTTTTATGACAGTCTTAATGACTGCTTTAATATGTTTAATGAAAAATGTTGTCGACAAGTTAGATGCAAGATTTTAAAGACTCATTTATTATGATTTCATATTCTTGTCACTTAAATGTATTAAGCACAAACAGTCTTTCTCATGTTATGAAATAGGCATCACAATCTGTGTTGTCATCAATTGGGTCTAACAGGACTTTCGGCCATCCCAATCTTTGATTGGTTCCAGAAATTACACTTCACATCAATAGATAGAAGGGTAGGAAAGGAGAGGTGACAGAAGGGTTGATACCTGAGTAGGGGATTCTTCTCACATGGGGCACCATTTATGGAGGTGATGGTCTTATTTGTAAGAAATTCCTCAATAAGGAATTAGGATATTGTTCAAATGTCACATTAAAATGAAACATTGCAACACCTGAGTCACAGAGAGAGACCAAAAATGACTGAAGATTAAACCACAGAGTATCATAAGATCTCACTGGCTACTTATGCACTTTTATGTCTTAAAGTAACATTTTTAAATTGTTTGATTTCATATTCATCATCTCCAGCACCACCCCAACATCAACATATGTGAAAATGGCACATGTATATGTTTTGTAGTAAAAAAGATAGAGGAAGATAAGTGTTTCTAATGATATCAACCAATTAGTAGACTATCAGTAGGCAAATAGTAGACAAATGCGGGATGGCAGGTAGCCTAGTGGTTAGAGCGTTGGGCCAGTAACCGAATGGTTGCATGGCTGATTAATTAGGGCCGATTTCAAGTTTTCATAACAATCGGTAATCAGCATTTTTGGATGCTGATTATGGCCGATTACATTGCATTCCATGAGGAAACTGCGTGGCAGGCTGACCACCTGTTACGCGAGTGCTACAAGGAGCCAAGGTAAGTTGCTAGCTAGCGTTACACTTGTCTTATAAAAAAACTATCTTCACATAATCACTAGTTAACTGCACATGGTTGATCATATAATTCCATATAATCAATGCAGTGCCCGTTAAGTTATCATCGAATCACAGCCTACTTCGCCAAACGGGTGACGATTTAACCAAAGCGCATTTGCGAAAAAAGCACAATCGTTGCACGAATTCATCTAACCATAAACATCAATGCCTTTCTTAAAATCAATACACAGAACTATATTTTCTTTAACCTGTGTAGTTAGTTAAAAATAAATTAATGTTAGCAGACAATATTAACTAGGGAAATTGTGTCACTTCTCTTGCATTCATTGTATGCAGAGTCAGGGCATATGAAACAGTTTGGGCCGCCTGGCTCGTTGCAAACTAAGTTCCGTATTTCACTGAAAGAATAAACGTTTTGTTTTCGAAAGGATATTTTCCGGATTTGACCATATTAATGACCAAAGGCTCGTATTTCTGTGTTTATTATATCATAATTAAGTCTATGATTTGATATTTGATAGAGCAGTCTGACTGAGCGGTGGTAGGCAGCAGCAGGCTAATAAGCATTAATTCAAACTTTACTGCGTTTGCCAGCAGCTCTTAACAATGCTTGATTCCTGCGCTCTTTATGACTTCAAGCATATCAGCTCCTGAGATTCGGCTGGCAATACTAAAGTGCCTATTAGAACATCCAATAGTCAAAGGTATATGAAATACAAACGGTATTGAGAGAAATAGTCGACACGTCATAATTCCTATAAAAACTACAACCTAAAACTTCTTAACTGGGAATTTTGAAGAACTGGGAAAATTGAACCACCAGCTTTCATACAGTTGAAGTTGGAAGTTTACATACACTTAGGTTGGAGTCATTAAAACCCATATTTCAACCACTCCACAAATTTCTTGTTAACAAACTAAAGTTTTGGCAAGTAGGTTAGGACATCTACTTTGTGCATGAAACAAGTAAATTTGCCTTTTTTTTACAGACAGATAATTATAATTCAAAGTATCACAATTCCAGTGGGTCAGAAGTTTACATACACTAAGTTGACTGTGCCTTTAAACAGATTGGAAAATTCCAGAAAATTAAGACATGGCTTTAGAAGCTTTTGATAGGCTAATTGACATAATTTGAGTCAATTGGAGGACTACCTGTGGATGTATTTCAAGGCCTACCTTCAAACTCAGTGCCTCTTTGCTTGACATCATGGGAAAATCAAAAGAAATCAACCAAGAATTCAGAAAACAAATTGTAGACCTCCACAAACCCGGTTCATCCTTGGGAGCAATTTCCAAATGCCTGAAGGTACCACTTTCAGCTGTACAAACAATAGTAGGCAAGTATAAACACCATGGGACCGTGGGCCATGGGCCGTCATACCGCTCAGGTAGGAGACGTGTTCTGTCTCCTAGAGATGAACGTACTTTGGTGCGAAAAGGGCAAATCAATCCCAGAACAGTAGTAAAGGACCTTGTAAAGATGCTGGAGGAAACAGATACAAAGTATCCATATCCACAGTAAAACGAGTCCTATATCGACATAACCTGAAAGGCCGCTCAACAAGGAAGAAGCCATTGCTCCTAAACCTCCATAAAAAAGCCAGACTACGGTTTGCAATTGCACATGGGAACAAAGATCATACTTTTTGGAGAAATGTCCCCCGGTCTGATGAAACAAAAATAGAACTGTTTGAATGGGCCAAAATTCACATAACTTATTGTAGGAAGCTTGTGGAAGGCTACCCGAAACGTTTGACCCAAGTTAAACAATTTAAAGGCAATGCTACCAAATACTAATTGAGTGTATGTAAACATCTGACCCCCTGGGAATGTTATGAAAGAAACAAAAGCTTAAATAAATCATTCTCTACTATTATTCTGACATTTCTCATTCTTAAAATTAGTGACCTAAGACAGGGAATTTGATAGGATTAAATGTCAGGAATAGTGAAAAACTGAGTTTAATTGTATTTGGCTAAGGTGTATGTAAACTTCTGACTTCAAATGTATGTTCTGAGCAAGGAACCTGAACTTGAGCTTTTTTACATGGCACACATTGCACTTTTACTTTCTTCTCCAACACTGTGTTTTTGCATTATTTAAACCAAATTGAGCATGTTTCATTATTTATTTGAAAGTAAATATACTTCATGTTTTATATTAAGTTAAATAAAGGTGTTCATTCAGTATTGTTGTAATTGTCATTATTACAAATATATATACTTATATGTACATATATATATTAAAAATCGGCCGATTAATCGGTACATGCTTTTTTTTTGGTCCTCCAATAATCGGTATCGGTATCGAAGAATCATAATCAGTCGACCTCTAGCTGCTAGATCGAATCCCCGAGCTGACAAGGTAAAGGTAAAATCTGTCATTCTGTCCCTGAATTAAGCAGGTAACCCACCTTTCCTAGGCTGTCATTTTAAATAAGAATTTGTTCTTTACTGACTTGCCTGGTTAAATAAAGGTCAAATAAAAAAGTTGCCTACTCATAATTGGTTAAAATCACATGATGTCATTGAAAACACTTATCTTCCCCTATCTTTTTTACTACAAAACATTGAAACGCAAAATGTTCACATGTTAATGTTCGGGTGGTGCTGGAGATATGAAGTTATGATATGAATATGAATAATTGAATAATTGAATAATTGTGTAATCCCCCCCCCCCCCCATTTTTTTTCTCCATTTAGTTTGGATGCAGAATGACAGACATCACTTTTTGTGTAGCGTCAGCAAAAAGTAACACTTAGCTCACCTGAAGCACTGAAACACTGTCTGTACCTGCCACCTTTTTAGAGTGTATCGCTTTCTATTTGAACAGCATCAGCATTTTCTGAGCGGTACCTTGGCTTGCCATTACGGGACGACAGCAGATATCAGGTGCGTTTGTTTACCGCCTCCCTGCTCTTGTTTGCCGCCTTGTTTAGCTCTTTGAAAGCTCCACGTCGTAGCATCAAATACATGCCTATAGTTAAGTCCCCACAGTTACAGAATGTCACTACCATCAAAGTCAGAGGTACTGAGTTTTTTCCCCATTTTCTTTTTATGATGCTTCCAGAGCACAGAGACTTTGTCACTCATCTCCTACGGTAAATGTGGCACATTAGCTTATTAAATCTCACTACGTTCGTGTTTTGACGAGCTGCTGAAGGGGGTCATCTGACTTTCCCAGACTTCCCTAAGGTGTGGACCTGGTGCTGTGTCAAACAGCTGGCTCAGTTACACTGATAAGAAAGACAGAACAGTCAGGACTTCTGGACAAAATAAGTAAACTAACTTGGTATACACACTGTTTATTTATATGACTGCAATTTGTACAGCAAACTAATTGAAATAAGCCATTATATCAGAAACAACACAAAACTCTCTCTAACCAATACAGATTGTGCACATAACCCTCAATCTGATTTACATAACACTCACGTTCATTAGGGACAAGATAATTTATCACAGTATCCATACCGCAGTAATAAAGTACTGTATGTACCATTGAAATACACACTGAATGTACAAAACATTAAGAACACCTTTCCTAATATCGAGTTGCACCCCCCACTTTTGCCCTCAGAACAGCCTCAATTCATCGGGGCATTGACTCTACAAGGTGTCGAAAGCATTCCACAGGGATGCTGGCCCATGATGACTCCAATGCTTCCCACAGTGGTGTCAAGTTGGCTGGATGTCGTTTGGCAGGTGGACCACTCTTGATTCACACGAGAAACTGTTGAAACTCCTGAAAACCAGGGAGCGTTGCAGTTCTTGACACAAACCGGTGCGCCTGTCACCTACTACCATTCAAAGGTACTTAATAAATATTTTGTCATCAAACTTTATTTGCCACATGCGCCGAATACAACAAGTGTAGACTTTACAGTGAAATGCTTACTTACAAGCTCTTAACCAACAGTGCAGCTCAAGAAGAAGGAAATATTTACCAAGTAGGCTAAAATAAAAATTAATAATAAAAAGTAACACAATATGAATAACAATAACGAGGCTATATACAGGGGGCACCGGTACCGAGTGTGCAGGGGTACAGGCTAGTTGAGGAAATCTCTTCATGTAGGTGGGTGCGAAGTGACTTTGCATAGGTAGCAAACAAACAGTGAGTAGCAGCAGTTTACAAGAGGGGGGGTCAAAGTAAATTGTCCAGTGGCTTTTTTTATGAATTGTTCAGCAGCCTAATGGCTTGGGGGTAGAAGCTGTTGAGGAGCCTTTTGGTCCTAGACTTGGCGCTCCGGTACCGCTTGCCATGCTTGCCGCTTGCAGTCGTCAGCAAACTGAATGATGGTGTTGGAGTCGTGTTTGGCCATGCAGTCTTGGAGGAACAGGGAATACAGGAGGGGACTAAGTACACACCCATTATGGGCCCCAGTGTTAAGGATCAACATGGCAGAAGTGTTGTTGCCTACTCTTACCACCTGGGGGAGCCCGTGAGGAAGTCTAGGATCCAATTGCAGATGGAGGTGTTTAGTCCCAGGGTCCTTAGCTTAGTGATGAGCTTCGTGGGCACTATGGTGTTGAACGCTGAGCTGTAGTCGATGAACAGCATTCTCACATAGGTGGTCCTTCCAATTGAGATTGTGTCATCTGTGGATCTGTTGGTATGCAAATTGGAGTGGGTCTAGGGTGTCCAAGAGGATTCTCTTGATGTGAGCCATGACTTTTCAAAGTACTTCATGGCTACCGTCGTGAGTGCTACGGGGCGGAAATCATATAGGCAGGTTATCTTCGCTTCCTTCGGCACAGGGGCTGTGGTGGTCTGCTTGAAACATGTAGGTATGACAGACTCGGCCAGGGAGAGGTTGAAAATGTTAGTGAAGAAACTTAACAGTTGGTCCGCGCATGCTTTCAGTACACTTTCTGGTAATCCGTCTGGCCCAGCGGCTTTGTGAATGTTGACCTGTTTAAAGGTTGTGTTCACATAGGCTACCAAGAACAATATCACAGTCATCCAGAACAGCTGGAGCTCTTGTACATGATTCAGTGTTGCTTGCCTCGAAGCGAGCATAACAGGCATTTAGCTCATCTGGTAGGCTCGTGTCACTGGGCAGCTTGTGTCTGGGTTTCCCTTTGTTGTCCGTAATAGTTTTCAAGCCCTTCCACATCCGATGAGCATCAGAGGCAGTGTAGTAGGATTCAATCTTAATCCTGTATTGACGCTTTGCTTGTTTGATGGTTCGTCTGAGGGTATATTGGTTTTTTTTATAAGCGTCTGGATTAGTCTCCTGTAGTGTAGCATCCGCATCATCTGACCACTTCCGTATTGAGTGAGTCACTGGTACTTCATGCTTTAGTTTTGTAAGCAGGAATCGGGAGCATAGAATTGTGGTCAGATTTGCCAAATGGAGGGCGTTGGAGAGCTTTGTATGCATCTCTGTGTGTGGAGTAAAGGTGGTCTAGGATTTTTTTCCCCCTGGTTGCACATTTACCAAAAATTTGGTAAAACTGATTTGAGTTTTTCTGCATTAAAGTCCCTGTCCACTAGGTAAACCGCTTCTGGGTGAGCATTTTCTTCTTTACTTATGGCCTTATAGAGTTGGTTGAGAGCGGTCTTAGTGCCAGCTTCGCTTGTGGTGGTAAATAGATGGCTACGAATAATACAGATGAGGACTCTCTTGGTAGATAGTGTGATCTACAGCTTATCTTAAGGTACTCTAACTCAGGCGAGCAATACCTCGAGACTTCTTTAATATTAGACATCGCGCACCAGATATTATTGACAAAAAGACACACAACCCCACCCCTCGTCTTACCAAAGGTAGCGTCTCTGTTCTGCCAGTGCATGGAAAATCCCTCCAGCTCTATATTGTTAGTTTCTTTGTTCAGCCACGTCTCGGTGAAACATAACATGTTACAGTTTTTATTGTCCCGTTAGTAGTATAATCTTAATAGTAGGTCATCAATTATTTTTTTTTACGATTGCACGTTAGCATGGAGAACGGAAGACATTGAGCATTTACTCGCTCGCCTCTGGATTCGCAGAACGATCCCCGACCTGCGTCCCCTTTTCCGGCATCTTTTCTTCATGCAATAGGTGTGGATCTGGGCCTGTTCCAGTGAAAGCAGGTTATCCTTCTCATCGGACTAGTGAAAGAAAAAAGTTTATTCCAGTCCGCGGTGAGTAATCGCTTTTCTGATGTCCAGAATTTATTTTCGGTCATAAGAGACGGTAGCAGCAACATTATGTATACAATAAGTTGAAAATTCACCCTCTGAATGTCCTTGCCTCAATTGTCTCAAGGCTTCAAAATATTTTTTTGACCCGTCTACTCCCCTTCATCAACACTGGTTAAAGTGGATATAACAAGTAACATCAAGAAGGGATTGTAGCTTTCACCTGGTCAGTCTGTCATGAAAAGAGCAGGTGTTCTTAATGTTTATACACTCAGTGAATATTCATTGTTTTTGATTGAGGACTGAGAATGGACCACTCCGGAACATGCAACACCTCTTGGAAAGCCACTCTGGTGTGTCTTTGGTATCAAAATAGGTGTAATTATTTTTCAGAAAAATTTAACTACAGCAGGTTTTTCCTTTACTTTATACCTGGGCTTTGCTCCTTCATTTTTTTATTTCAATCCTCACAAGCCTCCCAGTCCCTGCCGGTGACAAGCATACCCACAACATGATTTTGCATTCACAAAACATGAAAATACAGTGCATTCCGTCCACATTACTGGCCTGTACGACAAAGTGAAAAGAATGTCTGCCAACACCTTGCACAGTCTTCACATTTTGCTTCCTTCAAATTTATTCTGAAAAGGGATTACATTTGATCGTTTTCCTACAAATCTACAGAACCTACAGAACCAGTCAAAAGTTTGGACACATCCACTCATTCAAGGGTTTTTATTTATTTTTACTATTTTCTACTTTGTGGAATAATAGTGAAGACATCAAAACTATGAAAGAACACATATGGAATCATCTGGTTAACCAAAGAACTGTGAAACAATTTAAAATATATTTTATATTATAGATTATTCAAAGTAGCCACCCTTTGCCTTGATGACAGCTTTGCACACTCTTGGCATTCTCTCAACCAGCTTCATGAGTTAGTCACCTGGAATGCATTTCATTTAACAGGTGTGCCTTGTTAAAAGTTAATTTGTCTAATTTCTTTCTTTCCTTAATGCATTTGAGACAATCAGTTGTGTTGTGACAAGGTAGAGGTGGTACACAGATAATAGCCCTATTTGGCAAAAGACCAAGACAATATTATGACAAGAAAAGCTCAAATAAGCAAAGAGCAACGACATTCAATCAATACTTTAAGACATGAAGGTCAGTCAATGCAGAACATTTCAAAAACGTTGACAGTTTCTTCAAGTGCAGTCATAAAAACCATCAAGCTCTATGATGAAACTGGCTCTCATGAAGGTCGCCACAGGAAAGGAAGACCCAGACTTAACTCTGCTGCAGAGGTTAAGTTCATTAGAGTTACCATCCTCAGAAATGTCAGGCCAAATAAATGCTTCACAGAGTTCAAGTAACAGACACATCTCAACATCAAATGTTCAGAGACTGAGTGAATCAGGCCTTCATGGTCAAATTGCTGCAAAGAAACCACTACAAAATATATATATGTATATATACAGTGGGGCAAAAAAAGTATTTAGTCAGCCACCAATTGTGCAAGTTCTCCCACTTAAAAAGATGAGAGAGGCCTGTCATTTTCATCATAGGTACACTTCAACTATGACAGACAAAATTAGAAAAGAAATCCAGAAAATCACATTGTAGGATTTTTAATGAATTTATTTGCAAATTATGGTGGATAATAAGTATTTGGTCACCTACAAACAAGCAAGATTTCTGGCTCTCACAGACCTGTAACTTCTTCTTTAAGAGGCTCCTCTGTCCTCCACTCGTTACCTGTATTAATGGCACCTGTTTGAACTTGTTATCAGTATAAAATACACCTGTCCACAACCTCAAACAGTCACACTCCAAACTCCACTATGGTCAAGACCAAAGAGCTGTCAAAGCACACCATAAACAAAATTGTAGACCTGCACCAGGCTGGGAAGACTGAATCTGCAATAGGTAAGCAGCTTGGTTTGAAGAAATCAACTGTGGGAGCAATTATTAGGAAATGGAAGACATACAAGACCACTGATAATCTCCCTCGATCTGGGGCTCCACGCAAGATCTCACCCCGTGGGGTCAAAATTATCACAAGAACAGTGAGCAAAAATCCCAGAACCACACGGGGGGACCTAGTGAATGACCTGCAGAGAGCTGGGACCAAAGTAACAAAGCCTACCATCAGTAACACACTACACCGCCAGGGACTAAAATCCTGCAGTGCCAGACGTGTCCCCCTGCTTAAGCCAGTACATGTCCAGGCCCGTCTTAAGTTTGCTAGAGATCATTTGGATGATCCAGAAGAAGATTGGGAGAATGTCATATGGTCAGATGAAACCAAAATATAACTTTTTGGTAAAAACTCAACTCGTCGTGTTTGGAGGACACAGAATGCTGAGTTGCATCCTAAGAACACCATACCTACTGTGAAGCATGGGGGTGGAAACATCATGCTTTGGGGCTGTTTTTCTGCAAAGGGACCAGGACGACTAATCAGTGTAAAGGAAAGAATGAATGGGGCCATGTATCGTGAGATTTTGAGTGAAAATCTCCTTCCATCAGCAAGGGCATTGAAGATGAAACGTGGCTGGGTCTTTCAGCATGACAATGATCCCAAACACACCGCCCGGGCAACGAAGGAGTGGCTTTGTAAGAAGCATTTCAAGGTCCTGGAGTGGCCTAGCCAGTCTCCAGATCTCAACCCTATAGAAAATCTTTGGAGGGAGTTGAAATTCCTTGGTGCCCAGCAACAGCCCCAAAACATCACTGCTCTAGAGGAGATCTGCATGGAGGAATGGGCCAAAATACCAGCAACAGTGTGTGAAAACCTTGTGAAGACTTACAGAAAACGTTTGACCTCTGTCATTACCAACAAAGGGTATATAACAAAGTATTGAGATAAACTTTTGCTATTGACCAAATACTTATTTTCCACCATAATTTGCAAATAAATTCATTAAAAATCCTACAATGTGATGTTCTGGAATCTTTTTTTCTCATTTTGTCTGTCATAGTTGAAGTGTACCTATGATGAAAATTACAGGCCTCTCTCATCTTTTTAAGTGGGAGAACTTGCGCAATTGTTGGCTGACTAAATACTTTTTTGCCCCACTGTATATATATATATATATATATATATATATATATATATATATATATATCTTCACTGACATTTTCAACCTTTCCTGACGAGTCTGTAATACCTACATGTTTCAAGCAGACCGCCATAGTCCCTGTGCCCATAGTCCCTGTGCCCATAGTCCCTGCCTAAATGACTTCCTCCCTGTATCACTAACGTCGGTAGCCATGAAGTGCTTTGAAATGCTGGTCATGGCTCACATCAACAGCATCATCCCGGAAATTCTAGACCCACTCCAATTTGCATACCTCCCCAAAAGAATCTCAATCACACTCCACACTGCCATTTCCCACCTGAACAAAAGGAACACCTACAGTTCAAGTCGGAAGTTTACATACACCTTAGCCAAATAGATTTAAACTCAGTTTTTTACTATTTTTTGTCTTAGGTCAGTTAGGATCACCACTTTGTTTTAAGAATGCGAAATGTTAGAATAATAGTAGAGAGAATTATTTATTTAAGCTTTTATTTCTTTCATCACATTGACAGTGGGTCAGAAGTTTACATACAGTAGGGCAAAAAAGTATTTAGTCAGCCACCAATTGTGCAAGTTCTCCCACTTAAAAAGATGAGAGAGGCCTGTAATTTTCAGTATGTAAACTTCTGACCCACTGGAATTGTTATACACTGTATTATAAGTGAAATAATCATTGTAAAAATGTACTTGTGTAATGCACAAAGTAGATATCCTAACCGACTTGCCAAAACTCTAGTTTGTTAACAAGAAATTTGTGGAGTGGTTGAAAAACAAGTTTTAATGACTCCAACCTAAGTGTTTGTAAACTTCCGACTACAACTGTATGTGAGAATGCTGTTCATTGACTACAGCTCATGGTCAACACCATAGTGCCCATAAAGCTTGTCACTAAGCTAAGGACCCTGGGACTAAACCCCTCCCTCTTCAACTGGATTCTGGACTTCCTGACGGGTCACCCTCAGATGGTAAGGGTAGGCAACAACACATCTACCACGCTGATCCTCAACACTGGGACACCTCAGGGGTGCATGCTTAGTCCCTTCCTGTACTCCCTGTATGACTGCTTGGCCAAGCATCATCGGTAAGTTTGCTGATAACACAACAGTGGTGGGCCTGATCACCGACAACGAAGAGACAGCCTATAGGGAGGAGGTCAGAGACCTGGCAGTGTGGTGCATCACCGCCTGGTATGGTACCCACTTGGCATTCGACCGTAAGGCGCTACAGAGGGTAGTGCGTACAGCCCGGCACATCACAGGGGCCAAGCTTCCTTCCATCCAGGACCTATATACTAGATGGTGTCAGAGGAAGGCCCAAACAATTGTCAAAGACTCCAGTCTCTGCTACCGAACGCAAGCGGTGCCGGAGCGCCAGGTCTAGGTCCAAAAGGCTCCTTAACAGCTTCTACCCCCTTTGTTTATACACTGCTGCAACTCACTGTTTACTATCTATGCATAGTCACTTTACCATTACCTACATGTACAAATGACCTTGACTACCTGTAATCCTGCACATTGACTCAGCACCCCTACCCCTGTATATAACCTCGTTATTGTTATGTTATTGTGTTACTTTTTATTTTATTTTTTACTTTACTTTATTTATAAAATATTTTCTTAACTCTATTTCTTGAACTAAATTGTTGCTTAAGGGCTTGTAAGTAAGCATTTCACAGTAACGTCTACACCTGTTGTATTCGGCGCACTTGACAAATAACGTTTAATTTGATTTGAACCCACTCCACATTTTCTAAGTAAATGAATATTATAGAGAATTGATTGTCTTGATCGCGTATGTCTTCCAGCTCCAGAATTAATACTTGGTGGAAGCATCTTTGGCAGCCTCTGTGACTCATTTTTTATGATATTCTACCATCTTTGCAGAACTCTTAGGGCAACACACTACCTTGCAAAAGTTTGGGGTCAGTTAGAAATGTCCTTGTTTTACATGAAAACAAAAATGAATAGGAAATATAGTCAAGACTTTGACAAGGTTATAAATAACGATTTTTAATTGAAATAATAAATGTGTGCTTCAAACTTTGCTTTCGTCAAAGAATCCTCCATTTGCAGCAATTACAGCCTTGCAGACCTTTGTCATTCTAGTTGTCAATTTATTGAGGTAATCTGAAGAGATTTCACCCCATGCTTCCTGAAGCACCTCCCACAAGTTGGATTGGCTTGATGGGCACTTCTTAAGTACCATACGGCCAAGCTGCTCCCACAACAGCTCAATATGGTTGACTGTGCTGGCCTCTCCATTATAGACAGAATACCAGCTGACTGCTTCTTCCGTAACTAGTTCTTGCATAGTTTGGAGCTGCTCTTTGGGTCATTGTCCTGTTGTAGGAGGAATTTGGCTCCAATTAATCGCAGTCCGCAGGGTATGGCATGGCGTTGCTAAATGGAGTCATAGCTTCCTTCAAAATCCCTTTTACCCTGTATAAATCTCCCACTTTACCACCACCAAAGCACCCCCAGACCATCACATTGCCTCCACCATGCTTGACAGCTGGCGTCAAGTACTCCTTCAGCATCTTTACATTTTTTTCTGTGTCCCATGAATGTTCTTCTTTGTGATCTGAACATCTCAAACTTAGATTTGTCTGTCCATAACACTTTTTTTCCAATATTCCTCTATCCAGTTTCTGGTCTTTTGCCCATCTTCATTTTTTTTAATTGACCAGTCTGGGATATAGCCTTGTCTTTTCAACTCTGCCTAGAAGGCCAGCATCGCGGAGTCGCCTCTTCACTTTTGACGTTGAGACTGGTGCTTTGCGGGTACTATTTAATAAAGCTGCCAGTTGAGGACTTGTGAGGCGTCTGTTTCTCAAACTAGACAGTCTAATGTACTTGTCTTCTTCCTCAGTTGTGCACCGGGGCCTCCCACTCCTCTTTCTTTTCTGGTTAGAGCCAGTTTGAGCTGTTCTGTGAAGGGAGTAGTACACAGCATTGTACGAGATCTTCAGTTTCTTGGCAATTTCACACATGGAATTTCCTTCATTTCTCAGAACAAGAATAGACTAAAGAGTTTCAGAAGAAAGTTATTTATTTCTGGCCATTTTGAGCCTGTAATCGAACCCACAAATGCTGATGCTCCAGATACTCAACTAGTCCAAAGGCGGCCAGTTTTATTGCTTCTTTAATCAGTGCAACAGTTTTCAGCTGTGCTAACATTATTGCAAAATGGTTTTCTAATGATCAATTAGCCTTTTAAAATGATAAACTTGGATTAGATAACACAATGTGCCATTGCTGATAATGGGCCTCTGTGCACCTATGTAGATATTCCATTTAAAAAATCATCTGTTTCCAGCTATAATAGGCAATTTAAACATTAACAATGTCCAGACTGTATTTGTGATCGATTTTATGTTATTTTAATGGATAAAAAGACGTGATTTTCTTTCTCTAAGTGACACCAAACTGTTGAACAGTAGTGTATATCCATTGTTTTTGTAAAAATGTCTCAAGCTCAGTACATTTGGTTGGAAATCATTGATGGATAATAATTTTCAAACCTTGTTTGAGATTATTCAAGCAAATTTAGACTGTTTAGACTTTTTCAGCAAGTATGGATAGTCACTAGATCACTCAGGAACATTCAACACCTCCTGGAAAGCCATTCTGGCATTTTCTTTGGCATTCCTTTTTTTGTTTATAATTGTCCTGCTCTATCCCAGGTTTAGTTTATCAGAAGACTGAGACAGGTTGTCCTCTAACTTTTTACCTGGGCTTTGCTCTTTGCCCTAGTCCCTGTCGGTGACAAGCATACCCATAACATGATGCTGCCGACACAATACTTAAAAATACAGAGGGTTTCACTCTGTGTTATGTTGTATTGGATTTGACCCAAACCTGTTGTTTTTTTATTTCGCTTCAAAAGTTCATTTCTTTGCTGTGTTGTCTTGCAGTATTACTTAACAGGCTTGTTGCAAACAGAACAGATAATTTGAAGTGGATATTTTTTAACACAGCCTTCACTTTGTAATACAGGCAAATAATGTTGAGTGAATGCACTGTATTTTCAAGTTTTAAGGTTGCAAAATCATGTTATGGTTATGCTTGTTACTTTCAGGGACTGGGTAGTTTGTGAAGATTAAAATAAAAATGAAAGGAGGAAAGCCCAGGTACAAAGTTAAAGAAAAACCTGCCGTAGGCTTTTGAAAACCGTGGGGAGTTTTATTTTTCAGTGGAACAATTACACCCATTACACAATTACACCCAAAGACACACCAGAGTGACTTTTAAAGAGATGTTGAGTGTTCCTGAATGGTCCATTCTCAGTCTGCAATCAAAAATAATGTATATAGACTGAGTGTACAAAACATTTTAGAACGGCTCTTTCCATGACATAGACTGAACAGGTGAATCCAGGTGAAAGCTATGATCCCTTCTTGATGTCACTTGTAGATGAAGGGAAGGACACAGGTTAAATAAGGATTTTGAAGCCTTGAGACAATTTAGACATGGATTGTGTATGTGTGCCTTTCTGAGGGTGAATAGGCAAGACAAAAGATGTAAATGCCTTTAAAGAGAGTATGGTAGTAGGTGCCAGGTACACCGGTGTCAAGAACTAAAACACTGCTGGGTTTTTCACGTTCAACAGATTTTTGTGAGTTCTTTCAATTGAAAGTGTGGGTTCACAGCTCCAATCCAGATGTGTTGGTCATTACTGAGACGTGGTTAAGGAGGAGTGTTTAGAATGCTGATGTTAACCTTTCTGGTTATAACCTTTTTCGGCAAGACAGATCTTCCAAAGGAGGGGGAGTGGCAGTCTTTACCAAGGATCACCTTCAGTGCTCGGTTGTCTACACCAAGTCTGTCACCAAACAATTTGATCAGCTGGTTTTAAGCATTAAAACCAAATAGCTCTTTTTTGACTGTTGCTGGGTGCTATCGTCCTCCATCAGCACCAGCCTGTACCAGAAAGCTCTCTTCTGGCCCCTTACACTGAGTCTGAAATTGTCCTGCTAGGTGACCTAAACTGGGACATGCTTAAACCACCTGACTAAGTCCCAAAGCAATGGGACTCCCTAAATCTTTCTCAGATTATTACCAATCCCACAACGTGTGACTCCAAACACGCAGAAAAGGCTACTCTCCTCGATGTTATCCTCACAAATAATCCTGATAGGCATCAGTCTGGTGTTTCTGTAATGACCTTGGAGATCACTGTTTTACAGCCTGTGTTCGTAATGGCTGCTCAGTGAAATGACTTGTCCTGATTTACCATAGATCCTTGCTAAGAAACTTGAATGAGCAAGCCTTCCTGTAAAATGGTATAGAATCAGCTTGGACCTTCTTTTTTGATATTTTCTGTGGTATTGTTAATAAACACGCCCCCATAAAGACAATTATAATTAGAAACATGTTCAACCCCTGGTTCGACCGTGATCTTGCAGAGTTACTCCTTCTCAATAATTGCATTTGGCGAATGGCTCGACACACGCACAGTCAGGCTAACTGGCTGTCGTTCAGGCAAATGAGAAATAAGTGCACTCAGGCTATCCGGAAGGTAAAGTTAGTTACTTTAAGGAGCAGTTATGTCTCTGTGGGTCTAACCCCAAGAAGTTCTGGAAAACGGTTAAAGACCTGGAGAAATAACACTCCTCTATCACACCCTGATCTTAGATATCCTTTATTCTCTATTTTGGTTAGGTCGGGGTGTGACTAGGGTGGGCATTCTAGTTTCTTTATTTCTAGGTTGGCCTGGTATGGTTCCCAATCAGAGGCAGCTGTCTATCGTTGTCTCTGATTGGGGGTCATACTTAAGCAGCCTTTTCGCACCTGTTTGTTGTGGGATCTTGTTTGTGTATAGTTGCTTGTGAACACTGCACAGCTTCACGTTAGTTATTTTCCTCTTTATTGTTTTTGTGCCGGTTCACATAATAAAAGATGATGAACCCAAACAAGCTGCATTTTGGTCCGATTGTAACAACAACGTTCGTGACAGAAGATCCCACCATCCAGGGACCAAGCAGCATGCCCAGGAAGAGCAGGGATCCTGGGCCTGGGAGGAAAGCCAAGAGTGGAGGACATCCTGGACTTGGGCCGAAATAATGGCAGGAGACAAAAGCCGGCCATGGAAGCAGGCGGAAGCAGCGAACGAGGGACAGCGACGACACCGGGGTTAGCGGCCACGACGTAGGCCCAAGAAGCAGCCTCAAAACATTTTTTGGGGGGTGGCACACTGGGTGGTCAGCGGCGCTGAGTCAGAGACCATGGAGGAAGCGTTGGATAGATTGAGAGAGAGTGAACGGAGGGGTGAGATAGAGACCTTCGAGGAGTGGTTGGTGAAATATGAAGAGAGTGAAGCGAAGGAGCTGTTGGTTTGGCTGGAGAGGCAAGACATTCGCCCTGAGGACCGTGTTAGCCGTCTGATGCTACCTGTGTCAGCTCCCCGTATTCGTCCTGAGTAGCATGCCATCTGTCCGGTACCATCTGTGCCGGCTCCACGCACCAGGTCTCCAGTGCTCCTCCACAGCCCAGTACGTCCTGTGCCAGCTCTCCGCACTCGCTTTGAGGAGCGTGTTATCATTCCGGAACAATGTGTGCCGGTTCTAAGTACCGTGTCTCCAGTGCGCCTCCAAAGCCGGGTATATCCTGTGCCAGCTCCTCGCACTTGTCGTGCGAAGGTTGTCATCTGTCCAGGACACGTTGTGCCAGCTTTACGCTCCAGACCTCCAGTGCCCCTCCACACCCCAGTACGTCCTGAGCCAGTTCTACGCACCGTGTCTTCAGTGCGCCTCCACAGCCCGGTGCATCCTGTGCCAGCTCCCCGCACTTGCCGCGCAAAGGTTGTCATCTGTCCAGTACACGTTGTGCCAGCTCTACGCTCAATACCTCCAGTGCGCCTCCACAGCCCGGTACGTTCTGTGCTGGCTCCACGCTCCAGGCCTCCTGTGTGTCTCTCCAGCCCGGTACGTACTGTGTCGGCTCTACGCACCTGGCCTCCAGTGCGTCTCCACAGCCCGGTATGCCCTGTGACAGATCCACGCACTAGGCCTCCAGTGCGTCTCCCCAGCCTGGTACGCCTTGTGCCAGCTCCAAGCACCAGGCCTCCAGCGACGGTCTGCAGTCCAGAGTCTCCAGCGACGGTCTGCAGTCCGGAGCCTCCAGCGACGGTCTGCAGTCCAGAGCCTCCTGCGACGGTTCCCAGTCTGGAGCCTCCAGCGACGGTTCCCAGTCCGGAGCCTCCAGCGACGTTTCCCAGTCTGGAGCCTCCAATGACGATCTATGGCCCGGAGCCTCCAGTCACGATCCATGGCCCGGAGCCTCCAATGATGATCCATGGTCCGGAGCCTCCTGCAAGGGTTCCCAGTACGGAGCCTCCAGCGAGGGTTCCCAGTCCGGAGCCTCCTGTGAGGTTTCCCAGTACGGAGCCTCCAGCGAGGGTTCCCATTCCGGAGCCTCCTGCGAGGTTTACCCAGTCCGGATCCTCCTGCGACGATCCACGGTCCGGAGCTTCCGGCGACGATCCACGGTCCGGTTCCTCCAGCGACGATCCACGGTCCGGTTCCTCCGGCGACGATCCACGGCCCGGAGTCCCCGGCGATGATCCACGGTCTGGTTCCTCCGGCGACGATCTATGGTCCGGATTTTCCGGCGACGATCCCCGCACCAGAGTCGCCACCGAAGCGGGCAGATCCACGTGCGGAGCAGGGTCTATGTCCCGCACCGGATCCGCCACCGAGGCTAGATGCCCTCCCGGACCCTCCCCTATAGAGGGGGGGGGGGGGGGGGGGGGGGGGTACTGTCACGCCCTGACCTTAGAGATCCTTTATCCTCTATTTCGGTTAGGTCGGGGTGTGACTAAGGTGGGCATTCTAGTTTCTTTATTTCTCAGTTGGCCTGGTATGGTTCCCAATCAGAGGCAGCTGTCTATCGTTGTCTCTGATTGGGGATCATACTTAGGCAGCCTTTTCCCACCTGTTTGTTGTGCGATCTTGTTTTAGTATTGTTGCCTTTGAGCACGACAAAGCTGCACGTTCGTTTCTTTGCTCTTTATTGTTTTTGTGCATATAATAAACATATAACAAACCACGCTGCATTTTGGTCCAATTCTTACAACAATGTTCGTGACATCCTCACAGCTGCCCATGTCCCTTAATGTTGATGATGTGGTTGTTAATAACAAGAAGTACATGGCTGAGCTCTTTAATCACCACTTCGTTAAGTCAGGATTCATATTGTACTTAGCCATGCCTCCTTGCCCGTCCAACATTTCCTCAACTCCCATCCCTTCTAATGGGACTATCCCCGATGCTTCTCCCTCTTTTTTCCCCCTTCCCCGCTACAAAGTTTTTCTCCCTGCAGGCAGTCACTGAGTCTGAGCTGCAAAAGGAGCTCCTTAAGCTTGACCCCTTCTTTAAGGTTGCTGCCCCTATCATCGCCAAGCCTATCTCCAACCTTTTTAACCTGTCTATCCTTTCTGGGGAGGTTCCCATTGTTTGGAATGCAGCCACGGTTCTTCGTTTATTTAAAGGGGAGATCATGCTGATCCTAACTGTCTATTTAGCCTTTTTGTCAAAAGTTTTGGAAAAACGTGTCTAATCAACTGCCTGGCTTTCTTGATGTCTATAGTATTCTCTCGGGTATGCAATCTGATTTCCGCTCAGGTTATGGATGTATCACTGCAACCTTAAAGGTCCGAAATAATGTCACCATTGCCCTTGATTCTAAGAAATATTGTGCTGCCATTTTTATTGACTTGGCCAAAGCTTTTCATACGGTAGACCCTTCCATTCTTGTGGGCCAGCTAAGGAGTATTGTTGTCTATGAGGGGTCTTTGGCCTGGTTTGCTAACTACCTCTCTCAAAGAGTGCAGTGTATAAAGTCAGAAAATGTGCTGTCTCAGCCATAGCCTGTCACCAAGGGAATACCCCAAGGCTCATCCTAGGCCCCACGCTCTTCTCAATTTACATCAACAACATAGCTCAGGCATTAGGAAGCTCTCTCATTAATTTATATGCAGATGATACAGTCTTATTCTCAGCTGGACCCTCCCTGGATTTTATGTTAAATTCTCTACAAGAAAGCTTTCTTACCAGGCTCTGTCGCAGCTGACTGTGACCCGGAGACCGTTGGGGTGGCACACAATTGGCTCAGGGTCGTCCGGGTTAGGTGAGGGTTTGGTCGGCAGGGATATCCTTGTCCCATCACGCACTGGCAACTCCTGTGAAGGACCGGGCGCAGTGCACGCTGACACGGTCGCCAGGTGCATGGTGTTTCCTCCAACACATTGCACATTGGTGTGGCTGGCTTCCTGGTTAAGTGGACATTGTGTCAAGAAGCAGTGCGGCTTGGTTGGGTTGTGTCCACAGGTGTGTTTACTACCTCTGAGGATTTAGAGCTTGAGGAAGTTACCTCATACAAGTACTTGGGAGTATGGCTAGACGGTACACTGTCCTTCTCTCAGCACATATCAAAGCTGCAGGCTAAAGTTAAATCTAGACTTGGTTTCCTCTATCATAATCGTTCCTCTTTCACCCCATCTGCCAAGCTAACCCTGATTCAGATGACCATCCTACCCATGCTAGATTACGGAGACGTAATTTATAGATCGGCAGGTAAGGGTGCTCTCGAGCGGCCAGATGTTCTTTACCATCCGGCCATCAGATGTGCCACCAATGCTCCTTATTGGACACATCACTGGACTCTATATTCCTCTGTAAACTTGTCATCTCTGTATACCCCTCACAAGACCCACTGGTTTATGCTTATTTATAAAACCCTCTTAGGCCTCACTCCCCTCTATCTGAGATATGTACTGCAGCCCTCATCCTCCACATACAACACCTGTTCTGTCAGTCACATTCTGTTAAAGATCCCCAAAGCACACACATCCCTGGGTCGCTCCGCTTTTCAATTCGCTGCAGCTAGCTACTGGAACGAGCTGCAACAAACACTCAAACTGGACATTTTTATCTCAATCTCTTCATTCAAAAACTCAATCATGGACACTCTTACTGACAGTTGTGGCTGCTTTGTGTGATGTATTGTTGACTCTACCTTCTTGCCCTTTGTGCTGCTGTCTGCCCGATAATGTGCCCAATAATGTTTGCACCATGTTTTGTGATGCTACCATGTTTGTTGCTACCATGTTGTTGTTATGTTGTGTTGCTACCATGCTGTGTTGTCATGTGTTGCTGCCTTGCTATGTTGTTGTCTTAGGTCTCTCTTTATGTAGTGTTGTGTTGACTCTCTTGTCATGATGTGTGTTTTGTCCTATATTTATATTTTATTCATTTTTTGTATTTTTAATCCCAGCCCCCGTCCCTGCAGGAGGCCTTTTGCCTTTTGGTAGGCCGTCATTGTAAATACGAATTTGTTCTTAACTGACTTGCCTAGTTAAAGTAAGGCTAAATAAAAATAAAATCAAGAATGGTCCACCACCCAAAGGTCATCCAGCCAACATGACACAACTGTGGAAGCATTGGAGTTGACATGGGCCAGCAACCCTGTGGAATGCTTTCGACAC
Organism: Oncorhynchus mykiss; assembly: GCF_013265735.2. Taxonomy (NCBI): domain Eukaryota; kingdom Metazoa; phylum Chordata; class Actinopteri; order Salmoniformes; family Salmonidae; genus Oncorhynchus; species Oncorhynchus mykiss. The sequence goes on from NC_048567.1 coordinate 43,507,647, forward strand.
ATTGTAGAATCCATGCCCCGACGAAATGAGACCGTTCTGAGTGCTAAAGCGTAGGTGGAACTCAATATTAGAAATGTGTTCTTAATGTTTTGTACACTCAGTGTATGTTGCCATAAGAGTTGTGCAATGTTGATAGAATCTTATTCAAAAATGATTCACAACTGTAATGGCTGCCAAAGGTTATTTTACCAAGTATTATCTCTGGGGTGTGAAGGCACACAATCAATACATCTTCATTTTTTAAATATATAAACTTATTTTTTACTTTGAAAGTGTTGAGTAAGTTGTGTAGATCGATAAAAAACGAAATCTAATTTAATACATTTTTAGATGTAATTTTTCGGCAGCAGAATGTGAAGACTGTGCAAGGGATGTATAGACTTTCACTAGCCACTAGGAATGGTTGTTGACCTTCCCTTTCTAACAATATGCCAGCAAACTCTTTCTAATACTCTTAACACTTCTATGGTTGGCTCTGTTGCAGTTCTCCAGTGTGTTGCAGAATGTCCAGCCACTGAGGGAACAGACTCTGATGCTTGTACACGGCACAGCAGATGGTGAGTGACTAACTATGTGAAACCAAGAAAAAGGCATCAACAATGATCTGGGGTCAGTTATGTAGCTGTTGTGTTGTTATTTACTATGTAGGACCAGTCTGCAGTGTGCGTCTTGCCAAACGACACTTAAAACAGAAATAATCTAACAATGACAAACACTGAAGAACTTTTAACAAAAATGACAGTTTTTATGAAATATACGTTTTCTGTCATTATGTGATCTTGCTGCTCTTCCCCGTGACGATTCAAGCGGAATTCTGCTGACACATTATCTTATGCTTCTTTCAGCCAATGTCCACTTTCAGCATACTGCTGAGCTCATTAAGAACCTTGTGAAAGTTGGAGCAAACTACTCGATGCAGGTATGGAGAATGTCATTGCCCACTATACTGTAGAATGCAGGTTCTGTGTAGGTACACTAGATTCTTTAAGCCATAAGTCTACCCAAGCCATGGTTGTTTAAGATGTATACTAACAGTAACGAAACTATGCAGTACCCTACCCATGCTATGTATGTACAGTATGTTACTGTAGTGTGTGTAGTACCATAAACATACAGTAACACCAGCCACTGCATATAGGGGAGGGCACTCAGCTTCTACTGCACTGGCTCAGATGACTGATGATTGAATAAAATACATGGATAATACAATGATAGTTGGAGCTGTATTGTTATATTTCAGTGCAGCCTTTGATGTTATTGATCATCATTTGTTACTGAAAAACTCACTTGCTCTGGCTTTACATCACCTGTCATCAAATGGTCAGAGAGTTACTTATCCAATAGAACCCAGAGAGTGTTCTTCAATGGGGTGGGAGTGTGGCCTAGTGGTTATGGCCTAGTGGTTAGAGCGTTGGACTAGTAACTGAAAGGTTGCAAGTTCAAATCCCAGAGCTGACAAGGTTACAAATCTGTCATTCTGCCCATGAACAGGGAGTTAACCCACTGTTCCTAGGCCATAATTGAAAATAATAATTTGTTCTTTAACTGACTATCCTAGTTAAATATAGGTTAAAAAAATGGAAGCTTCTCTAACATCAGATAAGGACAGTGTGGTATCCCTTGGGCTGTTACTCTTCTATATCTTTACAAATTATTTGCAACTTGTCTTACAAGAAGCTAAAAATGATTATGTATGCTGATGATTGCACACTCTACACATCAGCACCTACAGCCAGTGAACATACTGAAACTCTTAAGAAGGAGTTGTATTTAGTGTCAGAATTGGTAAATAACAATAAACTGACCTTATATACATCTAAAACCAAAATCATTGCATTTGGTTCAAAGAATTCTCTTAGACTTGAATCACAACTGGAAATGCACATAAAGGGTGTGACCATTGAGTTGAAGAAGCTGAACCCCTAGAAGTAACAGTGGATGGTCAGTTATCATGCTCAAGTCATATTGACAAAGTTGAAGTGAAGATGGGGAGAGGTATGTCAGTTCTAAAAATATGTTCTGCGTACAGGAACAACTGTACTAGTTGTTCAGGCTCTGATCGTGTCCCATCTTGATTACTGTCCGGTAATTTGGCCATGGCCAGCAAAGAAAGACCTAGCAAAGCTGTGACTGGCTCAAAACAAAGCAGCACGCCTTGTCTTCACTGCACACACAGAACTAACACCAAGAACATGAATGATAGTCTTTCATGGTTGAGGGTTGAGGAGAAATTGACTATTTCTGTTCTAGTCTTTTTAAGAAACATTTGTGTGTTGAAAATGCCTAATCACTTGTACAATCTATTTGCATACACTTCAAACAGACATACATACCCCACCAGACATGCCACTGTGGGCTTCTTCACTTGTACCCAAACCAAAAACCGATTCAATGCGCTTCTCAGTTATCTGTCGAGCCATGTCATCATGGAATGCTCTGCCACCAGAGGTAACTCGGGCAAAAAGCAAGTTTAGCTTAAAAACAAACAGATAAAAAACATTTTGTATCACAGAGCCTCTCCTTCTTCTAAAGATCTAATTTAACTGTACTGTATCTAAGAATATGAATATGTACAGTATATATGAATAGTGTGTAAATAGTCATTTTATTGTCTCTTGGTGTCTCTCCAATATATAAATCATATTTACATTTTATTTTGAATGTCATTTAATATGTTGTTCTAATCTATAACTGTCCTGTACTTTGTCATGTATTTGTACGTTTTATGTGGACCTCAGGAAGAGTAGCTGTTGCATGTGCAGTAGCTAATGGGGATCCTAATAAGCTAAACTAAACTGTGATGAGAGGAGAGTAATTACACACATCCATAAAGTAGTAGTTTAACTAAATATATGTATACTGTCTTTTCACTGATGCCGCTGTGCACATGTCGTGGTCATGCTGTGCTCATTGTTGTGGTGTTCTAGATCTATCCAGATGAGGGTCATTTCCTGTCCCAGAGAAGTAGGCTGCACCTCTTTGCCTCGCTCACCAGCTTCTACAGGGAGTGTCTCAAGGAAGAGATCCTACCGCTGCCCGATGATGATGAGGAGGAGGAAGAGTAGGATGTGGTGGAGACCTTCGGCAGGACTTTTGCAGGACTTCCTCACTGTAAAAAATTTGCTGAAGCCTGCACGAAAGGCTGGTGGCTTTTGGACCAAGTGTTAAGGCAGAGGTGGACAGTGAGAGTTGTGGCGTGTGTGTGTGGGTATGTGCGTGTGTGTGCAAATCACATAGCTTGTGTTAGTTTGAGAGAGAGTTTGATAGTGTTTGTGCGTGTGCCTGCGTATGTTTGTGTGTGCATGTGTTTGCAGTCAGAGAACTCCCAAGGACACCTGTCAAAGACAATGGACACCAGAATTGGCAAGACTACAAGTGGGAACTCTCACTTATCCAAAATGCCACTTCAATCTCCACCTCTGAGACGATCCCTCTCACGGCAAAGCACATAGCAGACTGCCTCCATCTCCGGCAGGAGCCATTAGGGTTTCAACATCCACACTTACAAGTGCATGATTCTTTTCCCCTTTCAGCTAAACTAGTTTTGACATGTTAGTTTTCATCGTGGTAGACATTGGAAGAGACAAACACATATGTACCCTTTTAAATTTGACCCTCTCTTTATTTTGGGGTTTTGATGCACACGGATATGCTCCACTGCTCTTCAGAGACATACTGTAGGCAATGCAAGTTCACCTTGACTGTGACGTTGTCCGCAAATAAGTGCAATTCCGGCTGAATGCTCTCATCTTTGACCCCCACAGAAAATAAGTCCTTTGGGGCACACTTAATTGTACAAAGGTCTCATGTAGACATGTTCAATGCCTTATGAAGTGCTGCACAAGACCATTTACTGGCATTCATATCCCTTGATTATTAGAAGCTTCACACTAACCTGTGTCAGCTCAGTTGTTTGAGATGCAACATGCCAGTGCAGTCTCAGAGACAGTTAATAGCAGTTATAATGTCAGATCATAAACCAATTATAATTAGTGGTGAGTGGTCACAAAGGCCGTCAAATGACATTGTGCAGGGCTAAGTAAGGCGTTTGCATGTCTACAGGGGGAAACCTAAAGTGTTGTCGTATTTTGTACAGTACAATACAGCAGAGTGTGTACATACATATATTTTTTAGATATGTCAGATCTCATGGATAGGTTAGTCTATGGGAATGGAATGACTTGACATGTATGTCGTGTATATTTTTCAGTTTATTTTGGTTTTAATAGATTTTTCTTCTTAGGATGGATTTTGTAATGCTTGTTCATGCTAATTTTGTTGTTTTTGAAGGGGGGGGGGGGGGGTGATGGTTTTGGGTTATTGTGATTGTCCTCCAGTGATGATTGTGAATAAAAAAAAACACTGATAAAACGAATATATTACCATAGGGTATTCAGCACAAATTACATTCAACCACAGTGTTGTTAGTATTGATTGACAAAATGATCCAGGCAATTATACTGTATTTCATCGGTTCGTTGACCTTGGACTCACCTTTGTGCCTAGATGAGTTGAGTTGAGAGCCAATGAGGGCCTTGAGGCAGATGGTTTATCAGTGTTGTGTTTAATAGACTAAATGCTGCTCCCTGGGAGTGAGGAGGACACACTTCACCCAATAACTATAAATTGGATCTCCACCAAGAGTGGGCAGCTGTGGTCCTAGAGAGCAACACATTGCAGGCTTTTGTTCCAACCCAGCTCTAACATATGTAAACCAGTCGTGGTGTGCGAGCGAGAGATGTTGATACCTCTTTGTAGAACAGCATCCAACATAATCTCAAAGTGTATTATGTGCAGTGTATTAACGTGAAGCAGAACTTGCAGTGATTAACATTGCTTTGTGGTGTCTGATGTACTTTTTAGTTGATTACCTGATGTAATCAACCTGATGTAATTGCCCGAACAATGGTGTTTCTCTACTGTACAGTTTCCTACCAACAAACAAATTGGGAATCAAGGTAGCTAGAGTACAGATATATTGGTTTTATTCTAGCGTACATTATTTAGACAAATATACAAATACAATTCACTAAGGACATTTACTGTATGGTGAATGGGACGTTTGTGTGTAATTCATTTGAGGCAAGCATTAATATACATGATCAACACTTCAGTAAAGCTGCACCATATGATGGATAGAATGGTAGACAATTATTGAACATAAGTTGTGTTTTGTATAGGTGTCATGAACTTAGGCCGGGATTCAATCTGAAGCCTGGTTATACAGTAGCGTGCTTGACATTTAAAGGGTGACCGCCACGGCCGGCACCAGAAGGAATCAGTTGGACAGGCATTTGATTTCCAAACGGTGGCACCTTTTTTTCATAGGACCTCCTATATACATTTTTTTTATGGGTTTTATAGTAAAGGCATTTAATTTAACTGTAAAAATGTTTCACCTTTTAATGTGGCATGAACACAAAAGGTTACGATGTTTTCATCTGATTGCCAAACAAATCACTTAATAGGCTGCACATGAGTTTCAAGTTTGGGGAAGCGTACAATTTATGTTAACATTTCTACCGATCTGGGTGCCAGTTATGATTTTCATATGCACATTTTCGTGGAACAGTTTTATTTCAATAATGATAATTTTGTTTCTCAAAATCATTGTGAGTTGGTTAATCATAAAAATCTGAAATTAAATCATAAAATGCTTAAAGTTAAAATTAAACTAATGCGAGAGCACCAGCCTCTGCCAAATGGACACATTGATACACCATGAACCATTGGCGGCTAAAGTAATGACTGTATGCATGGAGCTCAATGATATCCTGTAGGCCAATGAGGCAGTAGGCCTGTAACTTCCATTGTCAACAAAGTAAAAACACATAAAACCGACAAATAAAAATGCAGGTTCTTTCAATTAAATGAATCTCTCTACTCTGCCTGTATAGCAGCTCCCTTTCTCAAGGACTTGACTTGAATTAACGAAGTGCAACATTGTATCAAATCACTCAACTGGGACCAGATGAAGCTGTGGCTAGCGAACTTGCAACATTGTATCAACTAACCTATTCTGAGCCTTCAGTTTCCCACACCAGTGAGCTTGGGACAGAGAGATGTTTTTGGGAAAAATGTTCAGTTATTTAAGGATGTTTTCCAATGGATATATGCAATTATCAAATCATTATATTTTGCTCTTGCACACCGAGGCTTAGTGATTATCAAGGGGGAGAGTGTTGGAATGATAACTATTATCATTCGCAATGGATGTAAAAAATCAAATAAAAAACAGACTTTGAAGGACTTACTGTGTGAGGTGAGGAAAAAAATGTATTATTGGTGGACATGGTGAGTTAAGACAATCCGAAATAAGACATCTCCAAATGGGCACTTTCACGCACTCCTTCAATATTAAGAGGACAGAGAAATCAGACACACGCTCATTGCTCAAATTAAGCTATCCAAACAAAAGACAATGAAAATTGACAAAACTCGTAAATGATGGTTATGAAATGTTTCTCACAAGTGTAGCAGGTTGAGAACTCCGCAAACAACGTTTCCACTCCGAGAATGAGAACGGTAAATTACTGTAATTATTATATGCATTATTTATTTTGGTATTTTTTATTTAGTCTTTATTTAGCTGGCCAAGTCAGGGCTGGGATAAAAAAAAAAAATATATATATATATATAGGACAAAACACACATCACTACAAGAGAGACCTAAGACAACAGCATAGTATGGTAGCAAAACCACATGACAACAACATGGTAGCAACACAACATGGCAGCAGCACAACATGGCAGCAGCACAAAACATGGTACAAACATTATTGGGCACAGACAACAGCACAAAGGCAAGAAAGGTAGAGAAACAGAAATTAACGTAACTAAATGACGGGGACTAATGGTACATTTACTACAGGTGACATATGTAAATGGAGACTGAATCAAAAATAAACAATCAAAGGGGAAACAATTCACACAATGAAACAATGAATGTGCAATAATTAGCGGGAGACACCTACGGCACTCTGGAGAGCTGAGAGCATGTATTCTGGAGAGAGATGTGCCTATATCTTCGCCACACACCCCTTCACTTCTTCTCGTCTCAACATTATACATTCAATTATAGACATGACACTTTTATCTACACACATATTTTAGATAATTTTCAATGACAACTGCTACTCAATAATCAGCTAGGCCTAATTGCCACGCGAGCTGTCCAAATTGCAGGCTTCCCAAATAGGCATAGGGCTATGCACTGTTAATTTGAAACAATCCACAGCTAATTTTTTAAAGAAGCTCATGATCCTCTGATGAATTATTTGAATGATTGTATTTATTTTTGTATAGACAGGAGTAAATATATCATTTTGGCAAATGTATTTATATTTACTTTAATCCAATTGGACATCATGCATAGTCAAAAAGAAGTTTACCTTCGCACATTCTTTAAAATAATTCCAGTATCTGAACAGTACACTGTGCACCCACCAACTTTCCTTCAATTCTCATGGCTGAAACGACACTACATGGCATGTACAGTTGAAGTCGGAAGTTTAAATACAGCTTAGCCAAATACATTTAAATCAGATTTTTCCCCAATTCCTGACATTTAATTAATCCTTGTAGAAATTCCCTGTCTTAGGTCAGTTAGGATCACCACTTTATTTTAAGAATGTGAAACGTCAGAATAATAGTTGATAGAATTATTTATTTCAGCTTTATTTATTTCATCACATTCCCAGTGGGTCAGAAGTTTACATACAATCAATTCGTATTTGGTAGCGTTGCCTTTATTATTATTTAACTTGGGTCAAACGTTTCGGGTAGCCTTCCACAAGCTTCCTACAATAAGTTGGGTGAATTTTGGCCCATTCCTCTGGACAGAGCTGATGAAACTGAGTCAGAAATGGGAAGACCCATTTGCAACCAGGCTTTAACTTCCTGGCGTCTTGAGATGTTGCTTCAATATATCCACATAACTTGCCTACCTCATGATGCCATCTATTTTGTGAAGTGCACCAGTCCCTCCTGCAGCATAGCACCCCCACAACATGATGCTGCCACCCCTGTGATTCACGGTTGTGCTGGTGTTCTTCGGCTTGCAAGCCTCCCCCTTTTTCCTCCAAACATAACGATGGTCATTATGGCCAAACAGTTATTTTTGTAGTTGCAAAACGTAGTCTGGCTTTTTTTATGGCGATTTTGGAGCCGTGGTTTCTTCCTTGCTCAGCGGCCTTTCAGGTTACGTCGATATAGGACTCGTTTTAATGTGGATATGGATACTTTTGTACCTTATTCCTCCAGCATCTTCACAAGATCCTTTGCTGTTGTTCTGGGATTGATTTGCACTTTTCGTACCAACGTACGTTAATCTCTAGGAGACAGAACACGTCTCCTTCCTGAGTGGTATGATGACTGCTCGGTCCCATGGTGTTGACACTTGCATACTATTTTACAGATAAACGTGGTACGTCCAGGTGTGGAAATTGCTCCCAAGGATGAACCAGACTTGTGGACGTCTACAATGTATTTTCTGAGGTCTTGGCGGAGTTCTTATGATGTTCCTATGATGCCAAGCAAAGAGGCAGTGAGTTTGAAGGAAGGCCTTGAAATACATCCACAGGTACACCTCCACTTGACTCAAATTACGTCAATTAGCCTATCAGAAGCTTCTAAAGCCATTACATACTTTTCTGGAATTTTCCAAACTGTTTAAAGGCACAGTCAACTTTGTGTATGTAAACTTCATTGAATTATAAGTGAAATAATCTGTCTGTAAAAAAAAATGGGAAAATGTACTTGTGTCATGCACAAAGTAGATGTCCTAACCGACTTGCCAAAACCTTTTTGTGAAGTTTGTTAACAAGAAATTTGTGGAGTGGTTGTAATATGGGTTTAATTGACTCCAACCTAAGTGTATGTAAACTTACAACTTCAACTGCATGTGGACACCGCTTCAAATTAGTGGATTCGGCTATTTCAGCCACTCCCGTTTCTGACAGCTGTATAAATTCGAGCAAACAGGCATACAATCTTCATAGACAAACATTGGCAGTAGAATAGCCGTACTGAAGAGCTCAGTGACTTTCAACGCGGCACAGTCATAGGATGTCCGTTTGTCAAGGAGCAACAACGGCTCAGCCGTGACATGGTAGGCCACGCAAGCTCACAGAGCGAGACCGCCGAGTGCTGAAGTGCAGAGCGTGTAACTATGGTCTGTCCTTGGTTGCAACACTCACTACCGAGTTCCAAACTGCCTATGGAAACAACATCAGCACAAGAACTGTTCATCGGGAGCATCATGGAAAGGGTTTCCATGGCCAAGCAGCCGTACACAAGTCTAAGAACATCATGCGCAATGCCAAGCGTAGGCTGGAGTTGTGTAAAGCTTTCCGCCATTGGACTCTGGAGCAGTGGAAGCGCGTTCTCTGGAGTGATGAATCACGCTTCACCATTTGGCAATCCAAAGGACAAATATGTGTTTGACGGATTACAGGAGAACGCTACCTGACCCAATGCATAGTGCCAACTCTACAGTTTGGTGGAGGAGGAATAATGGTCTGGGGTTTGGACCCCTTATTTCCAGTGAAGGGAAGTCTTAACGCTACAGCGTACAATGACATTCTAGACAATTTTGTGCTTCCAACTTTGTGACAACAGTTTGTGGAAGGCCCTTTCCTGTTTCAGCATGACGATGCCCCCATGCAAAACGGGGTCCATACAGAAATGGTTTGTCGAGATTGGTGTTGAAGAACTTGACTAGGCTGTACAGAGCCCTGACCTCAACCCTATCAAACACCTTTGGGATGAATTGGAAAGCAGACTGTGAGCCAGACCTAATCACCCAACATCAGTGTCCAACCTCACTAATGCTCTTGTGGCTGAATGGAAGCAAGTCCGTGCAGCAATTTTACAACATCTAGTGGAAATCCTTCCCAGAAGAGTGGAGGCTGTTATAGCAGTAAAGGGCAACCAACTCCATATTAATGCCCATGATTTTGGAATGAGATTTTCGACATCTTTTGGTCATATAGTGTATCTCACCGGAGCATTCTGAGCGAGCGAAACAACACCCCTCTGTTTTACAATATCTAGCCCATGTATCTGATGCTGTCTGGCTGAAAAAAATAATGACATGCCATAATCTTCCCTGTTGCGACTCTAGGGGCAGTATTTTCAATTTTGGAAAAAAAAACGTTCCCGTTTTAAAAGGGATATTTTGTCAGGACAAGATGCTAGAATATGCATATAATTGACAGCTTTAGATAGAAAACACTCTAACGTTTCCAAAACTGTAAAGATATTGTCTGTGAGTATAACAGAACTGATGTTGCAGGCGAAAGCCTGAGAAAAATCCAATACGGAAGTGCCCCAGGTTTTGAAAGCGCTGCGTTCCAATGAGTCCCTATTGAGCTGTGAATGTGCCATCAATGAGCTTACGCTTTCTACGTATTCCCCAAGGTGTCTACAGCATTGTGACGTAGTTTTACGCATTTATGTTGAAGAATAGCCATAGGCGGCCACATTGCGTAAGTGGTCACATGGTGGCTCCGAGAGAGATTCTCGCGTAAAATACAGAGGTAGCCATTACTCCAATCGGTCCTACTGAAAAACTAATTGTTCCGACGGATATATTATCAAATAGATATTAGAAAAACACCTTGAGGATGGATTCTAAACAAACGGAGCTATTTCGCCTACAAAAATAATATTTTGGGGAAAAATTAACTTTGGCTATCTACCTGGGAGTCTCGTGAGTGAAAACATCTGAAGTTCATCAAAGGTAAACGATTTAATTTGATTGCTTTTCTGATTTGTGACAAGGTTGCCTGCTGCTAGCAAGGCATAATGCTATGCTAGGCTATCGATAAACTTACACAAATGCTTGTCTAGTTTTGGCTGTAAAGCATATTTTGAAAATCTGAGATGACAGGGTGATTAACAAAAGGCTAAGCTGTGTTTCAACATATTTCATTTGTGATTTTCATGAATAGTACAGTACCCTTCATTCCGTGACATACAATTTCTTCCAATTATCTCGCAAGTCTCAGTTTTAGACAAGACATACTTTTTGACCAAAATGATCCTTTTTATACTTTATAGTAAATGTTGACACTAGAATAAATGTTTGACTCATATCATTGCCAGACAGGCCATTTTAAAAATGAGAAGTTACCTTTTAGGGACAGTGTATTTCAGTGCCAACAGAAGTTGTATTTGAATTCCATAATTTTGAATTTGTATTAGGATATTAAATAAAAAAAATATATTTTGAATTTGTAATTCACAAATTGAATTATAGAATTCCTATTTTGAACTTGAATTTCATGATTTGAAACTGAATTGAATAAATATTGCATTCATTTTTAAAATGCTATCAGCTTTAGTCTAAGTATATTTGTGTCCAACTGGTAAAAGTTTATTGTGATTTGATTAATATATACTGTATGAAAAATATTACCCTACTATGGGTGTGGTGCCTGGCCTCAAGGTCAACAGTATCATCAATCAATCAATCAAATGTATTTATAAAGTCCTTTTTACATCAGCAGATGTCACAAAGTGCTTGTACAAAAACCCAGCTTAAACTGCAGAGAGCAAACAATACAGATATAAAGAACGTTTCCTTGAAAGGCTGGAACTTAGGAAGAAACCTAGAGAGGAACCAAGCTCTGAGGGGTGGCCGGGTGGAGATTATAAGAGTACATGGCCATTAAAGCCAGATCGTTCTTCAAGATGTTCAAACGTTCATAGAGGACCCACAGGGTCAAATAATAATAAATAATAATGAATAAACAGTGGTTATGGAGGGTGCAACAGGTCTGCACCTCAGGAGTAAAAGTCAGTTGGCTTTCCATAGCTGAGCATTCAGAGGTTGAGACAGCAGGACAAGGTAGCATGACCTGTGAACATCATGAATTTGACCTACTGTAGTACCAGGACATTTTAGCCAAAAACCTGTCTGCCTCTACTAGGAGACAGAAACTTGGCCGCAAGTGGATCGTCCAGAAAGACAATAATCCCAAGCACACATCAAAATCCACAGAGAAATGGTTAATTAACATTTTGCAATGGCCGTCTCCAGACTTGAAACCCATTGAAAACCTGCGATTTGATTTGAAGAGGGCAGTCCATGAACACAGATGAAGGATATCAATGATCCGAAAGGATTATGTTTGGAAGAATGGTCTAAGATCCCACCTAATGTGTTTTCCAACTCATAAAACATTTTAGAAAAAGGCTCAGTGCCGTTATCCTTGCAATGTGAGGCGTTGAAAGGTATTGAAAACGAGGGTGTCAATAAAACAAATATATATACAGTATGTATATATTACTTGTTAAATAAAATCTCTTTCTTTGAGAAATTGTAATAGAATAAAATAATATAATTCCACAATTTGTATTATTTAACTCGTCTTTATGAAGGGTGTCAATAATTTCCGAACCCCACTGTATGTACAATTAAGTGGCTCAGTTGGTAAAGCATGGCGCTTGCAACATCAACTTGTGAGTTCTGCTGGGGCCACCCATTCAAAAATGTATGCACGCTAGGGATGAATATTTTCCAGATCTACCAAGTCTCAATACCGGGAATAATTAATATTTATCCCAAGAGCCCTGGAAAACACCACAAAAACTGGAAGTGCACATTTGGAACATTTAAAACCAAGATATGGTTACTTTGCCAGGGTTCTCCCAAAATAAAATTGTCGATATGCCACATTGCCGGCTTGGCTGTGACACTATGTGAAGATTTCACAGCAAGTGAAACTGATATTTACTAATGATAGAGTAACTTTGATCACCAATGCCATTGTTGTGAATTGAAAAACAGGACGTTCATATATCCCCAGGCATTATCACGTTCCTTAATTAATTCAGCGCATTTCAGCAGAAAGTCTATGCTATTTCGACACAGAGCGCGCGCCCCCTGAGTATGATATGGCATTGTCGAATCATACAAACTACAAATGACCAAAATTGCTCAGCTTGCTAGTTAACCTCCAATGAATGACAGAATATCTCCTATATGGCAAAATCAAGTGGATGATTATACAGATAGCAGATCAGCTCATAAATAACGGGGAGATGAAGATATCTTAATGGGGACCAACTCTGTTAAAAATATCCATATCTACTCTTATACAATTTGTTGATCACACAGTCTCTGAAATGATAATCTACATGACCACACACAACTATAGCATTAAATTGGTGTATTTCTTATTTTCTGTTTCACTGTTGGTTAGTTTAAAAAAAAGTGTGGAATCAGTTGTTTGAAATGGTAATAGTTATTGAGTATTTACCCAGTAACCATCTTGCATATTTGTGATTGGTGGAATGTGAATTATTGAAAATGATAGAACAGGAAGTAGCTGAGTTCATGCAGCACAGTATCTGTGCGCAGTTGATGATGAAATCTATAAAATAGCAATCATTCTCCATTCAGATTTTGTTCGCATAACGTGTTCAACTCATTCCAGATGGGGTGGGGGTTTGTGGGTTTTCGCTCCTCCCTTGTACTTGATTGATGAATTAAAGCCCGTTAACCCACTGTTCCCCTGGCGCCGTAGACGTGGATGTCGATTAAGGCAGCCCCCCGCACATCTCTGATTCAGAGGGGTTGGGTAAAATGCGGAAGACACATTTCAGTTGAAGGCATTTAGCTGTACAACTGACTAGGTATCACCCTTTCCCTTTCCCTAATTAGTAAATAACTCCCCTCACCTGGTTGTATAGGTGTTAATTGAAAGGAAAAAAACAAAAACCAGTAGACACTGGGCCCTAAATGGAATGAGTTTGACACCCCTGACATAGATAGTCATCCATCCACCATTGAAAGAACTCTCAAACTACATTAGAATAACGGTTGAATATATGACCGAGTGAGTTTCAGTAGCAGCAATGCTTTCAATTGCATGAGCCTATTTGATTATAATATTTTCAGCATCAGTTGATCATAAATAAGGTGAGTTTTCCTCTCTTTGTGCTTTTTCTAGTCCCAATGGCTGTTTCCTCATCCACTCACTCCTCTGCAAGGACCCCAACCGCCACGTTGTACTCAACACCATTTTAAATCAATATAGCCTATAGTTGTTGTTTTTTTTATCTGGATTTTTTTGGGGGGGTTCGGGCTCATTTTAGAATATTCAGTTCTGATGAGAACTCTAAACTGTATTTAAGTATTGTCTGCGGTCCAGCAGTGTCAATTTTGTGTGTGCTTTGAATTTATTGTGACTTTGTGTGAAGTAAATTCTCTAGACTAAAGGCTTCCATGCGATAACCTGATTGGATAATGTGCTATATATAAAATGTTTGCCAATTTGCTTCTGCAAGGATTGTGTATTTTGTAAAATTGCATTAGTGCAATATTGGGGGAAATGTTTTAATTTCCCAGGTCATTTTATTTTGGGGGGGAAATGTGAAGAGTGAAGTCCAAGGATCCCGTTTACCTGTATTTGTCCCTAATGCATACTCTGTAAATTGCTTTGGATAAAAAGCGCCTGCTTAAATGCCATATTAGAATTGAATATGTATCTAGGTATAAAATTCACAATACATTACAGCTGTCTGAAATAACTATATTCTTTAAAAGGAAAAATAAATAAATATCTCCCTTCACATCTTTAACAGTAAAGACAAAAACATATCTCCCATACAAACAGCTAATATGAAGTTTCCCTTCTTCTCTACTGAAACTCTACCACGCTAACTGTATACTTATGATATTTGCAGAACACTGGTAATACCCAAAAATGTTTCTATGTGAACTATTGTGTGATCATAGCAATAGGAAAAATTATCACTGTACAGGAAAAATCTTCAATCTCATCTCAGCCTATCATTACCCTTCATAGAGCACAACAACATTGTCTGACCCCTCTCTCATTCACTTTGTCTCACCATACCTCACCACTTCTCACTGGTGGTTCCTCAGACAAGCAGGTCATAGACCACTTTCTCGTTTCCAGGAGCAACAGGTTCTACAAAAACAAGGTGAGATATGGTCATCCTAGTCATCCTCAGACACAGGATGAGCTACAGGGATTTCCACTAGGAAGCATTCCCTGAAGAAGGTCATGACAGAGTTCAACAAGTAGCGTTGGCTCTTCACAGAGTAAATGTTGTGGCCTTCGTCCGGGAAGATCTAGGGAACAGAGAAATAGATAGTTGTTCATTATCTTTATATTGAATTTTACAGCAGATTAGTTTTACATTTACTGTTATTACGAATGAGATAAAAAGAAGTGTTAACTTCTATGACTACCACTATTATCAATGCCACAACACACATGCAGAACTGCTGTTATTAATTACACTTCAACGTAGACTCAGCGATATGACGCAGGGGCACAAAGTAAACAGCATGGTGGGTCAATTTCCATAACAACTACATACGGTGACGGGCAAGGCTTAACTCCTCCACTGTTTTGGTCCTGCAGCTACCACGTTTTAAGAAGCCAACTCCTGCACAGATACTGTGGGTGACTGTGTGAGAGCGAAGTCTTGCGTCTGGCACATCTGCAATGCTGCTCGTGGCAACGTAATTTAGCCGAGTCTACCTTTATGTAATTTAACTCTTACCATTATCGCTCCACTAGTTCTTTGTTGAATTCTCCCTCTCCCTCCTCTCCCACTTACTTTTCAAAGGTGGGGCCTTTTTTAAATATCAGACAGATTTTCCTCAGGGCAGGTTTGGCACCACGCAGCAGGTAACTATTTCCACTTTGTCAAACTTTAAATAATAAATTATTCAAGGCAGAGGGGGAGGTCAGCTTCAATTATACATGCATCACTGAGGCCTCCTTTGTCAGGGACATTAAATGGCGCTTGGCATAGGAAGGGAGAATGTAACTAGTCACCTGCAGAGTGTAGTTAACATTTGATATTGACAGAAGTTTCACCAGCTCCGCGGAATGCTGGAAATGAACGGTGGCTGAAAGAGAGATAATTGAAACGTTGGTGTCCTTGCTCGACAAGCATTTTCATCCAAAATTAATAACATTGTAGGCAATTTCACACAATTAAATATAATTACAGGGCTGAGGCTGGAGTAATGTAGAAAAAAACAGTATCCATTGTCGTAGTCACTAAGCTATTGAGAAATGAAATAGATCTGATACAGTAGATTAAGCTATAGCACAATAGACGTACAATTGAAGATTCTTCTTATAAGACAAGTTCTAAGTATAAAATGCACTGTATCTCAGGTTTAAATGAGCACAGACTAAAAATCTAGCATGTGCACAAGTACCTGGTATGCAATTATAACGTGTGCTGCTCAGTTCTATTTTTGTGAGTGCCTGTCAATTATATCTTATTTCATTAACAACAGTATGATACATCTGTCTTTTTATCCCCACTTAAGGCTAACAATCAACTGAACACAATGAATAAGCCCATTGTTTGACCTAAACACTGTCTGTCTGACAGATAAAACAGTAATTAGATAACGGCTTATCTCCTATCTTTTTCATTAAACCTACAAAATAAGCTCCACATTGATGTCCAACAATAGCGTTCAACCATGCTCTGAGTAGCAACTCGAGAGAACTAGTACTCACCATCTGCTGTTCCATGGATGATGAGAAACTTCCGTTGACCTGTGCCTGTGATGTTGGGAAGCAGACTGGAGAGCTGTTCGAGACACAATGACAATTTTATATCAGTGAAAGATACTGAAAACATACTGTAAATACCAACTAGTTTTCTATAAGAGAAATGCATTCAAGCACAGCTTGGTGTGATTTCTGCCCCTGAACAAGGCAGAGTTAAATAAAGGTAAAATAAAATAAATTTTAGCAGAGGCTTGCCACTACCAGAGGCTTGCCATTAGCGAAGAATCAACAGATATGACACTATTGCACTGTAACAAATGTTTATTGGATGAATTGCTAATGATAAGATTAAATGTAGAATTGTCAAAGTGCTTCGACCTTGTCCACCTCTCAATATTACATTTTTTGTTTAAATGTGGAAAGTCAATCATACTTGGTATTTACGCTCATCCTGGACTGGAAACCCAAAGTAACGCTCAGTGAAGGCCGAACCTTTGGAAAAATACAATATAGTTAAGTGTGTTTTTGGAATTTCTTTCATTAGTCCACTATTAATACAGTCCCAAAATGTTTTGTGTCGGCAGTCAAGCTTTCAAGATATTGGACTTTCAAGAAGCAAAGTGTCACCTGCCACTTCATGATGAGGATGTGGCAAGTCACACTGCTTGAAAACCCAATATCTTGAAAAGTTGAC
This sequence comes from Oncorhynchus mykiss, assembly GCF_013265735.2. Lineage (NCBI taxonomy): Eukaryota > Metazoa > Chordata > Actinopteri > Salmoniformes > Salmonidae > Oncorhynchus > Oncorhynchus mykiss. The sequence continues at coordinate 43,524,858 of NC_048567.1, forward strand.
TGCTGACATGCAAAACCTTCTGGGACTGTATTAACAGTGGACTAATTTAAAAAAAATACCAAAACATAGTTTTTGAGTGGATTTTTCCACTAAGTGAAAAATGACAGGTAGGAAACATGAGATTGATCATGTAAAGTAAAGAGCGAAAATTCAGGCGAACTGGAAAGTGAGAAAAGATTCCAGTGATTGCATAGACAGGAAGCAGGTATATTTTCTCTCATTATTACCTCTAACATCCCTGAACTATGAATGGGCTTCATGCCACTGTGTTTTGAGGTAGATATTCAAAGGCAGTTCTGAAGTAGTAAGAAACACTGTATTTCCTCCCAGTGCCTGACATATTTATATAGAGTAATAGCAAATGCTGGCCTTACCATTCACATGAATGGTATAAACAACAACATCCTTCAGCCTTATTGGACGTGGCCCTACATTTCACGTCAGTGGATGAGTGCCGCATCCGCCTACCACATTTGACAAATCCTGATGTATTAAGTGGCCATCAGCATAACTTCTAAGAGATATTGGACATGACTTGACAAACTCTATTAAATTAATGGCTACTGAAAGGATTTATCTTAGACTGGAAAATTACCGTAGAGTCTCCAGTCTGTCACGGGAGCAACTGCAACCCCACATCTGAACATGGAGCCAGAGGAGAGGAGTAGAAGAGAGCTCAGGAAACCCCCATAAGCCTGGGGAAACACCCCCAAAAATAGTTGGACATGCAATGTTGGATATAGGTAAAAACCCATGTACTGTAAGTAAGAATACAAAAAAAGGGATTATAGCCATATCCACAAATATTCTAAATTACACTTCCTTACCTTTCCATAAACAGCAACTTTATTTTTATCCACATATGGCAGCTTGGTCAGGTACCTAAGAAAATACGGGAGGGTATTAAAGTCTAATATTTCTGAAATGCAATGAATCAGTTCCCATCGAATCAACAATTTATTTCAACAGTATCCATGTGAGAGCTTTCAGATTATGTTCAGATCATGCTCCAGTACATACTCTACTGCTGCGATCTGGTCCTGCACCTCCACAGTTCCCAAACGCTGGTGGACTTCATGTAGGACCCGCTGGCCCAGGAACCCACTCCCACTGCCGTCCAGGCGAGCCACAATGACGTTATCTGAGCTGACCAGAACAGAGTCCCAGTCAAGAACAAACTGGTCACTCACCGCCTGGCCACCGGGGGCACTGTCACTATGGAACACCATGAAAGTTGGTCAAATTGAACTTACCATCAAGGTGCAACATGGGTTACTTCTGGTGTGTTCAGTGCTCATTGGAATATCGTATATCCTAGTAGTGATAAATACAACAGGAGTGTGTTCAAGTGTTTTTGAAGTCATAACAACTTTCAACCACTGACATATGAGCTAGGTAGCTAATAATGAGTTAACTAGATTACTAACATTGACAAAATGGCAAAACTAGTTAGATTATTCACACTATTAAAGGGCAATTCTGCCACTTTTCAACCTCATATTCATTTCTCCAGCACCATACCAGTGTCTAAATATGTTAAAATTGCATGTTTCTATAATCTGTGGTTAAGAAAATGAGAAGAAATGCTTCTCTGTTACATTAAAGGCTAGGATTAGTGAAAACTGATTTTGAAACCTGCAATTAGTTTTTTTGCTTACTCCCTATTGCGAATCTCACAGAGATTGAAAATCACTTTTTTTATGTTTTAACTTATGATCATTGGGTACAAGTGCATCGCAGTGCTAGCTGTGCCACCAGAGATTCTGGGTTTGAGCCCAGGCTCTGTCGCAGCAGCCGTGACCAGGAGGCCCATGGGGCAGCGCAGCGGAGTTGCAGCGGAGTTGCAGTGATGAGACAGGACAGTAACTACTACCAATTGGATACCACGAAATTGGGGAGAAAAAGGGGGGTAAAAAAATAAAAAGAAAAAGTTAAAGGTCAATGATGAAATGTCCCAAAAAACTCTAAACTCAGGTATCACCTTCTGGTTTCCAACTTGTAACTCTTATGTGGAGGATCTGTCAAGTGGTTAGTTCCGTGTCGGAATGTCTCTGCAGATCCTCTCAAGCTCTATCAGGTTGGATGGGGTGAGTCACTGCACAGCTATTTTCAGTTCTCGCCAGAGATGTTCAATCGGGTTCAAGTTCGGACTCTGGTTGTGCCACTCAAAGACATTCAGAGACTTGTAGCGAAGCCACTCCTGCGATGTCTTGGCTGTGTGCTTAGGGACGTTGTCCTGTTGGAAGGTTAACCTTTTCTCCAGTCTGAGGTCCTGAGCGATCCGGAGCAGGTTTTCATCAAGGATCTCTCCGTACTTTGCTCCGTTCATCTTTACCTCGATCCTGACAAGTCTCCCAGTCCCTGTCGCTGAAAAACATCCCACAGAATGATGCTTCCACCACCATGCTTCCCCACAGGGATGGTCCAGGTTTTCTCCAAAAGTGATGCTTGGCATTCACGCCGAAGAGTTCAATCTTGGTTTCATCAGACCAGAGAATCTTGTTTCTCATCGTCTGAGAGTCCTTTAGGTGCCTTTTGGCAAACTCCAAGCGGGCTGTCATGTGCCTTCTACTGAGGAGTGGCTTCTGTCTAGCCACTCTACCATAAATGCCTGATTGGTGGAGTGCTGCAGAGATGATTATCCTTCTAGAAGGTTCTCCCATTTCCACAGAGGAACTCTGCAGCTCTGTCAGAGTTACCATTGGATTCTTGGTCACCTCCCTGACCAAAACCCTTATCCCCAATAGCTCAGTTTGGCCGAGCGGCCAGCTCTAGGAAGAGACTTGGTGGTTCTAAACTTCATCCATTTAAATATTGTGGAGGCCACTGTGGTCTTGGGGACCTTCAATGCTGCAGATTGGTTTGGGTACCATTCCCTAGATCTGTGCCTCGACACGATCCTGTCTAGGCGCTCTCGGAAAATTCCTTTGAACTTATGGTTTGTTTTTTTCTCTGACATGTGTGCCTTTCCAAATCATGTCCAATCAATTGATTTTACCACAGGTGGACTCCAATCAAGTTGTAGAAACAGGATGGACCTGAGCTCAATTTCGAGTCTCATAGCAAAGGTATTTTATTTTGTATACATTTGCAAACATTTATAAAAACCTGTTTTTGCTTTGTCATTATGGGGCATTGTGTGTATATTGATGAGGAAAATAATTTATTCAATCAATTGTAGAAGTCTGTAACTTAACAAAAAAATTTAAAAAGTCAAGGGGTCTGAAAACTTTCCAAATGCACTGTATACAAAAAAAATGTATTGAAAAAAGGTCAAACAAAACTAAGTGCATCTAGTTTGCAGTCTTTCCAGCTTCAGTTTGAGGTGATTGTGTTTGCTGTGTTGTAGAAGAACAGTGTCCTGACGAGTGAGCACATTTTCTAGGTGAAATTGCACCTCATTAGCTCATTGTTATGGATATATCCAAATAAATGTCACTAGAAAACAGCTCAAACAAATCCAAATGCTGCAGTTTTGACGTGACAGTAAGTTAGCCGTAGTTGGCTAGCTAGCAAGCAAGGGACAAGAATGTTGCCAGCCAGTATGGTAATAGCACATTTAGAATGAACAACTGGGTCGTGTCCATAGATACAGAACAAAAAGACTGAATGGCTGAGTCACGTCTCTGGCAACCGAACCGATAGAACGAACGACTAGCCAGCTTGGGTATCAACCCTAGATTTGTGTCGGGACTAAATCTTGTGGAAGGATGAAATAGTATGAATAAATAAATCTAAATAAGAATTTGTATTAAAATATGTCAATCATTATTTAAATATGTTTTGAATAACCTGTTGTATTGGGGAGGCAGGTAGCCAGTGACCGAAAGGTTGCTAGATCGAATCCCTGAGCTGACAAGGTAAAAAATCTTTCATTCTGCTCCTGAACAAGGCAGATAACCCACTGTTCCTAGGCTGTTACTGTAAATAAGAATTAGTTCGTATTAACTGACTTCCCTAGATAAATAAAGGTTAAAATATATATATTTTAAATAAACGTGATAATGCCCTCAAAGCCGATGTTTGGAGGATTTATAGGCACGGTTTTCCGGCCCGAGAGGCAATTTCCGTGCAAATATATCCTCCAAACACTGGCTTCTCAAGCATTATCACTTAAATATCCACTCTGGTTTTGACATGTGAGCTCTAACCAACAGCTCACAGATATACAGTTCGGGTAGGCTAGCCTACATGAAGAGATTATTATGGACAAAACAGCAAGATTATATTTATTTGTCAAACAGCAGCCAAGAATCAATCAAAGGAGCATCACGCTCATCATCGTGTACTTTCACCACCCTGTGAAGTTCATCATAATTTATTTAATCTGTAGTGGGAGGACCACACTAACATATCACCGTGTGACTCCGTGTGACTTATTATATCAATATTCCGGATTAAAGTAATTTCAACCACCATTTCTCACATAATTAATTTTACAGACACAAAAAGATCCCAATTTGTCTAACGTATTTAGTTTTCTCAACATTTGGAAAGTTTACAGACAAATTAGCAGTTTCCATCAGGCCTGTCGTGACATTTGTTTTTATCTGACTTGTACTTTACTCGCATAAAAACAGTTGTTTGGAAACCTTGTTACTGATACAGAAATAAGACTTTTTGGAAAATCACTAGCTGGATAAACACACTACACAGACACTTATTTTCTATGTCCCTGGAGTGATATATGGAATGACAATAGTCTTTATTTTGATCCCTCAATAATCTCAGGAGAAATGTTGATGCGAAACTTGGTTCTGCTATTGCTCTAAAACAATATTCAATCTGAAGCCACTGATAAGGATAAGGATGTAGGGAAATTTCACACACAGTACACTCCAAGATAAGGATTGGTGAAGGGTAGGATACGTACAGGATCAGCAGAAGTGGATGCGCTGTGGCCTCATCAAAATCTATTGGCAAGGTCAGCTCCAGACGAAGTGCTATAAAATAAATCAGAATTCCCTTACACCTCAAATGAACATTGATTATACTAAGTACCAATCAGCCTTCCAAATGTAGTACCTTAACACATCATGTTTATTTCTCCAATGAGAATCTTGTGAGAATCTTCAGATGTTTAACCTGTTCTGATTGCATGATATGATGACTTGACAAATGACATGTTACATCGCTCGACAAATGACCGAGCAACTGATTACATTGCAGGCAACTTTACACGTATGGCAGCGTACATACAAAATCAAGAGTGAAAAAAAAAAAACATGGACAAAAGGCAATCCTTGAAATGGAGCTAGAAATTGAGGTGCAGTCTCCATTCAGAAGCCTTAATGAAATGCAGCACATTGTGTCTAATTGCGCACACGGTTCAGAGTGAAGAACCCATATGGCGAGCCATCCCATCTAATTGGATTAGTAGATTGGCAGGCTTCTCATTCCAGAGCTGATTCATAATCACCTCACAGAGCTGTGCACCTGTTATTTTAATTGTGTTTATCCCTGGTATCTGTTTATTATGTACTCGGGCACTGCAAGCTCCATGGCTCACACTACATCTAAAAACCCTGCCTGTCGAATTGTCTGCACGTAGCAGGTGAAAAATGCTGAAAAATGCTGAAAGCTGAAATATGTTACCTGTTACTTTGCTATTATTCCATGAATGAACCACATGAGGGATAAGGATGATGATTCATGATGATGCTGATGATGACAACTATGATTACAGTGACAGTGGTGATGATGTTAATAGACCAAAGATGATTATGAAGATGGTGGTCACGATGATAGAATGATCATGAGAAAGATTGGATTGTCATACCAAAGTTGTTGATTTGTAGGGTCCTGATATCTCTCCTTGGTATATTCCTATATATCAGTGCATCTCTTAGTGCAGTGTTCTTCTCCAAAGTGTCATTCTCTATATACAGAGATGGAAAAATAAATATTTGGATTAAGCAGACACATAATCTCTCTTAAATCCGTCATGGTAAAGCATTGTGTTTTAATATCTGCATAGACTCCGAATTGCATATAATGTTATTGCCTTCAGAAAGTATTCACACCCCTTGACTATTTGCAAATTTGGGCTTATTAGAGCCTGCATTTATAATGGGTTCAATGAGATGTTGTGTCACTGGCCTACACACAAAACCTCATCATTTCCATACAGACGTTTAAAAATAATAAAGACATTTCAAATGTACAAATGTAACAATGTACAAATGGTTAAAGTACACAAGGGAAAATAAATAAGCATAAATATGGGTTGTATTTACAATGGTGTTTGTTCTTCACTGGTTGCCCTTTTCTTGTGGCAACAGGTCACAAATCTTGCTGCTGTGATCGCACACTGTGGAATTTCACCCAGTAGATATGGGAGTTTATTAAAATTGGATTTGTTTTCGAATTCTTTGTGGATCTGTGTAATCTGAGGGAAATATGTCTATCTAATATGGTCATACCTTGGGCAGGAGGTTAGGAAGTGCAGCTCAGTTTCCACCTCATTTTGTGGGCAGTGAGCACATAGCCTGTCTTCTCTTGAGAGCCATGTCTGTCTACAGCGGCCTTTCTCAATAGCAAGGCTATGCTCACTGAGTCTGTACATAGTCAAAGCTTTCCTTAAGTTTGGGTCAGTCACAGTGGTCAGGTATTCTGCCACTGTGTACTCTCTGTTTAAGGCCAAATAGCATTCTAGTTTGCTATGTTTTTTTTTTGTTAATTCTTTCCAATGTGTCAAGTAATTATCTTTTTGTTTTCTCATGATTTGCTTGGGTCTAATTGTGCTGCTGTCCTGGGGCTCTGTGGGGTGTGTTTGTGTTTTTGAACAGAGCCCCAGGACCAGCTTGCTTATGGGACTCTTCTCCAGGTTCATCTCTCTTTAGATGATGGCTTTGTTATGGAAGGTTTGGGAATCGCTTCGTTTTAGGTGGTTGTAGAAGTTAAAGGCTCTTTTCTGGATAATTATCTGTAAGGTCCCTCAATTGAGCAGTGAATTTCAAACACAGATCCAATGTTTACATATCTTACATTACTCATCTCATATGTATAAACTGTATTTTACACCATCTATTGCGTCTTGCCATCGCTCATCCATATATTTATATGTACATATTGTTATTCCATTCCTTTACATTTGTGTGTATAAGGTAGTAGTTGGGGAATTGTTAGATTACTTGTTAGACACTACTGCACTGTTGGAACTAGATGCACAAGCATTTCGTTAGATATCACTGCGCTGTCGGAACTAGAGGCACAAGCATTTCTCTACACCTCCTTTAACATCTGCTATGTATGTGACCAATAAAATTTGATTTTGATTTTTGAACCACAAAGACGAGGGAGGTTTTCCAATGCCTCGCAAAGAATGCCACCTATTTGTAGATGGGTAAAAATAAAAAATCAGACTTTGAATATCCGTTTCAGAGCGGTGAAGTTCGGCAGTGGCTCGCCCATTACGGCGTTAGGGGTGGCGACCCACTTGTGATTGGTATTTTTTTGGTATATATTGCAGTGCTAGTGGCGTCACTACAGACCCTGGTTCGATCCCAGGTTGTATCACAACTGGCTGTGATCGGGAGTCCCACAGGATGAGGCACAAGAGTCCGGGTTAGAGGAAGGTTTGGCCAGGGTATGCCATCATTGTAAATTGTATTTTTTTCTTAACTGACTTGCCTAGTTAAATAAAGGTTAAATATTTTTTGTTGTTGTAAATAAATAAATGCAAATTACATATATACAGTGCCTTGCGAAAGTATTCGGCCCCCTTGAACTTTGTGACCTTTTGCCACATTTCAGGATTCAAACATAAAGATATAAAACTGTATTTTTTGTGAAGAATCAACAACAAGTGGGACACAATCATGAAGTGGAACGACATTTATTGGATATTTCAAACTTTTTTAACAAATCGAAAACTGAAAAATTGGGCGTGCAAAATTATTCAGCCCCTTTACTTTCAGTGCAGCAAACTCTGTCCAGAAGTTCAGTGAGGATCTCTGAATTATCCAATGTTGACCTAAATTACTAATGATGATAAATACAATCCACCTGTGTGTAATCAAGTCTCCGTATAAATGCACCTGCACTGTGATAGTCTCAGAGGTCCGTTAAAAGCGCAGAGAGCATCATGAAGAACAAGGAACACACCAGGCAGGTCCGAGATACTGTTGTGAAGAAGTTTAAAGCCGGATTTGGATACAAAAAGATTTCCCAAGCTTTAAACTTCCCAAGGATTACTGTGCAAGCGATAATATTGAAATGGAAGGAGTATCAGACCACTGCAAATCTACCAAAACCTGGCCGTCCCTCTAAACTTTCAGCTCATACAAGGAGAAGACTGATCAGAGATGCAGCCAAGAGGCCCATGATCACTCTGGATGAACTGCAGAGATCTACAGCTGAGGTGGGAGACTCTGTCCATAGGACAACAATCAGTCGTATATTGCACAAATCTGGCCTTTATGGAAGAGTGGCAAGAAGAAAGCCATTTCTTAAAGATATCCATAAAAAGTGTCGTTTAAAGTTTGCCACAAGCCACCTGGGAGACACACCAAACATGTGGAAGAAGGTGCTCTGGTCAGATGAAACCAAAATTGAACTTTTTGGCAACAATGCAAAACGTTATGTTTGGCGTAAAAGCAACACAGCTGAACACACCATCCCCACTGTCAAACATGGTGGTGGCAGCATCATGGTTTGGGCCTGCTTTTCTTCAGCAGGGACAGGGAAGATGGTTAAAATTGATGGGAAGATGGATGGAGCCAAATACAGGACCATTCTGGAAGAAAACCTGATGGAGTCTGCAAAAGACCTGAGACTGGGACGGAGATTTGTCTTCCAACAAGTGCCTCCAAAACATAAAGCAAAATCTACAATGGAATGGTTCAAAAATAAACATATCCAGGTGTTAGCATGGCCAAGTCAAAGTCCAAACCTGAATCCAATCGAGAATCTGTGGAAAGAACTGAAAACTGCTGTTCACAAATGCTCTCCATCCAACCTCACTGAGCTCGAGCTGTTTTGCAAGGAGGAATGGGAAAAAATGTTAGTCTCTTGAAGTGCAAAACTGATAGAGACATACCCCAAGTGACTTACAGCTGTAATCGCAGCAAAAGGTGGCGCTACAAAGTATTAACTTAAGGGGGCTGAATAATTTTGCACGCCCAATATTTCAGTTTCTGATTTGTTAAAAAAGTTTGAAATATCCAATAAATGTCGTTCCACTTCATGATTGTGTCCCACTTGTTGTTGATTCTTCACAAAAAAATACAGTTTTCTATCTTTATGTTTGAAGCCTGAAATGTGGCAAAAGGTCGCAAAGTTCAAGGGGGCCGAATACTTTCGCAAGGCACTGTATATAAAACTGGTTCATTTGGCCAAAAAAGTTCATAAATATATATTGAATAAATTATTATAATCTGTGTGTATATAATATATATATATATATATATATATTAAATATATATATTAAATGAATCAAGGAGTATGTTTTAAATGCTCTTAAAATTGCAATGTGTGAATTTTCCTGTTTCAAAAATATATAGTTCAAAACAAGCTAATCAGTTACTTACTGCTCTGCCCCTCAGTGACTGCCAGCAGTGCCTGTTCCGCCTCCATGTGTGCAATGGCCGCGAGAACATTGCTTGGATTGTGTTGCCAGCTATTTGCTATGAGTGGGAAAAGCCCCAATGAAATCACAGGATTTCATAGCATAAATTATAACAGCAAAAAGTAAATGGACCATCCAGGGGGTTTCAAATATGCTTTGGTTCAGTCAGAACTTCTGGGTCTGCTCTAGTCTCCTCCTCCCAATGAGTCTCTCACCCCAGATGGCTTACTTTCCACATGTGAGACTACAATAGATCAGCCTTTTTAGGCGAAAAAGCAAAAAGCAAATTGTAATTAACTTGTAATTAAATGATCATAAAAGTCTTAGGAGCCTGGGACCTGATAAACCAGAAAACTACATCCAACAAGGGTCAAAGGACAGATGGATACCCCACCTAGAATCTTCTCATCGCAGATCTGGTAGGACAAAAAAATCATGGCTAATTGTATCGTTTCCCCCTGATGTCGTTTATCAGGTTCTACAGTAGGTGACAGGGCGACATGTTGTGTGGACTAAAACAGCATAAAACTTGGTGTATCACAAGGCAAAATTGATCATTCAGCTACAGTAATTTTGAGAAACACTGAGAAATACTTTGGTCGTTTCAGCTGTTAGCTTGCTGGCTCGTTAGCTCCCATGCCAGTTTCAAGTCTTTCTAAACTCCTCTGACTAACTCGGAAATATTAAGTTATTTCAGAATGAAAATTTAGAGGCTAGCATGTCATGCTTTGTGATATTATGATAGATAGCTATCCCCAGTTAGATAATGTGTTTTAACTTATTGCATCTGTATGCTGATTGTGTTCTCCCTGTTGCACTCGTTCGTTCGTGAGCTGGCTGCTCGTTCTAAATAGTATAATCTAATCTGTTCAAAACAGTGGCAGCATGCGCAGCAGTGGTGATTCGGTTTTTGACATGCAAAAGTGAAATAGGTGTATTTATGTTGTCGTTCAAATGCACAGATGACTTTATACTGTATATCTTATCAAAGAGACTACCGGTAGTTCAAAAACTTGTCATCATATTTTTTGTCCTGCGGTTTTGTTGACGACTCCAACCATCTCGCGCCATGGTTATTAATTACACTTTGGATGGTGTATCAATCCACCCAGTCACTACAAAGATACAGACATCCTTCCTAACTCAGTTGCCGGAGAGGAAGGAAACTGCTTAGGGATTTCATCATGAGGCCAATGTTGACTTTAAATCAGTTACAGAGTTGAATGGCTGTGATAGGAGAAAACTGAAGATGGATCAACAACATTGTAGTTACTTCACAACACTAACCTAAATGATAGAGTGAAAAGAAGGAATAAAAAAAATACAGAATAAAGAAATATTAAAAAAATGTCCTGAATACAAAGCGTTGTGTTTGGGGAAATTCCAACACAATGCATCACTGAGTACCACTCTTCATATTTTCAAGCATGTTGGTGGCTTGTCATTAGCTTGAAAATCTATGGCAAGACTTGAAAACGGCTGTCTAGCAATGATCAACAACCAACTTGACAGAGCTTGAAGAAATCAAAATAATAATAATGTGCAAATATTGTACAATCCAGGTGTGCAAAGCTCTTAGAGACTTACTGTCACGTCTACTCCCGCTCCCCCTCTCTGTTCTATTTATGACTAAATTCACCTCCTGTGCTTGCGTCCTGACTCCCAGCATCTGCGTTACACTTACCCAGAAAGAAACAGCTGTAATTGCTGCAAAAGGTGATTTTAACATGTATTGACTCAGGGGTGTGAATACTTATGTAAATTAGATCATTTCTGTATTTAATTTTCAATATATTTGCAAAAATGTCTAAAAACGGGTTTTTACTTTGTCATTATGGAGTATTGTGTGTGCCATAGATGGGTGAGAAAAACAATCTATTTGATCCATTTTGAATTCAGGCTTTAACCCAACAAAATGTGGAATCAAGGGGTATGAATATTTTCTAAAGGCACATTGTATGCCATAATATCCTAAAATAGACACATCCATAGTTGAAAATTAAACTCATTTAAATTGAAACGAGCAGCATAATCAAATCATATGCTAGAACTGATTCAATAGACATGACTCCTTTCATTTAATCACATTACCATATCTGTTCACACACACATTTTCCAAACACATCCCACTCAATGCACACACATGCTTTAGGATACCCAGGTTTCATTTAAATATTGTACCACATCCATCTAAATGATGATCAAATTGCTAGGAAACTGATTCAGCGATATACATTTGTTGTGGCCCTACGGAGGATATAATGACGCAACTTTAATGAGTGAAATAATCAACATCACTCACGGAGTGTGCCTGCAAAGGAAGAAGAGGTTGATCATGTATCTACTCCAGTATCCTAGACTGCTTTACAAATGGCATTTTATTCCTTATTTAGAGCCTTACTTTTGACCAGGTCCCATTGGTACATAGGCTGGATTCTGCAGTAAATAGTATAGAACCAGGTGTACTCCCGGGTGTAACTCCTTGAATTAAGTGTAAAACCTTGACCTGCTAAAAAAATTCCTTTCTTCCCTTCATCCCACTGTTCTTCCTTTCTTACACAAGCAAGCAGTATACACACAGTTCCATGGTTGTTATTGTTTGAATTGATGGTGCTCTTGTACTTACTGCTCATGTCATTCAGTTTGTAAAGGGTGGTTCTTGGTATACCAGGACCTGCAGAAACGAGACCAAGTATAACCATTTTTGTTCTTGTAAGAATTTCTAATCATTTGTTAAGCATTTCATGACAACATTTTAAACATCACTGAATGTCTGCTAATTATTATTGTAATTTATATGTTGTACATTCAACTGAAAATGTTATATAAAACACAATGCAAAATTACAGGTGGCATGTATCCAACTCAGAATGAACTGATTATCTTTATTGAACTGTTACCTCTACAGTTCAGCAGGACATATTGATAGTCTTGGTTGAAGACTGCATCGTAGTAAGAGCATTGTGTTTTGAACAGGGAGCAGGTCAGGCATTCACGTTGAAATGGGTTTACCGCCGACACCCTGATTGAAAGAAGTCGAGAAAATACTATACGGTAAGAGGTCAGAGTCAAATTATCTTGAGAGCTTGGTCCCTACAATATACAGTGCATTCGGAAAGTATTCAGACCACATTACTTTTTCCACATTTTGATAAGCCTTCTAAAATGTATTGAACAGTGTTTTTCCTTCATCAATCTACACACACAATACCCTCTTGGGTATGACGCTAAAAGCTTGGCACACCTGTATTTGCAGAGTTTATTCCATTCTTCTCGGCAGATCCTCTCAGGTTCTGTCAGGTTGGATAGGGAGCGTCACTGCACAGTTATTTTCATGTCTCTCCAGAGATGTTCGATCGGGTTCAAGTCCGTGCTCTGGTTGGGCCACTTAAGGACATTCAGAGACGATCCTGAAGCCACTCCTGCGTTGTCTTGGCTGTGTGCTTAGGGTCGTTGTGCTGTTGGAAGATGAACCTTCACCTCCGTCTGAGGTCCTAACCACTCTGAAGCAGGTTTTCTCAAGGATCTCTCCGTACTTTGCTCTGTTCATCTTTCCCTCGATTCTGACTAGTCTCCCAGTCCCTGCCACTGAAAAATATCCCACAGCATGATGCTGCCCCCACCATGCTTCAAGTAGGGATGGTGACAGGTTTCCTCCAGAAGTGACACTTGGCATTTATTCCAAAAGTTTTCATCAGACCAAATCATTTTGTTTCTTATGGTCTGAGAGTCCTTAGGTGCGTTTTGGAAAACTCCAAGCGGGCTGTCAGGTGCCTTTTACTGAGGATTTGCTTCCGTCTGGCCACTCTACCATAAAGGTCTGATTGGTGGAGTGCTGCAGAGATGGTTGTCCTTCTGGAAGTTTCGCCCATCTCCACAAAGGAACTCTGCAGGTCTGTCAGAGTGACCATTGGGTTCTTGGTCACCTCCCTGACCAAGGCCCTTCTCCCCCAATTGTTCAGTTTGGCCAGGTGGCCAGCTCTAGGAAGAGTCTTAGTGGTTCAAACTTATTCCATTTAAGAATGATGGAGGCCACTGTGTTCTTGGGGACATTCAATGCTGCAGACATTTTTTGGTACCTCTCCCAAGATCTGTGCCTCGACACAATCCTGTCTCGGAGCTCTACGGACCTTTCCTTTGGCCTCATGGCTTGGTTTATACAGACTGGTGTGTGCCTTTCTAAATCATGTCCAATCAATTGAACTTACCACAGGTGGACTCCAATCAAGTTGTAGAAACATCTCAAGGATGATCAATGGAAACAGGAAATTTCAAGTCAATTTCAAGTCTCATAGCAAAGGGTCTGAATACTTATGTAAATATATCTATATATATATATTTATATTTATCCTATATATTTATATCTATATTTTTTTACATTTGCAAAAATATTTAAACATCTGTTTTCACATTGTCATTTTGGGGTGTTGTGTGTAGAATGATATTGTGTAGAATGATATAAAATATGTAATCAGTTTTAGAATAAGGCTGTAACGTATCAAAATGTGGAAAAGGTCAAGGGGTCTGACTACTTTCCAAATGCACTTTACCTCTAGACAAATGTTTGGACCAGAGTTGATATCTGTTGGATGCCTAACATCTGCATATTGGCAATTACTATACTTTCTATTTAAATGAATGTATACAGTACCTGTACAGTTGTCTTTGTATTGAACTATCTTCTGTGCTAAGGAAATAACTATAGAAAGAGAAGAAAATATGTTGTTATGATATGTTGTCCAGGTTCAGTCGGCATGACATTCTTGAACAATATTTTGCAACTGAATTCAGCACTACATCGTAGGCATGTCAGAGTAGGGTTGAAAATTCCGGTTAACTTTCCCAAACTTCCCAGGTTTTCCAGTAATCCTAGTTGGAGGATTCTGAATTTTCTGCTTACTCCCTCCTGATTATGTGAATCTTCCACTGGGATTTTGGGAAAGTTACCAGAATTGTGCAACCCTATGTCAGAGTATCAGTAATGTACACTGTATCTGCTTCCTCATCATACTCCAGGATCTGAGACACCTCCCAGCTGCCAGAGGTCAGGTGGCGCATGTTGACCTCATCACCATTGAACTGAGCAGGGAAACAAAACAAACACACATTACATCACCTGCAGCGACACGCTAGACTCAACATAACCTTGTATAGCCCATGTGCGATGTATAACAAAACAAGGCAGTAAACATGTCCCCCATGAAAGATCCCTTGGATCAATCAGTATAATTTTGGCAAGAATGGCAAGAAGCATCATGGCAAGAAGCATCATTCACCCAAGTGTAATCCACATCAGGTCAGTGGTGTCTGAGATATCACATGGGATAGCTAGACTCATATCCCTTAACTTTTCTAGGGTAGGGGGCAGTATTTGGAATTTTGGATGAAAAGTGTGCCCAAATTAAACTGCCTGCTACTCAGCCCTAAAAGAAAATGCATATAATTAGTAGATTTGGATATAAAACACGCTGACATTTCTAAAACTGTTTGAATGATGTCTGTGAGTATAACAGAACTCATATGGCAGGCAAAAACCTGAGAAAAAATCCAACCAGGAAGTGGGAAATCTGAGGTTTGTAGTTTGTCAAGTCATTGCCGATCGAATATACAGTGTCTATGGGGTCATATTGCACTTCCTAAGGCTTCCACTAGATGTCACCAGTCTTTAGAACCTTGTTTGATGCTTCTACTGTGAAGGAGGGGGGAATGGGAGCTGAATGAGTCAGAGGTCTGCCAGAGTGGCATGAGCTGACCATGCGTGTTCACGTGAGAGTTAGCTTGCGTTCCATTGCATTTCTACAGACAAAGGAATTCTCCGGTTGAAACGTTATTGAAGATTTATGTTAAAAACATCCTAAAGATTGATTCTATACATCGTTTGACATTTTCTACGGACTGTAATGGAACTTTTTAACTTTTTGTCTGCTCGCACCTCATGAATTTGGATTACTGGGCTAAACTCGTGAACAAAAAGGAGGTATTTGGACATAAATTATGAACATTATCGAACAAAACAAACATTTATTGTGGAACTGGGATTCCTGGGAGTGCATTCTGATGAAGATCATCAAATGTAAGTGAATGTAAGTGAATATTTATAATGCTATTTCTGACTTCTGTTGACTCCACAACATGACGGGTATCTGTTTGGCTTGTTTTGTTGTCTGAGCGCTGTACTCAGATTATTGTATGGTGTGTTTTTTTTAAATCTGACACAGCGGTTGCATTAAGGAGAAGTGGACCTAAAATTCCATGCATAACAGTTGTATCTTTTAGCAATGTTTATTATGATTATTTCTGTAAATTGATGTGGCTCTCTGCAAAATCACCAGATGTTTTGGAACTACTGAACATAAAGCTCCAATGTAAACTCAGATTTTTGGATATAAATATGAACTTTACCAAACAAAACATACATGTATTGTGTAACATGAAGTCATATGAGTGTCATCTGATGAAGATCATCAAAGGTTAGTGATTAATTTTATCGCTCTTTCTGCTTTTTGTGACTAGTCTCTTTGGCTGGAAAAATGGCTGTGTTTTTTTGTGACTTGGCTCTGACCTAACATAATCGTTTGGTGTGCTTTCGTCATAAAGCCTTTTTGAAATCGGACACTGTGGCTGGATTTACAACAAGTGTATCTTTTTAAAATGGTGTAAAATACTTGTATGCTTGAGGAATTTTAAATATGGGATTTCTGTTGTTTTGAATTTGGCAGCCTGCATTTTCACTGGCTGTTGACGAGGTGGGACACTAGCGTACCCAAGTGAGGTTAACATGTGTTCCAAACAGATCAAGAGTCAAACAGAACAAGACATATAAACATGTCCTCATTATAGTGCCACCGTGTGGTCGATATGAATGATTCTTGACAGTGTTTACAACATGTGTAAAAAATGTTGTTGCAATATGAATATCTTTGACTGATTTATATGCATTTACAGTATGTTCTAGACCATGCCGAAGTGAAAGTTTAGGTCAAATGGTGTGAGGGGCGTGACCTTTCAAAGTTTGCATTTTCAATCTCTTGTTATAGACCATCTGGCCAATCAATGAAATTTTGTAAATACCGGATCTCTATGGCAAGACGCATTATTCACACAAGTTTCTTCAAAATCAAGCCAGTTCTGTCTGACATGTCGTGTGTGACTAACGTATTAACGCACTAACGGACGGAGACAGGTCCACAGTCCCCTCCCCAATTTTATCATGGGGGACAACAGAGAGCGAATAACCTAATTGAGACTTTCCTTACCACAACTATGACAGCTGAACATCCTACCTGGTCAGATATCATGGTGATATGGTGGAATGACCCTCGTCCGCCATGTTTTATTGGCATGGTCAGGAAGAAGGTATTCCCATCCTTGGAAAACAATGGCTCTTCATTCTGTAAGAAAAGAGAGTGTAGCCAACTGGTCATGACCAGAAAAAAAAAAGTTTAACATTTAATAGGCGGATTTTCTGGTTTTGCAAGGTATTTCCTTTGTATCCCTCTCTAGTGAAAAGTATTGCACAATAAATTATTGAATGAACTTGTGTAATATCTGTGTAATAACAATATGACAAACCTTATGCATGCTTACCTGACGATCAAGCCACTTCTCTGATGTAATCACATGTTTCTGAGGAGGAAACAGAGAGAGGTTAGTGCAGGGTATATGTGTCTGCTGTTCAAACCTTGAACTGTAGACATGGACAACCCATCAGACCTTTCACAGAGCAAAGACAGTAACGTGTACATGTACCACTCAAAAGTTTGGACACACCTACTCATACAAGGGCTTTTCTTTATTTTTATGATTTTCTACAGTGTAGAATAATAATTTTTATTCTTTAACACTTAATTTCCTTAAAACTGCATTGTTGGTTAGGGGCTTGTAAGTAAGCATTTCACTGTAACGTCTACACCTGTTGCATTCCGCACATGTGACAAATACAATTTGATTTGATTTGAAGGCCTGATTCATGCAGTCTCCTCTCAACAGTTGATGTTGAGATGTGTCTGTTACCTGAACTCTGTAAAGCATTAATTTGGGCTGAAATTTCTGAGGCTGGTAACAGTAATGAACTTATCCCCTGCAGCAGAGGAAACTCTTCCTTTCCTGTGGCGGTCCTCATGAGAGCCAGTTTCGTCATAGCGCTTGATGGTTTTTGCGATTGCACTTGAAGAAACTTTCAAAGTTCTTGAAATTTTCCGCATTGACTGACCTTCATGTCTTAAAGTAATGATGGACTGTCATTTCTCTTTGCTTATTTGAGCTGTTCTTGCCATAATATGGACTTGGTCTTTTACCAAATAGGGATATCTTCTGTATACCACCCTTACCTTGTCACAACACAACTGATTGGCTCAAATGCATTAAGAAGGAAATAAATTCCACAAATTAACTTTTAACAAGGCACACCTGTTAATTGAAATGCATCTCATGAAACTGGTTAAGAGAATGTCAACAAGTGCTCAGCATATGTGGGAACTCCTTCAAGACGGTTGGAAAAGCATTCCAGGTGAAGCTGGATGAGAGAATGCCTAGAGTGTGCAAAGCTGTCATCAAGGCAAAAGGTGGCTAATTTGAAGAACCTAAAATATAACATATATTTGGATTTGTTTCACACTTTTTTGGTTACTACCTGATTCCATACATGTTACTTCATAGTTTTGATGTCTTCACTATTATTCTACAATGTGGAAAATGGTAAAAATAAAGAAAATCCCTTGAATGAGTTGGTGTGTACAAACCTTTGACTTTTACTGTACGATGCTTACTTTTAGACATGCCCCCATAGTGACCTCACATAGCGACAGGATGGAGGTGTTCTGGGCTCGGTTCAACCAGCGCACACCAATCTTCTCCTCTGTGACCCATTTCACCATGGTTATGTAGTAGTCACTATAGTGGACAAAGGGCCATTGGGACACAATTATGTATATGTTTTTTATTTCAAAAACTAAATGATATGCTGCCAACTGGGGCTTAATGAACGACATGCTGCGATCGTTGTCTTTTTTAATTGAACATGCTGGTCTCTTCATAGAAACAAGATTGTTCAATTGATACCTTTTTTCAAAGCTGTTGGGAGGTCGCAGTTCAGTTGTCTGGGATCCCCCATCCAAGGTGACGACGTAAAGCTTAACTGTGGGATTGACCTGCCCTACCTAAAACACAAACAGAAAAACCACACGCACAACAGTTTTCAAAGTGCTCACCCACCATTGAGAGCACGGAGATCACACGTAGAATACTTTATAATCTATACATAGAAGGCATGAACAGTTTGTGATATACAGCCCCACAACATTCTGCTATGTTCTTGTCATGTTTTGAAATGCCAGCGTTCATAAACAGTCCCTCATCAGAGAATATAATGACCAGGGAGAATCACAAATGGAGCAAACAAGAGTTGTGTTGCGCAGAAGCCTTCAAGGCCCATCTTAACGAGGCGATTGTTTTCTCCCAGATGAGCTCAGTCCTCCCCTTAAAACACGCAGCTCATTAGTCTATCAGGGCTGGAGGAGTCCCATACCACAGATCCTAACTTGAAGATGACAGGAGTCAAACTTTGGCTTTCACTGCACTGATATTGCCAACTGCATTATAACCTTGCTCCGCTATTCTCTTTTTTTCGGCATAATCGGGTCTCTGGGTGAAAGGAAAAAAACAATATGCCAACTGATATTCCAAGAGAAATGAATTCTCTTCTTCGCCGACTCCCTCGATATTAGCCTGCCTCTCTTGTGGGTATGTGCAAAATTCTCATTGTATATGTGTGTGTATGTGCGTACTGTTATACGTGTGTGTGTACGTGTGTACGTATGTGCTTGCCTGCGTGTGTGCGTGTGCGTGCGTGCGTGTGTGTGTGTGTATGTGTGTGTGTGTGTGCGTGCGATCAAAACTTGCTGTGGTTTATTAATAAGATTCCCTCCAATGAACCTCTCTGACTCTAATTCTTTGTCCGGGCGAGGCAACATTCCTCTACCCCAGCTACCTCTCGAAGGGGCGAGTGGGCTCTTCCCCTCCAGAACAGAGGATGGTAGAGCATCACCTCTCCTTACCATAGCATATCACAGCACTTCCCGCCTAACGCTACAGATCCCTGCAACCACCACCACCGTGCTCTTCAAAGGAAGCCAGTCAGCGTTGATATGAATGAAACTAGATTTTCTTTTTAACCAGGATGAAAAAGCTAAAGCCAAAAAGCCCTGTGCAGGTTTAATTATTCATTCCACCTGTAATATTATGAAGCTGTTTCTTCTTTATGCTCTGGAAGAGCCAGGAGAGGGCTTTGGGTACATGGCTACTCTACACAGAATGTGCTTGTTAAATGTAAGAGTCTGGTAAGTACACCGTGCTGTTGAGTGGAACAAACTACCACAGCAACTCAAAGCTATACCGACCGTAACTTCATTTTTAAAAAATCTCAAAAGTTCCCATGAAGTTTCCATATGCACAAAAAGCTTATTTCTCTTAAATGTTGTGCACAAATTTGTTTACATCCCTGTTAGTGAGCATTTTTCCTTTGCCAAGATAAACCATCCACCTGACAGGTGTGGCATATCAAGAAGCTGATTAACCAACATCCGTCTTCTTCACCTTTGAAGAAGTGGGACAGAAGTGGGAAGTGGGACCACATTCCACTGGCCACTATCAACAGCCTGATCAACTGTATGTGAAATAGATGTGATGCGCTGCATGAGGCAAATTGTGGTCACACCAGATACGGACCGGTTTTCTGATCCAGGCCCCTAAATTCTTTTAAGGTATCTGTGACCAACATATGCATATCTGTATTCCCAGTCATGTGAAATCCATAGATTAGGGCCTAATAAATTTAGTTCAATTTACTGATTTTCTTATATGAACTGTAACGCAGTAAAATCTTTGTGTAACGCTCAATGAGTGAATAGGTGTAGAGAGGCGTAGAGAGCAAAGGATGCGGGAAAACACGCTTTAATGTCCAGAAATAATCACAGGAACAAAAATAGTATACCAAACCAGGTATAACTACAGAACAAAAGTACCCTATCGTGAAAAATAAAAGGACAGCGAGAAACCCAAATGAAAACACTAACCACTCTAACACATACAGATGAACAAGCCCACACAAACAGAAGCGGGCTGAACAAACTTAAATAACCCCACCCTAACAACCAAACAAGGAACAGGTGAAACCAATTAGACAAAACCAAACGAATACAGAACAAAGGATCGGTGGCAGCTAGTAGACCGGCGACGACGACCGCCGAGCGCCACCCGAACAAGAAGGGGAGTCACCTTCGGTAGAATTCGTGACACTTTGAAATTGTTGCATGTCGCATTACACATTTTTGTTCCGTGTATGTAATGTTATGTTTTTTTGCACCATGCACTTTAGGGACCAAAATGAAAAAGGTCTCTTGACTTTATTGTGCTACCTCTTTCGCAAATCAATCAGTCAATCAATCAATCAATCAATCAAAAGCACTAGAATTTCACAGTCACTTAGAGTCAGTGACAATAGCTGTGTCCTGTTTCTGAGTACAAAAGTAGGACCCCTATGGGCAGATACAGTGCAGTTTGTTGCACTGAAAGTAAAGGGGCTGAATAATTTTGCACGCCCAATTTTTCCGTTTTTAATTTGTTAAAAAAGTTTGAAATATCCAATAAATGTCGTTCCACTTCATGATTGTGTCCCACTTGTTGTTGATTCTTCACAAAAAAATACAGTTTTCTATCTTTATGTTTGAAGCCTGAAATGTGGCAAAAGGTCGCAAAGTTCAAGGGGGCCGAATACTTTCGCAAGGCACTATAACTTCTCTTGTGTTTTTGCTGATAAATCCCCCATCATAGTAATATTTCCTGCATCATATCCCCCACAATACCTTCCCCCATTTCTACCCCCATGGACTTGTGTCTTATAGTGAATGGCATTCTGAGATTAGGGAGTTTTCACCAAGTCAAACATACAGTAAACAAACATGGCTGCCATTATAAAGAATTTAACTGCTGTTAGCTTAGCTGACACACATTTATTTTCTAAACAACATTACATTAGTCTCTTGTCCTCACCAGAGAAGTGGTGCATTGTAAACTAGTCCAGCTGTAAGGTCGCCAACTTATGTTTTCTTGTCAGCGCACCCTGTTATTTAGACTGGTTTATTGAGTTTGGCTGTGGATGTTTGGCTGTGGATGTGTTCCGTGTGATGCTTGGATGATGAAGTTTGCATTTATCTTTTACAATAAAAGGTCAAACTGAGGAATACAGTTTAAGACCTTTATTTTCCATCAGTACAAAAAAAAATATTTAGATGCTGTTCAGCCAACAATGCTGTTTAGACGCATTTGTTGCGTCATACGTTCTGTTGCTACTGTTCCAATCACATATGTGAGATCGTACGCTGCAGGGACCACTCAACAATGATCACAAATATGTGATTGTACGAGTCAACAGGTTAAATTAAGAATATTTCTGATGGGTGACAATATTATCACTTGTGAATGATTGTGTTTGCAATAAGGCAAGAAACAGCACATGCCTTGTTTTGCGACTTTTTAAAATCAGTCACACATCTCATTGGCCCATATGGCCAATGTTTTAATAAGGTTTGTATCACAGTTAAAGTTGCCAAATAACTCTTTTACAACTGGTGTAGAGCCTAATGGCATACTGTAACAAAGTATTGAGATAAACTTTTGTTATTGACCAAATACTTATTTTCCACCATAATTTGCAAATAAATTAATGAAAAATTCTACAATGCGATTTTCTGGATTTTTTTTTCTCATTTTGTCTGTCATAGTTGAAGTGTACACGTTGACCAATAGAATTGCAAAATGTTTGTACTATGGGGGATAGTAGATATACATATGCTAGTGCTTTTGCTATTCATTAGGCCTACTCATCTTGTTGGCTGATGAAAATAACATTTGGACAGTTCTTCTAACATGTTCAGAATGCGATAAGGACATGCACAGTTGCGTCCCCAATGTGTCTGTCTTCACTTGTAGCCTACTTCGGAGCTGAGATGCCTGTGAGAAGGACCCGATCACTTGAAGGTCATTGGCTAATAAGAATTGAAATATCTGAGAGAGCCATGTGAGTAAGAGGTAAGAGGTGCTTTGCATATTTGCAGTCCCTCAGAAATTGTTTGGAGAAAATATCCATTTAATTTTATTCAGCTGTGTTCAATTGTATTCTTCATACTATAAAATAATGCCACAGAATTCTAAGCAAATATTGTCTGCTAAATGAACTAGTGTATCCCACAGCCTTATAGCATAACCGGATCAGAGCCTAAAATAATATATAAGTTTGCGATTCTGCTCTTCTGAAATAGTCTACATTTTCTAAACTAACCGGTCTAAAATAAATAATGAATGTATTGTAATGGTGTAGGTTATATTACATGTATTTATTCTACTTTTTAAAAATATAGATATTCCAAAGGTCTGCAGCAGTGGCTTGTAGGCTATGCGTGGAAGTCAAAGATGCTAAACGTGTTTATGTTAATGGTCAATTAGTGTGAGACTGGTAGTAATTTGCATAACAGTCACCGGCTGACACAATTTCATGACCGCGACAGCCCTAGTAAGGATACTGTTGGTCTAAGTCTTACCTTGGAGTAAGTTTACTGTTAGCCTAACTTGGTCTAAATTGGTACCGGGTCTAACTTACCTTGGGGTAAGGGACTGTTGGCCTGACTCTTACCTTGGGGTAAGCTTACAGTTGGCCTGACTCTTACCTGGGGTAAGGGTACAGTTGGCCTGACTGTTACCTTGGGGTAAGGGTACAGTTGGCCCCTGGGGTAGAGGGCGCCAGTGAAGCGAGGCAGGAGCATGTTGGGTACCAGAGTGTCGTTGAGGTTGAGGTAGGCCAGTCGTGACCCGTCAGGGGACCACCAGTGTGCCACTTGAGAGTGCAGCACTTCCTCTGTAAAACAATGAAAGGAGATTTTTTAATAACTGTTTATACCAAGTAGATAAAACATTGCATGTGGTAACTCTACACTTTACACAACAAAATAAGCATGTCAAAACACATTCACAGCACTAATAAAGTGTATTTTCTTTATTGGAAAGAAATGCAAGGACACTTGTTTTTAATTATCTACCTTTTTTAGCTCCTCATCTTACTATTTTCTACTTCCTCCAGAAATAATAATGTGCGTGTGTACAGCTAAACTTTGGATTCATGGAGAGGCTGAACCATTATGCAGTAGGAGTGCCAGGCAGGCAGAAATCATGTAGGAGATGACAAAATTATCAGCCTCTTCACTTTCCACTGGCCAACACAATATAATGTGTAAAAATAGCTCATTTGGGGACATTTCTATTTTTCCTGCTCTAAACACCCAATAATCTAGCTGAATGTAATAATGGCCCTATATGATGCACAATCGTCATAGAGCTATTCAACAGAGTAAATACAGTCACTATCTATGTGTGGGTTGTGTGTGTGTGTGTCTTTGTGTTTGTTTGTGTGTGTGTGTGTGTGTGTGAATCCTGTTCTATGCTGGACACCAGTCAAGTCCTTTTGCTATCCGTGGTTACAAAAGACAGTCCCCAGGCCATAAACAAAGGGAGCCATTTCAGAGTAGGGGAATGTACTTATACTGTCCACACAGTATAGGTGAATTCCAGTCTGAGGTTGTCATTTATGGACATTCTCAACCATTGTTGACCAATATTATCAGAACAGTGGCGGTCCTACCTTCATATAACCAATCAGCGATGCCATTGAAGACCACTCCTTCTTGTCCTGAAGACGTCAGTCTCCAAGAACTGCTTTTGACATCCGTCTGGTAGTAAATGTTGTTTTCAAAGACATACACCTGATGAGAAAGATGTTTCATTCATCATGGGATATCAAATCTACTGCGTTCACCTACATATAGTCGATGTTCCTGCTATGTAATAAGATCACGCTTCATTACTTATAAATAAAAGAGCCTTGTGGTTTATTAAGACAAGTGTGTGGAGGCGTATGTGTGAAACACACACACACACACACACACACACACAAATCAGACAGCTTCTATCTCAAGGCCATCAGACTGTACAGCTTCTATCTCAAGGCCAACAGACTGTTAAACAGCGATCATTAACACAGAGAGGCTGCTGCCTACATACCAGCCTTGAAATCATTGGCCACTTTAATAAATGGAACACTATTCACTTTAGTAATGCCACTTTAATAATGTTTACATATCTTGCATTACTCATCTCATGTGTATATATTGTATTTCATACCATCTAGTACATCTTGCCTATGCCGCTCTGACATTGCTCATCCATATATTTAAATGTATTTGTTTTTATTCCATTCCTTTACTTAGATTTGTGTGTATTAGGTAGGTGTTGTGGAATTAATAGATTACATGTTAGATATTGCTACACTGTCAGAACTAGAAGCACAAGCATTTCACTACACTCGCAATAACATCTGCTAACCATGTGTATGTGACCAATAACATTTGATTTGATTTAAAGTTATACTCACACACGCTCAAGAAGTTATTCAGTGGAGGAAGAATCAACAACACAGAAGAACCTCTTAAATCAACGCACACTTTGCGGAGGGAAAGAACCCACACTTAAATAGAGTATTTGACTTGCTATCCCCAGTTTTGAGCTTTTTTCCCCCTGTTGTATCTTAGAATTAACTTGGAAAGTTCCAAAAGAAATGCGATAAATTGTACCGGTGGAGGTCATAACACATGGCAAAGTGGTCATTTTTAACAATTTATCTTAGACAAATACACACACACACACACACACACACACACACACACACACACACACACACACACACACACACACACACACACACACACAGCTGTAAGGGCTTTCTAGGGTTGCGTTTACAAAAGGCAGACAAATTCAGATCTTCTTTTTCCACTAATTGGTCCGTTGACCAATCACATCAGATCTTTTCACATTAGACATTTTTCAGAGATGATCTGATTGGTCAAAAGACAAATGAGTGAAAAAAAATATCAGAATGGGTCTGCCATTGTAAGCAGCCTATGTAACTGATTACATGGGGGCCAGGTATAAATACTGCAGTAAGTAGATAAATATGCTATCAAACGGTTAATTACTTTCCATGTCTACGCTTTACAAATAATGAACTGATTATACCATGCTTAATACTCCTTGGGTAGAGGGAATTACTCACAAAGAGAGATCTGGTAGCCAACAACATGTCTTAAAGCAACGGGTTGATTAGTAGTACTGTTGTTCGTTTTCCGTCTCGATAATTGGTTCCTTTTACGGCTTTTGTTTATGTATCTCTCATGTCAAAAACGACCTTTAATCAACATTCACCTTTGAGCAAAGGGGGTCTGGAGAATGAACTATACATACCATTGTTGCATAAGAGGTTTAAACATTGCCCATGCCTCTCCATGGCTTCCAGCGATTGAAAATGAGTCAAAGCAACGCATTTGGTTGGTAAAACACAACAAAAAACATTGTATTTCATGGGCTCATGTTCATGTTGACTTCACGTTTTGCAATCGACTTCAAAGATCTGATTTGAGATTGAGAGTCCTTCGCACCAGCTTTCGATTGTGTACATTTTTTTGTACTTACAGTATGAGGGAAGGTCAAACTATTTTGTTCAAACACAAATGGCAATTTTGGCTTCAACACTACACACTATGGCTTTAAACCAACTCTGGCCTTGTGGTTAGAGTGTCCGCCCTGATGGGGGTTCGATCCACAGTCGAATCAAACTAAAAATTCTAGAAATGGGACCTGATGCCTCTCTGCTTGACACTCAGCATTAAGGAGCTGGATTGTGGGTAATGCCATGCGATAGACTAGCATTTTGTCATCAAGCTGCCTCGTGCTACAAAATCAGGAGATTCTGCCCTGGCTCGGACAAGGCTTGTCCAAGGCTTACATACTTACTATATATATATGGCTTTCCAAAGGAGGAACGCCATTCACTGCTAGTTGTCTCACTGTGTGATGTCATCTTCCTGAGATTTCCAGTAAAAAACTCCTAGTGTCTTGCTCTACATTTTTGTATGCTTGGTTGTGTTATTATGGTATGGTCCCAGGGCAGACATGGTACATATACCCAACCAATTTGTGGACAAGCCCCTTCACCTCACCCCATTTCATCCGACTTTAACTACTTATCATAAATCTACCGCCATGCATGAGTAAAGGACATCAACTCAACGTGATTGAGTACACGGTGTGCAGTGTACACATCATAAACCCTACATTAGCATGAGTCATTTTCTTCAAGCTGACCCATAGGAATACTCACCAGCTGTTGATCCCGAACGCCCCAGGAAGCAAACTGCAGGACCGAGTCCGACACCTCTGGAGGGTTCAGCTCCTGTACCTCCCTGGTTGAAAACCCAACATCATTATGCAGTCCCTCATGTACAAAATTTAGAAGGATTATTCAGATTATCAGCAGTAGATTTGAGGTAGTGGTGTGCTTTCAGCTTTCGGGTCATAGCCACACCCTGATTCCGAAGGCATTTAAAAGCCATCCAATCATTAGCCGAATCAGACCTTCTTGCTTTTGCCCACACAGCATTCTGTTTCCTTATTATTCCAGCTAGCTCATCTGTATGGTTTGATAGGGGCATGCTTGTTGCATACTGTACATCCTGGAATGTTTTGTGGAAGTAAGAAAATACTACTTCAACATCAGGGATGAATTCAACTCTATTCCAGGCAATGTTTAAAACATCATGTAATAAACCCTGAATATCAAACAGCTTACAGTTTCTTTTCATGATGATACGTGGAGGTAATTTAGACATTTTACAATCCCTTACACAGACAACCGCACGGTGATATTATTTTGTAAAGACACCAGAACCATTAAAACAACGAGGAGTATTGGTTAAAATAAGATCAATCAAAGAGGATTTCAACCTCGTTACACTTTTGACAATCTGAGTAAGATTACAGGTGTTACATAAATTCTTGAGGTGAGGAGAGTTGGATGTCAGGTCACCCATAAGCACGAATTCAGATTTGACGTTGTGTGATAATAGTTCAAATATACAATCCAGAGAGCCAATGGGGGTTCTATAACAACAGGAGACAACCAGATTCAAGGATGCGCAGAGATTTACGGTACATTCAAAGACAGATATCCAAATTGCTTAGGCTTGGTAACAGAAGTCAGAATGGTCGCAGAGAACTTGTCTTTTATGCAATGGCAACACCACCATCCTTGTGATCTGGCTGAAAAACATTGCCAAAATCATTGTCAGTGATGGATTTTTTTTTAGAGACAGGTTTGAGGAAGCATAAATATATCTGGGTCTGGGTTTTTTTTATCCAAATAATTACAAAATCAAGTTTCGGAAGAAGAGTTCTTACATTTATGTGTAGAAACTTCAGACCATTTTGACTTTTCAATTCAGATGGGGTAGAAATGTCCATTTCCTGACAGTAAAAGCAGCAACGTAATGACGTACTTAATCAGTCTAGATTGGATTTTACAGTATTTGGATTTCCAGACCATACTAGAACCATAGTCCAGAGGACCCTGAGTCTTTAACGCAACATATTTAAAAATATTCATACTGTCTGGTGACTTGGGGCGGCAAGGTAGCCTAGTGGTTAGAGCGTTGGACTAGTAACCAGAAGTGTTGCAAGTTCAAACCCCCGAGCTGACAAGGTACAAATCTGTCGTTCTGCCCCTGAACAGGCAGTTAACAGGCAGTTAACCCACTGTTCATAGGCCGTCATTGAAAATAGGAATTTTTTATTAACTGACTTGTTTCGTTAAATAAAGGTAAAAAAAAGAAATAAAATAAAACATAATTAAGTACTGAAAGAACAATCCATGTAAATGCAAGCATGTGGTTTCTCCCAGTTCTCCAGCGCAATAGCGGGACAAGGGTATGGTTTCTCCCAGGATGCACCATGGGAAAAACACTCAAAGTTCTCCACATTTAAGAGGCATCAGGCCCTAAATGCATCATCCTCAGTGTGAGATTCAAGGGTAGACAATAGCAACAACAGCAGCGTGTTCGTTTGTAGCCCGATCAATCAACGTGAGAAATAATCCCAACAAGTTTTCTAAGACTATAATTATAGGCCTATGAGGTTGCACACTAATCAGAAATAGGTCTAAGCTACAATAAAATAACAAGGGCCAAGTAATAAAAATTGAAATTCATACAAGTTCCCCAGTAAAAGTCCACACAAGTCTACAGGCTAACGATAAAACGGTGTGTGCGCGTAAATGTGTGCTGGAGGTGAGCGAAGCACGGGGACGAAGGGAGCAATTGGCGGGGGTAACTGTACCAGACAGGCGAGGAGCAGGCCTGGATAATCGGTAGAAGAGTCAGCGGACCAAAAGGCGAGGGACAAGCATGTTCACAGGAGTAGCCTAGGTACAGCCTAGGTACACCCGCTTGGGAGAGGCTTGTTTCGGGAGGCAGGGTATGAGAGGAGGCTTTCAACCAGACAGGTGCATAGTGGAGCAATTGATATCTGTTTGCTTTCTCCGATAAGAGAAAATATAGATTATCTTTTTTATAGCCAAGTAACTTGTTGACTATGTAAAAAAAAAACACTGTTGTATCTGGCAATGATTACAACAACAAAAAACACTTGCAAACTAATGAACAGAGCGCGCGAGACACACGGGTTCAGCTGACATCTTGGTAGGAAATTGCCTTCTGTTTACTATTAGGCTACTCAAATCTTGACAGGTGATACATACCTTGTATGCAGGTTGTATATCAAGTAGGATGCCAGGAAAGAGTACCGGTACACCTAAGGAGAAATCCATAGCAGAGAATGTGTTATCACCAATACATAATCAGAAAAATGTGGTGTTGATGAAAGATTAATAAAGCAATATTTATTTTCCATTATAAATGTTTTGCACATTATCCAAATCTATAATTGTTTTTATTTGGCACTGTGAACTAAATGGAAAGCTGGACAGAAGACTTTTGCATAACTGTAAGGCCATTAAAACTCAATCTACACGGAGTGTACAAAACATTAGGAACACCTTCCTAATATTGAGTTGCACCCCCTTTGAACAGCCTCAATTTGTCAGCGTGTGGACTCTACAGGGTGTCGAAAGTGTTCCACAGGGATGCTGGCCCATGTTGACTCCAATGTGTAAGGTTCTGCTTTTCTTTTCTTAGTCAACCTTGCATAATTTTTCTTTGTGTTCTGTCTTTTCATTTTTGTTCATTGATTTCACCTGTGTTTGTTTCTCACCTGGTCTCATCAGCTCACTATTTTGTTCAGTTCTGTCTGTCTGTATGGTTGTGAGGTATTGTTTGTTTTTGACTGCCTACCTGTGTTTGACCATTGCCTGCGACCATGATTCCTGCCTTCCGCGAAGGCATAATAAACATGTGCCGTGCTCCGCGTGTGAATCTATACCTCTTTCTCCCTGAGTATTCATTACACAATGCTTCCCACAGTTGTGTCAACTTGTCTGGATGTCCTTTGGGTGGTGGACCCTTCTTGATACGGGAAACCGTTGAGCGTGAAAAACCCATCAGCAATGTAGTTATTGACACACACAAACCGGTGCACATGGCTCTTACTGCCATAGCCCTTTCAAATGTTTTGTCTTGCCCTTTCACCCTCGGAATGGCACACATACACAATCCATGTCTCAATTTTCTCAAGGCTTAAAAATCCTTCTTTAACCTGTCTCCTCCCCTTCATCTACACTGATTGAAGTGGATTTAGCAAGTGACATCAATAAGGGATTATAGCTTTCACCTGGATTCACCTGGTGCTCTTAATGTTTTGGACACTCAGTGTATATCCATTGTTTTTGATTGCAGATTGAGTCTGGACCATTCAGGAACATTCAAGACCTCTTGGAAAGCCAGTCTGGTGTGTCTTTGGCATTAAAATGGGTGTAATTGTTTAAGTTGTTAAAAATAAAAACTTCCCAAGGTTTATTAAAAAGACTACTGCAGGTTTTTCTGACATCAATGAGGGATCACAGTTTTCACCTGGATTCGCCTGGTCAGCCGATGTCATGGAAAGAACAGGTGCTCCTAATATTTTGTACGCAGTGTATCTCCATCAACACAGCTTTTAGTTGTCATCAGGTGAAGAGGGAATTTCTAAGTGGTGCTATATGGGTAATCAGTGAGCTCATTTGCATAACAATATTACAGTAATCTTACCCTTGGGCATGGTGATAAATACAGTGGAGGCGCGCCACTCGTCTTAACCAGAGCTCAATTGCCCATGGAAATGGAGTCTGCTTGGCTGATTATACCAGTCAGTCTTAATTTTGGTTCTCCTGTTTGAGTTGCCCGAGGAAAATTTTCCCCCGAAAAATACATTGCATCATCACTGGTCACTCATACTCACACTCAGAAGGTCTACTCTGACACCATGATAGGAGACATTTGGGAATGTTTTTTTTTCTTCCATAAGATTGTCAACAGTTGGCTAAAATGGCTATGAGAGAAAGTGAGGATTAGCCTCTCAGACTAACAAAGCCTCTTAACACATTTGATACGTTTCATGAGTGAAGGGTGGGAAGGAGGGGTAAGATGTTTTGGTATTATTCTTTGAATCGGTGAATCTGAGAGGTGGGTTAGGTGTGATGAATTGAATGATTACATCGAGACGAAGAGGTGAATATGAGCTTTATGTGTGAAGGAATACTTAGATCTATATTTGACCGGACGAATACTTTGCCAAGAAGCATGAGAACCACTTCCAAGTTCTAAATGTCTAAATTGATAACACTTTACTTGACACCCAGCATCATAACATGTTATGAAATTGTCCTAATCATGTCCTAATATGTCATAACAGCTGACATAACTTGTCATACCATGGTCATAACACTGTGATGACCCATATATTTACGCCTGTTGTTGCTCCTATTGTGTTCTTTTATGGCTGGTTATGACACCTACATAAGAGTGTCAAAACCCCACATTTATTGAACTGTGTTTTTTCCCTGCCAAAACGTTTCCTTTCATTTTAAAGTGTGTTTTTTAAGTCCTATGTTGTTGTTGTAATTCATTATTTACAGTCATGTGTCTTTTTCATCACATTTTAAATAACTTGCAAAAAATACACTTTATGACACGGTCAAGAAGCATTATGACATCATAATCATATAAGCCAGACATGTCTATCACATACATGCCCTTATGTTAGTCATCAGTCAAAAATAGGGTGTCTGAAATCTGCTCCTGAATTTATCCCAGACATCAGAAACAGCGCATTGGGGTAGGTGCATGTCTGACATATATTTGTGCGTAATTACAATGATAATGTAACATGGTCAATTTCAGAAAATGCTACATACAGTGCATCCAGAAAGTATTCAGACCCGTTGACCCGTTTTCCACATTTTGTTACGTTACAGCTTTATTCTAAAATGGATTAAATACATTTTTCCCCGCGTCAATCGAATCACAATACAGAATAATGATAAAGCAAAAACAGGTTTTTCAATTTTTTTTGCAAATGTATTAAAAATCAAAAACAGAAATAAGACCCTTTGCTATGAGACTCGAAATTGAGCTCAGATGCATCCTGTTTCCATTGATCATCCTTGAGATGTTTCTAAACCCTGATTAGAGTCCACCTGTGGTAAATTAAATTCATTGGACATGATTTAGAAAGGCACACACCTGTCTATATAAGGTCCCACAGTTGACGGTGCATGTCATAGCAAAAATCAAGCCATGAGGTCGAAGGAATTGTCCATAGAGCTCCGAGACAGGATTATGTCGAGGCACAGATCTGGGGAAGGGCATAAAATAATGTCTGCAGAATTGAAGGTCCCCAAAAACACAATGGCCTTCATCATTCTTAAATGGAAGAAGTTTGTAACCACCAAAACTCTTCCTAGAGCTGGCCGCCTGTCCAAACTGAGCAATTGGGGGAGAAGACCCTTGGTCAGGGAGGTGACCAAGAACCCAATGGTCACTCTAACAGAGCTGCATAGTTCCTCTGTGGAGAATCTTCCAGAAGGACAACCATCTCTGCAGCACTCCACCAATCAGGCCTTTGTGGTAGAGTGGCCAGACAGAAGCCAATACTCAGTAAAAGGCATATGACAGCCCGCTTGGAGTTAGCCAAAAGGCACCTGAAGGGCTCTCAGACCATGATAAACAAGATTCTCTGGTCTGATGAAGCCAAGATTGAACACTTTGGCCTGAATGCCAAGTGTCACATCTGTAGGAAACCTGGCACCATCCCTATGGAGAAGCATTGTGGTGGCAGCATCATGCTGTGGGGATGTTTTTCAGCGGCAGGGACTGGGAGACTAGTCAGGATCGTGGGAAAGATGAACAGAGCAAAGTACAGAGAGATCCTTGATGAAACCTGCTCCCGAGTGCTCAGGACCTCAGACTGGGGCGAAGGTTCACCTTCCAACAGGACAACAACCCTAAGCACACAGCCAAGATAACGTAGGAGTGGCTTCGGGACAAGTCCTTAAATGTCCTTGAGTTGCCTAGCCAGAGCCCAGACGTGAACCGGATTGAACATCTCTAGAGAGACCTGACAATAGCTGTGCAGTGACCCTCCCCATCCAACCTAACTTGGCTTGAGACGATCTGCATAGAAGAATGGGAGAAACTCCCCAAATACAGGTGACCCAAGTTTGTAGCGTCATACCCAAGAAGACTCGAAGCTGTAATCACTGCCAAAGGTGCTTCAACAAAGTACTGAGTAAAGGGTCTGAATACTTATGTAAATGTGATATTTTTTGTAAATGTGCAAAAATGTTTAAAAACCTGTTTTTACTTTATCATTATTGGGTA
Organism: Oncorhynchus mykiss; assembly: GCF_013265735.2. Classification (NCBI taxonomy): domain Eukaryota; kingdom Metazoa; phylum Chordata; class Actinopteri; order Salmoniformes; family Salmonidae; genus Oncorhynchus; species Oncorhynchus mykiss. The sequence goes on from NC_048567.1 coordinate 43,558,170, forward strand.
TTGTCTGCAGATTGATGAGGAAGAAAAAACAATGTAATCAATTTTAGAATAAAACTAACGTAACAAAATGTTGAAAAATTCAAGGGGTCTGAATACTTTCCAAATGCACTGTAACATAAACATATTGTTGACAAGTAGGCTATGTTGCAATGGAATGTTTTGCCTTGTGTGTGTCACGCCCTGACCATAGAGAGCCCTCGGGGTTCTCTATAGTGTAATAGGTCAGGGCGTGACTAGGGGGGCTTCTAGGTATTATATTTCTATGTTGGTGTGTGTGTATGGTTCCCAATCGGAGGCAGCTGATAATCGTTACCTCTAATTGGGGATCATACTTAGTGTGTCCTTTTTCCCACTTGCGATGTTGGGATATTGTTTTTGTATGAGTGCCTATGTGCTCTACCTATTTCACGATCGTTGTATCTTTGTTGTTTTGGAAGTGTCACTATCATTAAAATGTGTGTCACGTTTGTCGTAAAGAGGAGACCAAGGCGCAGCGTGAGATGAATACATTCTTCTTTTATTAAACGAAGAACACTTAAACAAAACAACAAAACGAACGTGAAGCTATAAACAACTAGTGCTGACATGCAACTACACATAGACAATAACCCCCAAAACCAAAATGGAAAATGGCAACCTAAATTGGATCCCCAATCAGAGACAACGATAAACAGCTGTCTCTGATTGGGAACCAATTCAGGCCACCATAGACCTACATTTACCTAGACAATACCAAAACCCCATAGATATATAAAAAACCCTAGACAAGACTAAAACAAAAACACACATACCACCCTCGTCACACCCTGACCTAACCAAAATAATAAAGAAAACAAAGATAACTATGGTCAGGGCGTGACAATGTGGAACTCTACTCACGCTGCGCCTTGGTCTAATTATTCATATGACGGTTGTGACAGTGTGGTAGGTTTTGGGAGTTTTGACACTCTTTTGCAGGTGTCATAACAGCCACAAAATAATGCAATATACACTATATATACAAACGTATGTGGACATCCCTTCTGCTATTTCAGCCACACCCGTTGCTGACATGTGTATAGAATCGAGCACACAGCCATGTAATCGCCATAGACAAACATTGGCAGTAGAATGGCCTTAATGAAGAACTCAGTGACTTTAAGCGTGGCACTGTCAAAGGATGCAACCTTTCCAACAAGTCAGATCGTCATATTTCTGCCCTGCTAGAGCTGCCCCGGTCAACTGTAAGTGCTGTTATTGTGAAGTGGAAACGTCTAGGTTTAACAACGGCTCAGTCGCGAAGTGGTAGGCCACACAAGTTCAAAGAACGGGACCAGCAAGTGCTTAAGTGTGTAAAAATCGTATGTCCTCGGATGAAAATTCAATACCGAGTTCCAGACTTTTCTCTGGAAGCAACATCAGCACAATAACTGTTCACCGGGAGCTTCACAAAAGAGGTTTCCATGCCCGTCCAGACGCGCACAAAGGGGGGACCAACTCCATGCCCATGATTTTGTAATGAGATGTTCGATGAGCCAGTGTTCACATACCTTTGGTCACGCAGTGTATATCACAACAGGTCTAAATATATGTGTCATGACAGGGTTATGGCCATTTATGTCAGCTGTTATGACACATTATGACACTGTTGTGACCGTGTCATAACGTGTTCATGCGCTGGGTGTCAAGTAAAGTATTACCGAAAAGGTAGTTATTTCATTTAAGGCTCAGTAAGCAATCCAATAGATATTCACACCTTACTGCTATTATTGCTAAATGTTTTTCATATGATTGGCAGGAAAACATACACATTTAAACTTTGCCTTAATGATCACAAACTGACAAGTAACAATAAAATGTATGCCTATTGAAACACACCTAAGGGAGACATATGCATCACAACATTAAATGCGGCATTAAATGCCAAAGGAAAGTAGCTACTCTAAAGGTATTCAAGTCATGCAAAACATACATCACGACACCGAGCCACACATCTAAGAGAAGATACATAATATTAAGATGTATGGCTACAACTAAAGCTGAGATCCAAATATTCACTTCAGGATATCCTACTCCCTGCAGCTATAACAGGCTATATTTAACACTTGGCACAAGCTAACATACCGAGCATGGAGGCTATTGGAGGCATAGCGGTAGCACTATTATGATAAATTCACAAGACAACTGGAGATGGTGGTGCAGTGGCCGTGCTATAACTCTCAATAGACTCGGGCTGTCAGTGTGATGATGATCACATCTGGTCACATCATCTCAGCGGAGATCAGTTCCAGTCTCCATCAAACCTGTTCTCGCAGAGCTCACTCCCCAGCATGTGAGGGCAATGCCACTAGAAGGGAGGTGATCAGGGCCACCAACACCTATAATGTAGAACCATGTAAACATTGTACAACTTATCAAGCTACTTGCACAGTGTGACTTGATTATTACATCTGTAATAACAGTCCATCTACAGAAAGTAATCTGTGTGGTTTTATGAGATGACGAATCATAAATACATGTATTCAGAAACAATTTTGGCAAGGAGTTTTGATTCCCGATTTACACAAGCATCATGCCTTATATGTTTTCCGTTTGTAACGAACTTTCCCCAGTAAAATGTGCGCATTGATTAAAATGCATATCTTTCACGGTAGTCCACAATTTGTAAAAATGTGTACATTGATAAGTATATATGCTTCCTGGTAGTCCAAAATGAGACCCCCTAACAGATTGTTCTGCTCAACAACCAACAATCTGTTTTCAATATTTCAACAGAAGACAAGCAAAGACAGGGACTTGATAAAGTACAATGCATATACGGTAAACATTTAGGACAGAATCATGACTTGAGATCCACGTGTGTAACTAGAGTATTTGCGGATAAATCAATGAATGATTTATGCATTTGTTGAGTTAAGCATCTGGAAGAAGGATTTTGTTCTGCCCTCAATCTATTTTACATTAGTGTTGTACAGTGTGCAATGTTATATGTGCAGTATAATACTCATGACATGTTCCAGCATCAAATACCCATGAATGAGTCAATTCTAAAATGACAGTCTCCTTGGTGACCTGAAAGAATAAAAAGCAATATCCACAGCCTTATTATTTTAATTTACATAAAATATTTTTAAGCTATTTGTATTCCTACCTCTGTTTGGTCCTGTATGGCTGATGAACTAAATAATCCTTGTTGTTTGTCTTTAAAGTTTGAATTAAACCATGCACAGTAGATATGTTGTTGGGGGTTAGACTATATGGGTTGTACAACATTCTCCAAAGCATGAGAGGCAGGAGATAATAAACAATACACAACATCTACTGTATATACTCTGTATTCTCTAGATATACAGTACCAGTCAAAAGTTTGGACACACCTACTCATCCCAGGGTTTTTTTCTTTATTTTTACTATATTCTACATTGTAGAATAAGAGTGAAGACGTCAAAACTATGAAATAACACATGTAGTAACCAAAAAAGTGTTAATCAAATCAAAGTATATTTTATATTTGAGATTCTTCAAAGTAGCCACAATTTGCCTTGACGATAGCCATGCACACTCTTGGCCTTGCATGAGTAGGTGTGTCCAAACTTTTAACGGGTACTGTATATTTTCCAACCAACATCCATTGCTGTAAACCTTGCACTGTAGACCTTGATTTTAGATATTCTACCAGACTCAAATGTTGACAGGTTGTGATATTAGCAGTTTGTTCCTTTCTGGCATAAGTCAACAAATATTCTGCACCTAGTAATCTTTGGAAATTCTGTAATGCAATTCAGACAAGAGGAAACAAATGCCTTTCTCTCTTCTGCAATGATAATGAGTTTTCAGTAAGGGTGCAGCGCCTGTTAGAAACGCGCCTGAGCGCATATAGTCCCTTATCTCAGCAGCATTGATCACGCTCCTCAACCATCATTATAATGCCGCACTGAGGCTTTAAAGGCACAATCTGTGATTTCAACAGTCTGACCCTTCCACTTTACCCCTACAGGCAGGCACATGAACGGATAAGAGTAAACCAGTGCCCAGCAGATGCCACTTTGCCATCCAACACGCCTTTTGGGTGGTGGTATATATATTTTTTTGTTTAACGTTTTGTTGCTGTTGTTCTGAGCACATTGCCGCAAGTCATCGCGATGTCATCAAGTTAGCTACGCACCACCCTGTCCGTTGGTTGCGCCTGTTGGTGCACCCTGTCTGGAGGTTGCACCTTTTTCCTACACTGCTCTGTACTGAGATCGTTCATGCCCGGTATCCAAACATACCTTGAGATGCAGTCACTGGTTGAGTGTGTGTAACTAGCTACCTAGTTTAAATATCAACAGTACTGCCACCGCAGCATCACATTTGATTAACACTTGATAACATAATTACATAATCATCATCAATAATCGGTCTGGAAGACAGACAGAAGAGAGCAGCTGCATCAACAACACTCGCTCCGACCCAACTCCATCATTTCCTCAGTCGGCAGCAGCAACACAGGTAGTCTAGACTCTAGCTAACCACCATATATTCAAATATCCACACAATACACTAGCCAGCCAGCCAGCCATACAGTGTATGTCACGCAATGGCCTTAGTATTCTGTGTTTTCTTTATTACGTTGGTTAGGCCAGGGTGTGACATGTGTGATTTATGTGTCTTGTTTTGTCTAGGGGTTTTGTAGTCTATGGGGTTATGTTCAGTTGAGTGTTCTAGGTAAGTCTATGGTTGCCTGGAGTGGTTCTCAATCAGAGGCAGGTGTTTATCGTTGTCTCTGATTGGTATCTCTATTCTTTAGGTATCTTGTGGGTGAATATTCCTGTCTTCCTGTGTTTTGCACCAGTTAGGACTGTTTCGGTTTTTCCACGGTTTCTTATTTTGTATAGTGTTCACGTTTTCAGCTTTCATTAAAGATGTTTATAAATAACCACGCTGCATTTTGGTCCTCCTCTCCTTCCCAGGATGAAAACCGTTACAGTGTATATGTTGAGTTAGAAGATATTGAAAATTATATTATGAAGTTAATATTTAAGAGCAATGAAGATAAATCACAATCAGTAAAAAAAAGTAGATAGATAACTAGCAGATTTACATTCACCTTTCACCCACTCTTCCCATGTCAATCATGTCTTTAGGAGACACTGTAACTAACTTACTAACAATTTGTGATGAGTGAGTGTGCTGTTGCAGAAATAAATAGGCCTATGCTCAAAAATGTATAATGTCATGAATTTTGAGATAGGAATTATGAACGTTTTATTTTTTTTGTCCCTTTTTTTCACCTAGGTTGGTTGAATGTATACAATCTTACATTTAATATTGTTAGGCGTATGTCATGGTTTTGTTGTAGTAGAAACAATTAACATTTCTACCAGAACCCTCTTGGCATTTTTAAAAGAAAGGTTTGTGAAATGCTTGTTGTTTTAGTTGCTTCTTGTTTTAGATGTTCCTTGACAGACGAGACATTAAAAACACTGAAAAATATAGCTTGTGTTTTCAGATAGAGTTTCAAGATATAAAGATAAGACAAGTCATGTTTCTACGTTACGCTGTAATGAAATGTGCCTTTAGAAAGTGTTCACACACCTTGACTTTTTTCACATTTTGTTGTGGTACAGCCTCAATATAAAATGGATTAAATTGAGATTTTGTGTCACTGGTCTACACACAACTTTGTTGTGGCAAGCCTAAATACGTTTAGGAATAAAATGTTGCTTAATTAACAAGCCATCTAAGTTGCATGGACTCAATCTGTATGCAATAATAGTGTTTAACAATTAAATGTTTTATGATTAACTCGTCTCTTTACTCCACACATAAAATGTTCTTTAAGGTCCCACAGTCGAGCAGTGAATTTCAAACACAGATTCCACCCCAAAGAACAGAGAGGGTATCCAATGCATTGCAAAGAGCAGCACCTACTGGTAAATGGGTAAAAAAAAAAAAAACGGTCATTGAATATCTCTTTGACCATGGTGAAGTTATTAATTACACTTTGGATGGTATATCAATACACCCAATCACTATAAAGATGCAGGCGTCCTTCCTAACTCAGTTGACGGAGAGGAAGGAAATTCACCATGAGGCCAATGGTGACTTTAAATCATTTGCAGAGTTAAGCAGACTGAAGCAGGTTTTCCCATTTCTTTTGATCCTGAAAAACTCCCCAGTTTTTGCCACTGTCAAGTATACCCATACCATGATGCAGCCACCACCATGCTTGAACATAAGGAGGCAGTTACACAGTGATGTTGTTGTGTTGGATTAGCCACAAACATGCCTTGTTGCATACATATGCATTTTATTCTGTATATTTGTATTCTTCTTTTCACTCTGTCATTTAGGTCATTAATGTGGAGTCACTACAATGTTCCTGATCCATCCTCAGATTTCTCCCATCAAAGCCATTGAACTCTGTAGCTGTTTAAAAATTACCAATGGTGTCACGTTCTGACCATAGTTCTTTTGTGTTTTCTTTGTTTTGGTGTTGGTCAGGACGTGAGCTGAGTGGGCATTCTATGTTATGTTTCTAGTTTTCCCGTTTCTATGTTTGGCCTGATATGGTTCTCAATCAGAGGCAGGTGTTAGTCATTGTCTCTGATTGGGAACCATATTTAGGTAGCCTGTTTTGTGTTGGGTTTTGTGGGTGGTTGTCTTCTGTCTTCGTGTGTCTGCACCAGACGTTTTTTTTTGTTTCGGTTTTTTCACATTTGTTGTTTTGTATTTTGTAGTGTTCACGTTTATTGTCTTTATTAAACATGATGAACACTAACCACGATGCGCTTTGGTCCTCTCCTTCGTCCACAGAAGAAAGCCGTTACAAATGGCCTAATCATGATAAGCAGTTTCCTTCCTGTCCTGCAGCTCAGTTCAGAAGGACGACTGCATCTCTGATGTATCTGGGTGGTTTAATACATCATCCACAGAATAATTATTAACTTGTCGTTATCGTTGCCCATCTACCAATCACTGCCCTTCTTTATGATGCTCCTTGGTCTTCGTAGTTGAATCTGTGCTTGAGATGTAATACTTGATGAGGGACCTTACAGATGTTGTATGCATGGGGGACATACATGTCAACCACTAATAATTCACAGAGTGAGTCCATTTAACGTATGATTTGTTAAGCCACATTTTACTACTAAACTAGTTTAGGCTTACACTGTGTACCAAGAGTGATATAGTAGCACAATTATTATCTCCTGTTTTAAAATCAGCTCAACATGGTAGTTATTAATCGAGCGGGCATTATTATTATAGCTCCTATAGAGCAAAGCATTCTGGGAACACTAGGCAATGAGACCTCCAAAGTGTACCTTGCATGGTTGTATCAATATGAACACATAAAGGAATGAATGAATATAGCATAACAGCTGTCAGTCTAAACTTTCATTATATGTACTGTAAAATTTCATTTAATCAGCCATACTGAATGTATTGACGCCCAGGGAATTGAGATATGCTGCCGCTTGAGGTTGAACAGACAATACTTCAATAACAACATCGACAGCCCCGATTCATACACTTGTCCAGCCTAATTCTTAAAGCTCAGTAAATCTATATGAATGGCATGTATGTAATTACAGTAAGTGGATGTGGAAATCAGAGTGGCATGTGTTAGAATATCAGGACTAATTCTCCATATCAAGCGTCGGTACGTAAGTGCTCGCAGCTGCTGGTGTTTGTATATTTCAATTGTTAAAGCCTCACTGACAGACTCGGATTTTGTCATTTTAATACATTAGAGAACTGAAATGTTCACATTTGAAGTCTAACGTGATGGCAATTGCCGTATTGCTGCCGTCTTAAATTGGGATAATGTACTTTGTAGTTGTTGGGGTTTAAATTGTTCAGAATTTTTTTTTTTGAGAGGCGGGGGAAATACAAAAACCCTACTAAAAGCAACATTGCCCAATTTGTCGAAATAAAGTGACATGATGTTAAAAGATGTTCATTGTTCTACAACTTACACCAGACTACCGCAACAAATAGAGGACACTGAGTTCTCACATCTCACCAGCAAAATGTTAACTCTTGCCTGGAACTAAAACTTGTACAGCTCTTTAGAATCACGGTTGTTGACCACTCAGACAGTTTGTGGGGACTCTGAAAGTCTGAACATTGCCCAACAACTCCCCTGGGATTTATAAGTAGATCTGTGTCTGCAAGTCTATTTGTTAGAAGCTCCTATGCTTGAGTGAGGTAGAACATACGTCAACCATACAACCACTCTTTCCCCAGGGTGTCACCTTAAGGAGAAAAAACAGCCTAATGGTTAGAAAGACAAGCCGGCAACCGGAGGGTTGTCAGTTAAAATCCCGGGTCTGACAGGAAAGTGAGCTGTGGAGGCTGCTGGTATCAAATCCTAGATGCCATTGCCTGCTGTTATGCCCTAGAGCAAGGCACTTAATCCCCACAACAACAACTCCCCGGGCGCCGAGTGTGGCAGCTTTCCGCACCTCTCCAAAAAAACAGATGTTTTTCGGAGAGGTTGGTTTAAAACGTCTTCGGAGTAGCCCCCTTCTTCTCAATTTCCGCCTAAAGACATACCCTAATCTAACTGCCTGTAGCTCAGGCCCAGAAGCAAGGATATGCATATTCTTGGTATCATTTGAAAGGAAACACTCTGAATTTTGAATGTAGGAGAATAAAACACAATAGATCTGGTAGAAGAAAATACAAGGAAATAAACATAAGTTTTCTGTTTTTAATTTTGCTGCATCATCTTTCAAATGACCAAGAACAGCCAAACATACAGATAGGATGCTGAGGAGGATTTGAATGGAGAACATAAGATGGCAACAATAGCCGAGCAAAGTTTTAGACAGATAACTTCCAAAATGAGCGAGCTACATGACATTGAGCTGGAAGTCACCCAGGTGTCCCATACAAATTTACTCAAATTGAACACAAGTGGCCGAATTGGTACAGTGATACATTTTGAAGGAAATAACTATATACAAAATACATAAATGCTATTCTAACACACACCAAAAAAAGATATGTAAAAAATAACTATTTACACATTTTCTATTTACAATATTGTGAAGACCCTCAGTCCTCTACACAATATTGTGCTGCTGGTGCCATGGCCCATAGCAGTCTCTTTCTGCTGTAAAGAAGGGGCTTACTGAACAGGTGGTGCAGGTGATGGGGCATTTCCTGTGACAAAGGGCACAATGACGTCTCCCTTTTTACCCTGAGGCACATTCATGCCTGCAGAGATGAATCTGGACAGGTGAACACCACTGGTTGGAGCAGAAGGGTCAGAGGTAGAGGGGACAGAAGGTGCTGCAGTGGACTTGCTGTAGCTTGCAAGCTCCTGGATGAGCAGCTCCCTGAAGGCTAGCTGTGAGATGGGGGGGCTGTCCACAGCCATTTCCTTCTGGAGGATGAAGGCATTCACCACAGCAATGTAAATGAAATGATGTAAAAATGTCTTGTACCATTTTGTGGTCTTGTGGAGAACATTGTTGTATCCTATCAATTTCTTCTATAATTTGGGTTACATCTGTATGTCTAGACTTTGTTTGAGCTTTTCCTGATTTATTCGCCATCATTTAAATATATAAAATAGCTGAAAATGCTCTTCACAATGTACTGCTATGCGTAACACTCGTGGCTCCGTGAAGTAGGATTTTCAATGGCGAATGAACCTCTTTTACGCCAGAGTTTACGACAAAGGCGGGTCTTCGAACTTATAACCATGACATATTGCCATTTACCTCAGCTCATTGGCTATCTTCCAAGCTTGATTTCAAGATGATCAGTGGGAATTGGGCCAAAATACAGTCAATCAACGATAGACCGCTCCTACCATTGGTGCGCAATGAGGTCATTGATTGGTGTCTTCAAATCGGTTTGTTTTGGTCAATACATCCCGGAAAAAAAGAGCCATCAGGTGTGATTGTGTTACTAACAAACAGAGGATTGCAACGAAACCAACCATGACTGGATAAACGTGTGTTTAGTGTGTGTATTTACCACAAATGTTTCGTCCAAAGTTGAATGAGACGGAAATCACGACGCAAGCGGTTTTCAAATGTTTCGTGTTAGGCTTTAAAAATTGATTTTATCAAACAAACTAACATTCACTGTGGAGATAGGGCAATTGGCATTGCCACCAGAGGAATATTTTCAAAGGTAAGCGATTTATTTTATTGTGATTTCTGACTTTTGTGACGCAAATGCTTGGTTAGAAAATGCTAGTAATACTTTTGTTAGCTGGGTGATCTCCTGAGATAATCGCTACCATCCCACTGGTGCCAGAGAGGTTAAAAGCAGAAGTCACATTTGAGATGGACCAATAATGTGATCTTAACTGTCAACACCTGAGCGTCCACAAAAAACTATATTTTGGGATTATCTCCTCACACTTTCCCTCAAAATACAACTTCCAGCCCTCTGTGCAAATACAATGTTAAACGGCGGTGCAAAACAGGAGCGCGTGGCTTGCCTAAGACAGAAAGCCTTTTGTTTATTTTGGGATATTGCCTTTTTGGCATAAGCCTCCGCCACCACCGGGAAGGCAGGAAAACACAGACACCTTGAGCTTTCGCTAGACTCTGCTCTGTGTGCGTCCGTCCCTATGGGTTAATCACTACACCTGACTGTGTAGCAGCAGTCCGAAAACCCATCTTAAAGGCCCACTCTAATTTTTGCAGCCGTTTTTGATCATTTAAAATCATTAGACACCCATTGATTCCCTTCCCTGAGCTTTATATTAAACCAAATGGCAGGGATGCCGTTTTGTTGTTTTCCAATGAAGGAGTGGGCCTTTATAGCTGTATGGCTGTTACAAACGTGTCTAAATGGAACGTACACAACAGTGCATGTCAATCGTCTCATTATGGCACTGATAAGGCAGGAGGCATGTAAATGTCCATGCTTGCAACACCAATGTTGATTAAACCACTGTTAACAGTACTGGTGACTAATAAAAAAAAGGCTATTTTTAATGATTGAGGGAGAGTTCCATCTAGTAAAAAATGTCAATAATTGAATGCTGTCAAGTCATATGGCAACACATTGAATGGCTAACCTCTCAGGCTAGTAAAAACACATGTTAGGTCTAGCATAACTCACATTTACATCAATGTGGCACCTCTTTCTCAGTTCCATGTATCCATAAAAGTAAGCATAGGCTATCGCATGGCATATACAGTGCATTCGGAAAGTATTCAAACCGCTTGACTTTTTCCACATTTTGTGACGTTACAGCCTTATTCTAAAATTGATTAAATAATTTATTTCCTCATCAATCTACACACAATAACCCCTAATGACAAAGTGAAAACTGATTTTTTTAAATGTTTGCAAATGTATTAAATATAAAAAACAGAAATACCTTATTTACAGGCATGTCAGAGCAAAAACCAAATCATGTGTCATCAAACTCCTTTCTAGGGAGTTTTTCCTAGCCACCGTGCTTCTTCACCTGCATTGCTTGCTGTTTGGGGTTTTAGGCTGGGTTTCTGTACAGCACTTTGAGATATCAGCTGATGTACGAAGGGCTATATAAAATAAATTTGATTGATTGATGTGTCACGCCCTGACCTTAGAGAGCCTTTTTATTCTCTATTTTGGTTAGGTTGGGGTGTGACTAGGGTGGGTACTCTAGTTTTTCTATTTCTTGGTTGGCCTGGTACGGTTCCCAATCAGAGGCAGCTGTCTATCGTTGTCTCTGATTGGGGATCATATTTAGGCAGCCTTTGCCATCTGTTGCGTGTGGGATCTTGTTTTTGTATTGTAGCCTTTTGCACTACAAAGCTGCACATTCGTTTTGTTACTCTTTATTTGTTTTGTTGCTGGTTCACATTAATAAATATGATGAACGGAACGCCTTCCATGCTGCACCTTGGTCCAATCCTTCCAACAACGATCGTTACACCATGGCATGGAAGGAATTGTCCGTAGAGCTCCGAGACAGGATTGGTTTGAGGCAAAGATCTGTGGAAAGGTACCAAAAAATGTCTGCAGCATTGAAGGTCCCCAAGAACACAGTGGCCTCCATAATTCATAAATGGAAGAAGTATGGAACCACCAACACTCTGCCTAGAGCTGACCGCCCAGACAAACTGATCATTTGGGGGAGAGGTGACCAAGAACCTGATGGTCACCCTCACTGAGGTCCAGAGTTCCTCTGTGGAGATGGG